>NW_021604588.1:25412906-25438966 GCF_004785775.1 Grammomys surdaster | reverse complement strand
TCCGTTATCCCCCTTCTATGATACTCCCCTATAGCATTTTACTTTTTTCTCTACTCTGGCCAGGACTCCATTTCATCTATTGAGCTTCTGTGACCACATTTTACTACGAGCCCCTGTGATTCCATTTCAGACAGGCATCCTGGGATGGTGAGATAGACCTGGCAGTGCCTTTGTGAACAGCCCAGCCCCTTGCCAAGTTTTCTTGCTCCTTGGAGGGCTTTCATATGGGTTCCATGCTCCCATCTGAACTCGCTGAGGCAGCTTACACTCTCTCAGAAATACAGCACACCAAACAGAAAGGTTGTAGTCAAAGTCAGGACGAGTGTGTGAAGCCATACTTGGGTAAGGACCTGTCCTCTCTGCCACAGATCAGCAGCTGGAATCTCACAAAGCTGTATTGGTTTGATTGTGTACTGGACTCCACAGGCTTGTGTGTTGAATGCTTAAACTCCAGCTGCTGGTGCTATTTGGGGAGCCTCTGGCACCTTTAGAAAGTAGGGGCTCCCTGGAGGAAGTAGGTCATTGGAAGCGTGCCTTCTAAAGTTGTGGACAGTCTTTTTCTCAGTCTGATTCCTGCTTGCCATGAAATATTCAATCTCCTCTTCCACACTCCTCTGCCTTCATGTTCGGCCTCACAAGAGGGCCCAGGAGCACACACAAATGACCACAGATGGGCTGCAACTTCTGAAAACCTGAGCCAAAAGAAATCTCCTACCCCACTAGGTTGGTTCTGTATGGTGTTTGGTCCCAGCAAAAATAAAAGCAATGTGGTCACCTTAGGAGACACC
This sequence comes from Grammomys surdaster, assembly GCF_004785775.1. Lineage (NCBI taxonomy): Eukaryota > Metazoa > Chordata > Mammalia > Rodentia > Muridae > Grammomys > Grammomys surdaster. The sequence goes on along the minus strand of NW_021604588.1, from coordinate 25,438,178 downwards.
ATAGGGGCCTGCCGATACAATATATAAGAAAATGCAAACAAAGCCAGTCTATGTTCTCCCCCAACAAAGCCTTCCAGGACTCCTCACTTGGTAAAACAACTTCTAAGGAGAGTTGATCTCAGAAAACACTGGGATAACAGGACAACCCTTTCTTGCTCAGTCATGTCCTGAGGCCCTAAACATTATCTTTGTAGACCAGCCAATGGCGTTATCAGAGCATGTGAATCTGGGATCCTGCTGAGGCCTAAGCAGGTACCCCTAGCATACCCAGGACCCCACTACCACTTCAGAGCAGGGCTTGTGGTAGCTCTGCATATTGTTATGTGTCAAATGCTGACACAGAAGGCCAGCTTACCTTAAGCTCTGCATACAGAATGCAACAAAGATATCAGCCCCGAGTCCCCACAGCTGAGGAAAAGTATCCTCAGATGTACACAAGAGCTTCTGGAATTCCAGTCATGCCTTTGCCCATTCAAAGCATCTAGTAGCTATGGGCTGGCTAGCTGCTGAGCGGCATGGGTAGAGAGGAGAGCAAAGTAAATACAGATTCCTGGCTTCCCAGTGTTTAAAGGAGGATGTTCTAACAGCTAAAAGCATTCTGGGAGCAAAGTTCAAGTAGTTTAATTCTTCTTCCAGAGACTCGGTCAGTCTACTAGTGGCCCAGAACATTCTACAACTTAACTGTGGTCTGAGAAGGTTGTCCCTGAACCAGACCCCTCCCCATCTCTCTTCTGTCTTCTACCCAACAACCCCATTAAGGGCAGTGGGTGTTGTTAAAATGATTGCTTGTTTGGTTTATAAGACAGGGACTCACTCTGGAGCTCACTGAGTCTTTAACTCAGTAACTGAGTAACTGAGTCACTCTGTTTTTCTGCCTCTGCTTTCCAGAGAAAAGGAACAGCACCAGACCAGGCTCATGGATGCTGTGCTTCAATCTGGAAGTATGTTGATTCAGTTTGATATAATTGCTGGCAAAAAAAAATATATATATATACCAAAAATGTAGTATCACAGTTCCAAGGCCATGAGGTTCACCAGCCTAAGAATAAGGCAGGGCTGTGCTACTTCTTGAGACTCTAAGTGAGACCTTCCTAGGCTGTCTTCTTCCATCGGCAGTGTGGCCCCTTCAAGTCTCTAGGACTCTGGCCTTCTTCCATACTAAGGCCAGAATGACCACACTACCTGGGAATCCCTAATTTGACCACATATGTGAAATCCTAAAGTCATGTGGCCTCAAATAGTCTCAGGTTGAGGAAGTGGGATGCTGACATTTTAGAGAAAGGATATTATTAATCTATTCTGTATCATCTTTTGTTTCTGCTTATTACAGAAAAATTGGGAAACACTAAAAAGATTAAATCATAAAAGTTCTCATTTTCTTCTTTAAATAGAAAACCCAGCTAAACATCCTCTCTGCCCTCTCCTAGCTTTGCAGTAGAAGCTGTCCATCCTCCACACCCAGATACAGTTTAGCACCTTGGCATGCAAAGGCTATGCTATTGATCTATCTTGCTATCCTGCTATAGCTGCTGACCCCATAGGCTCTCCCTAACACAACACCAATACTCTACTGATACCTTTTCTCATCCATATTTGTATATTTGCCTGATATTTCCTGAGACTGGTCTCAAATTTACAGTAATCCTCCTGCCTCCGCTTCCAAGTACTAGAATTACAGGCCTTCACTACCATGCCTAGCTTTCTGGTTATGAATCCATCTTGACTGTTATCTGTTAGTGACATTTGCTCCGACACAAGGATCATCCCACATGGGGTTGATGTCAGGCCTTAATAGCAATGACTTTGTGTGCCTGTGTCCAGAACCTTGGCAGCCATCGGTAATCAGAGTTGAGTCAGGCCTTCATTTACTGGCTTTTTAAGCAGATGGAGTAGCCTTTGGAACACGATCCCCACTTCTTCCTGTTGTGAGATTCCAGGACTCACCTCCTGCTGTCCTGGTAAAATTGTCTAATTAGGTTTCCCCTGTTCTTTGGAGTGGAGATTCTAGGTGATAGAGCCCAGTTCCAGGTTCTGCAGTAGCCTTAGCCCAAGTGAATCTGGGAGCAAAGGTCAGGAGTATAGAAGGAAAGAGAAGGCATGACAAAGACCTCTGGCACTCAGCCTACTTCCCAGGGAGGTGCGGTTCCACGCTGACCTTGCCTTGAGACATAGCTGTGGACTTCCTCAGAGAGGACTGCATGATGAATCTGGGCAGATGTGGGACAGCCAGGCTGCCCGGAAGGAAACTGCTTATGAGACAGAACACTTAAAGACTGGAATTGAAAGTGCAGAAAATGTGAGTCCTGGGGCTTTTCCTGGAGTAGAGAAGCCGCCTCCACTCTGGTCTGCATTATGAGTAGTACAAAGGGGCAGGGAGGTCCCTTGCAAAGGGTGCAGCTCAAAGCAGGAAAAGAAGCACTGACTCTAGCAATGACGACTGCAGGGACTCTGCCACACTTTCCTTTGTCCTCCTGCCCAGTGGGCCCTCCTCTGCACCTGCTCAAGTGCCCAGCTGTCACAGCCCAACTTCTGTTTGCCTTGCTTGCAAAGCTTTCCTCAAAGCTTTCCCCATCTTTCAACTGCTCCTTCTTCCTCCCTCAACTCCAGCCACCTATAAACACTCTGCGGTGTTAACACCTTGACACAAGATGGACTTGAATTCACACCGATTCTTCTGCCCAATTCTTCTGTGTATTTGCCAACTGACTTACCAGTGGTAAGCCTCAGTTTTCCTCATCTGGAAGATGGAAGCCATGTAAGTTCGCATAGGGATGAGTTAGCACATAAAGGTGTCACTTTTCAAACTGATGAAGATAACATGACGTGGTATTTGTGGTGATTGATTAAAACCTCAACATAGGGCAATATCATGACCATCAAAGAGGGGATATATACAAAGTCTTCCAGCATCCCAGAAAGAAAAGAGACCCTGTCCACCAGAGGGGATCAGAAAAAAATGGTTGCAGAACAAGCAGTAAGCTGTCTGAGGAGGTACAGGTCCAATGGGTGAAGTTATGGGGAGGACCAGTGTAACAGAGGGAGCACTGAGAGCTGAGAGCAAATGATGGGAACGCACCCTGCGTCCAGAGAAAAGCACAACGATGCAAGAAATAGGTCCTTCCTCTTTTTTCATTTTTTCAGCTCTCTGAGCATGAGCTGATATTATTAGAATTATCTCTGAAAGTTCAGCATGAAGATTGTGCACGGCACAATGTCAAGGGTGTTTCTGATCAGTTAGAAAGGTGAAGCAGTTGTCCCTGTTAAAAGAGCAGCTTCAATTCTAGGGACAATAAAATGGACATAAACTGTATGTTGGCTGGACTTGAGAAAGAAGCATCAGAGGGACTCGATCCTCAAGCCCCGGAGTGTGGTGCCATTGCCAAAGGAACAGAAACCTTTGGGGAGCACTTGCTATGAGTTGGAGCACTCAGGCTGTGGAAGCATTCACACTGAGGGACTTAGAACAGGGTCCTGGTGCTAGAAAAACTGTTGGTGACCCAAGGTAAAACTTTAGAGTCTAGCCACCTAGATTAGATCATCACATTGTGTGGATGGGTTAAATTTCTAAAGAGCTATAATAAATACCAACAATGAATCCTAAGCCAAGTCTACAATTTAAGAGAACAGGAATGAAAGCATGGCCACATTTTGTGTGCTATTATCTCTTGAGATTTTCTCCATTTCTCCAGTTGGCATCATTCTACAAGGTCTAACTTGAGTCTCACATAGATAACTATAAATGATATAGTGCTGGACACCATGCTGAGAGCATTCTGTGTCCTCTCCCTAGGTGCAACTTTGTTTATGTTTCATTCCCAACTTATACATGAGTGATCCTGGAGAAGATAAAAATAAACATCTACTTACTCCAAATAGGTAGCCTAGAACAGACCAAATACCTGATACCACCAACATTTAATTTGCTGAACCAATGTGCTTATTGGGGTTGTAGGAGTCTGATGAGGGGTTACTTACAGGAGCAAGGACGTGCCTGAAATGTCTACCCTAGCAGGGGTGATAGCTCACAGAGTTGGAAACCTTGGGGATCTCTAAATGACTGGTAGAAAGCTTGACAGATTGAAGAATCTTCTCAGCATTTGCTTTTTTTTACTGCTTTTATGATTTTGGTGAAGGAGCCTTTTGCATCTGGTCAGTTTCAGGGACTTCCTGAGAATTAAAGAGTTGTTTACCTCCCAAGGCTCAATGGTCTCGTTCCCTCCCCTCTTTTCCCCTCTCTTCCTTTTCCCTTTTCTTCCCACCCCTCTCTCTACTTCTCTCTGGAAGGCATCATTTGTCATTCCCATTCAATTGCTATCAAACCTCAGCTGCTTGGACACCTGTTCCTGAGAACAAGCTTGTTCGCAAGCATACTTTACACACGTTGGTTCTGAGGTATTTCCAGTGTGATCCACGGATAGTTCTAGAACCTTCTTTACAAAGGTGAAAGAGAATTCACAGTGCTTTTGCTATTTCATTGCTCACTGAATAAAATCTGAAAGTGTTTAATTATTAGATTTATGCCTCAAGATAAGTTCAATGATAATTATAGGATGTCTTTCTTTACTTTAATTCCAAATAATTAAATCCCAAACACATTGGATCATTATGATTATAATTAGAATAAAGGTGTCTTATATTTGAAACCAAAGTTTGGCTTCTCATTGAACTTTCTTTGCACATTATCCAAGGGCTATACTTTGGAAAGAAACATATTTTAATTTTTCTAATGCCGCTTTAAAGCAGATTTTTAAAGAACATTGTCTGCAGAAATTATTTCCATTCCAGCACCAGCAGGGAGAAGCGAGTCCCCACTGCAGGCTTCCTTGACTTTCCTATTGTCATTTGTCATCCTGGTGTGCAAAGAGAACTGGAGAACCAGGCAAAACGGTGAAAAGGTACAGCAGGAATATGGAGAAAACAAGGGAGAGGACCCGCATGTGACGTAATCCCTCTCCTACACCGTCTGTCTGTCCCACCATCTGGGAGTAAAGCTGAGTCCCTCTGTACTCAAGGTTAATGGTGGAAATGTTCTGGGGATGGGGAGAGGCCTCCCGTGAGCTATGCAGAGACTAGACAACTGGCACATCCATAAAATAAGACCTCTAACCAAGACTTGGAAGGACTTAGAGCTTGGGGGGCTGGCAACAAGAATTAATTGAGAGGAAAAATGCTGTCCTCTCAGCGTGCTTATGCGGCTGTTGGAAACCCCAGCCAGCATGGGGCGGCTCCTATGTCTGATGCCCATCACCCCACTTAGGGATTGGGAAGAGATAATGGCGGAATACTGAGGTTGCCAGAAGGAATTGCAGGAGACAGCACAGAAAGAACGGGGAGCACACATCTTAAAATTAATAAATAACCCAAATCCACATGCCTTCCCTGCCCAGTCCACAGAGGACAGCCCTGGCTTATTGAAAAGCCTTTGAAGGTGAGGTTGGTGAAGGTCCGGGAGAAAGGGAGCTGAAAAGCTATAAAGAGAAGGGCAGGTAACACTCTGGATGCCTGGAGAAATGTCACACATTAGCCTGGCTGCCTGCTGGAGAGAAAGGGAACCAGACAATAGCAGAGGGAACAAGTCGCATCTTGTGTTCATTCCTGTGGTTAAAACAAGTCTGTACGGCCACAGGGAAAATTCCATTCTTTTCAGACCTTAACTCCCTGCTCGCCTGAGCTGAGCAGCCCCTGAAGAGTTGGAACTGCCATGCACAAAGGATGGATTCCTCCTGCTTTAGCCTCTCTCCTGTTGGCATCCTCACATCTTGAGAATCCTCTCCCTTTCTTTGAGCGGCCTGGTTAGCACTTTGACTGAAGCACTCAGTACAAAGCAGAGGTCAGGGTGGAGGTAGGAGCAAACCCTCAGCAACCTGCAGCCACAGACCATAGCCATGAGTGGCACTGGAGACTTTACCCTGATCCAGTGCTTTTTTTTTTCTACATCTTGAACTTGCACCAGAGCTAGCTTGGTGAGGTTGGGGAGAGTCTCTGAGAAAGTCAGCAGACAAGCTCTAAAAGCTTGACAGCCCCGAGAGACTAGAAACAGAAGATTGCACAGGCTGCTGCTGATGGTGAGCAAATATGTAGAACGCTGTATGTCATGACCACCAAACATGGCCCTTTTTCTCTCCTGTGGGGTTTTCAGAATCTAGCTGATAAGTGGGTTGCAGCTGGAGCTGGCCAGGCCAATTACTGTTCCTCCAAACCCAGTCCCCAAAGCCTGCCCTTTTCATTCTTCCTAGGCAAGTCTTAAGTCACCTGGCTCTGCTGACTCTCTGACTGGAAGAGGGCAAATGACAATAATTGTCCTGGGAAGCTGAAAAACAAGTTCTCTTCCTTAGACCACAGCTACGACCCCAATTCAGGGAAGTCTGGGGCTGGGACAGAGCGCCTCCTAACTATGAGAACAAGTAGCAGCAGACATACAAGATTGTAGAAAAGAGGCCCGTATGGAACTCTGTGATACTTGGCAGAAGTTATAACTTTACAGGCAAACTGAGAAGCTCAGGTCTCACATGTGTTCTGTGCTCAGCTACAAGGGCTTACCAGTCTTAAACCCCTTGTGTTCAGTCTTATTTAAATATTAAAGGGCCGCTCTGAGAGAGCTTACAACAGTGTGTAGCTGACCCTTTTTCCTTCCTTCCTCCCTCCCTCCCTTCCTCCCTCTCTCCTTTCCTTCCTTCCTTCCTTCCTTCCTTTTTTCCTTTCTTTCTTTCTTTCTTTCTTTCTTTCTTTCTTTCTTTCTTTCTTTCTCTTCCTCTTGATGGTGAGAGTAAAGATTGAGACAGGATTTCTACATACAGCTCAGGCTAGATTTGGATACCACACTACTTCTGTTTCCAGCTCTGGGGAAAGAGGTTTAGACTACAGATATGTTTCACCACGTCCAGCTGGGCTGATCAGTTTTAAGAATCAGTTCTCCAAGGGAAAAGCAACTTTGCTACCTTGTTTTGTGGCCAATTCCCATGGTGTAAATGTTTCTAGATGGCTGGTTCTAAGAAATCCCTGAAAGAGGAGATGGGAAGAAACGCAGTCAGCTATTGCTGGGTGGAAGTGTCTGACATACCATAGCTAATGTGTCTGGTAGACAGACAAGCATAACAAACACAAGCTCCATCTCTGGTTCAGTTGGCTTAATGGTAGCAGGCAGAAAACATTAATCAAGACTCTGAGAGGAAAGTGTTTTCATGAAGCAGGGAAACTGGGTGCATGGCTAAGTAGAGAACCACACCAGGCATCCACCCCTCCTAGTTCCTCTGGGGGAAGCCTGCAAAGACATTGAAGGTAACCAAGACCTATCCTGTCCTTTGGTGAAGAGGAATCTGGGGCAGGCAAGAGTGAAGCAGTTTGGATAGGTTTGGCCTCAAGCCGCTCCTTCCCATTGGTGGAAATCTCCCATACCATTAGACTGAGGCATTAAGCAACTCTCATCATAAGAAATTCAATGGTTAGAAAAGAAAAATTAGAGCTGGAGGGATAGCAATCAATAGTGTTGGTCTTGTAACCATGAAGAGCTGAGCTTGATCCCCAGAACATACACAAAAAAGTCAGGCACAGTGTGTGCCTGTAACCCTGGCTCAGGGGAGGCAGAGACAGGCAAATCCCTGGAACTTGCTGACTGGCCAGTTTAGTCTTATAGAGGAACTCTGGGCCAATGAAGTACTGAGTTCATAAAATCAAAGTAAAACGCTCCTGAAGAATGACATCCAAGAGTGATTTCTCTGTCTCTGTCTCTCTCTGTGTCTATCCTCCATCTCTCTCTCTGTCTTCATCTCTGTCTCTCTGTCTCAATCTCTGTCTCTGTCTCTCTGTCTCTGTCTCTGTCTCTCTGTCTCTGTCTCTCTCTCTCTCTTACACACACACACACACACATACACACACACATACACACACACACACACGTGCGTGCGCGCGCGCACGCATGCACAAACACAAAAAAAGGTAATCAGACTTCCCTAGGGTCCTGTAAACACCCATACAGGACATGTGACTGCAGTGTTGGCAGACAGTAGGTAGAGGGGTCAGGGCACAAAGCTACGAGCTTAGTTTAGCTATTAGGTGACTTTCCAGGGATACAAGCTTTCCTACAGAGCTCAGCCTTTACTTGCTGGCAGGGAGTAAACTCTGTCTGAGAAGGAGGAAAGCACATCCCCATGAGAAGAACCCCTGCAGTAATTTTCTGGGCTGAAGGACTCTGGATGCATCTCTTCTACAAATGTAATGGGATGGCAAAGACTTTTAGAGGCAAGGGAGCTGCAGCTCCTGCCTGTAATTCATGATCCCTGAGACAATTATGAGCACTGGAAAGGCGTAAGTCAGGAACATCAAGACGCCAGATTTGGGGAAATAACACATTACATTTAAATATCCATATATATTTAATCTGTGTTTAATAATGCAAGGAACACATTAGTCAAGGCTTAGGCAGATTACACATTCACGTTAGTTACAGAGCAGCCTGGCCCTCTGAAGTTCCCCAGCCTGGGAGCCATATCAAGGAAAACTTCTGAAGGAAACTATGAGCATGTCATTGCAAACCCAGGCTCTACAGAGATGTGAATGGGGGACTGCAGAGGTCACCACAAGGTCAGCTTGTGGCAGACGAGTGTGCTGAAAATGAGCAAGGGATGTCTCTGCACATACTCCCTCTCTTTGCCACCTCTGCCAGCTGGATCTGGAGGCAGGAAGTCACCTGGAGGGGCAGAGGAGCAAGGTAACCATTGCAGATGCTGTTTTATCTCAGCTCCACTCCTCTGTCCTTGAGTTTTCTCTCTAGCTCAACAGCTGGAGAATGGCTGAAGAGACCCCTGGGAAACCTCAGGACAAGTCTCCAGGGGGCAATGTCTGTGCTCCAAGGCTCTTGCCACCATTCACAGCCATGAAACAGGTGCATGCAGTCCAGGATGAAGGAGAGTAGAAGGCCCTGCTGGTACCACTGTGTTCCTCCACAGTCAGGTCCAGCATAGTGTGAGTCAAAGACATCAAGGCTCTGGGGAGAGGAACAAAAGATTGAAGTGTCCAAGAGCCAGAAGAAATTCTCCTGTTTGATACTGTAACCCAACAGAAAAAAATTCACAAAACCCATGTGCTCTGAGTTTGTAATCCCTATACCCCTTCCTTAAATGAGTACCAGTACCTCCAAGCCTCCACTAAAGCAGTCTCAGGAGCAGAATTATACTGGAAAGTTATCACAAAGACTATCTACACCTGCAGGTAGTCTCTGCGGCCCAGAGAAGCCGAGCTTCCTTCAGGGTCTTCAGATATGTTGTTGAATAGTGTATATGGGGGAGCAGGCCTCATCCTGGCTACTCTGTGCACTCAACCCAACTTAGCCTTGTAAGATCTGTGTTAGTTCAGAGGCCCATAGTGAGAGGAAGGCAAGCATTTTAAATGATAGGCACTGTGCCGAGGGCTCAACTGTATTATCTTCTCCAAATGATGAAATATTAACGTGGCCAATAAACGCTTAGTCACAGAGGAAGTGCTGTCCATTTTGTATGCTACTGAGTAGGCTCTTCCGCTCACTCCCTGCAGGGCATCCCTACCTCAACCACCAAGCGAGAGAGAATGTGTGAGTGTAATTCAAAACACACCTGACGAAATGAGGAAAAGAGTCGGGAAAGGAATGCTGAATGCACCTTTCACGAATTCCAGAGGAAGCTCTGCAGCTCTAGAGCCTTGAGTAGGTCATAAAGCACACTCTGTGTCCAAGTGTAGACCTCTCCTGTGCAACTCAGCCTATCAGTCAAATGTTCCAAGCTACTCCAAAAGAAGAATTACAAGAACCATCTCCCCAGCTTGTCTTTCAAGAACTGACTCCCTCAAGATTCAGACTGTCTAAAATCTCCCAGTCCCACCCAGGGATCCTTCCTTGAAGGGAAGCTGAGTTACCTTTTGGCTCTTCTTCAGTTAAGCACACTTTGAGGAGCATGCTCATTCTAGCAGTTGAATCTTGGAAAAAAAACATGAACTGTGTGACTCATCCATCATTCTGAGCCAAGTGTTTGAATTTGCTCCGAGCAGGAAAACAGCCAGGGGTGTAGGCTGAGAAGGGAGGGGAGGGCTCACACAGAAGTTGGCTCAGAGCTGTCTGACCCAGCTCTAAAAAGGCAAGTACAGGGGAGACTCTCCAAGCATATGCACTGGTTCTTGCTGTCTCACTGCCAGGAGCCCCTAAATCACTGTGGAACGACTGCATTCTGCCTGCCTCCATCATGTATTATGGGGCATTAATAAATAATGGGTGGTTGTAGGACCAAAAGAGGGAAAACCCAAAGGGAAGGTGATGGAAAGGCATAATTTAGCAAGTAAATGAAAGGAGCTATTAAATCACAGTTAAATTATGCTGGCACCAGCAAAGGGGAAAAAGAGAGAGAGAGAAGGATTTCCTGCTGCAAAATGCTTTCAATAAAATATTGAAATTTCTCTCCTGGTTGACAGAGGCATCTCCAACCATAAAGACAGGTGTCTGTGGCCTGAGGTTCCTTTAGCTATAAGGGACCTTATAAGCTATAAGATCCTTCTTGGCAGCCAACCTCCGGAGGATGGCCTCTACCTTCATGGTAATGCCTGTCTATGATTCAGCAGCTATTGCCAGTGGCCATAGTAACCAGTTGACAAATCTCATTCCTGTTCCTGCATCGGCTTTTTATGGCATGCTTAGAGAAAGGAAAACGAGGTTTACAGGGTATAACTTAAAGATAACCCATTAGTTATACGTATCTACTTTATGCTTTTAGACGTTTCCAAGTACCATCCCATCCATTTACTGTAAACTCTTAGGTAGGCGGTGAGCTGTCTACAGGGAAGATATGTCTTGTTCAACTGTATGTGCACAGAGCCTGCAAAAGTTCATGCTTAACAAATCTTGACTTGGATGAATGAAGGGTTGATGGATCAATGGATGATGAATGGATAGATGGATGATTGATGAATACCTGGTAGAAAGATCAATGGGTGGGTGCATGATAAATGGATAGATGATGGACAGATGGATAATAGATGAATTATTGATAAATGAATGATAGATGATTAAGAGATAGATAGATAGATGATAGATAGATAGATAGATAGATAGATAGATAGATAGATAGATAGACAGACAGATAGATGACTTATAATGGTAAATGGATGGATGGATAGATGGATGGATGGATGGATGGATGGATGGATGGACAGATGGATGATGGACAGATGGAAAATAGATTATTGTGGATAAATGATAGATAGATAGATAGATAGATAGATGACTTATGATGGTGAAGTGGTCAGCTTAAGGCCTTCGGAAAATTCCACCAGGCCCCCTCTCTTCCCAGAATGGAGAGGTTGAGGGAGCATTCAAGCACCAGGGAAAGGCCGAAGGAGCACGTAGGCACCCCTCCCTTGCTGGGAGAGAGAGGCTGATTACATTCCTCAGGAAAACTAACCAACCTTTGGCCACCTGCACATATGGAAGCCCTTACTACCTCGTTCCCTAAGAACCAATCAGTTTAAAAGTTACACCAATCATATTGTGCCTCGTTGCTGTTGTTCCATTCTGCCCCTGGAAACTATATAAAAACTCATCGAATGAGCTGCCCAGGGTCACCTCTCCTTTGGATGCAGGAGAACCCCAGCGTGCTGGAAATACAAACTCCTCTTGCTTTTGCATCCATCTCTGGCTCCCTGTGTTTCACTTGGGGCATCCTGGTAGCTAAGGCTCGTCAGAGTCTTACAATGGTAAATGGATAGATGGATGCATAGATGGTTGGCTGGATGGGTAATGGATGGATGATGGATGGATAGGTGGATGAGTAATGGATGAATAAGGGATTGGAGGATAATGGATGGATGGTAGATGGACGGACCATTAATTAATAGATATGGGGTAAATGTATAAATGTTAGAAGGCAGATTGATGAATGACAGAAAAATAACAAATGATGATGTATGATTAGTGGATGGATAAATGGAGGAGGGATTGATGGATGATAGATAGATAGATAGATAGATAGATAGATAGATAGATAGATGAGATAGGTGATGGGTTAATATATGAATGAATGACGGCTGGATGGATAATGTGTACACATGACTAGGTAGTGAATGGGGGACAGTGAATGGATGATAAGTAGATGATTGGGTAGATGATGGATTCAGAGTGGATGAGTGGTGAATGGATAGATGGTGGATATACAGTATAAGTGTATGTGTGAATGAATGAATGAATGAATGAATGAATGAATGAATACTCACAGTTACAAGATTCTGAGAAATAAAATTTGACTGGTGGAAGTACACAGCATTGGGACTGTAACCAGTACGTAAGCTTTCAGAACATAAATCCTCTGGTCTTTCAAGGGAACATGGTATTGTCCTTCAAGATCCTTCAAGAACACATAGTAAAATAGATCATACTCAATATACAGTACCCAGTCATTACTTACAAGCAAGACCCAGGCACAGCTTTTCCATGGTAGGATTATGTTTGTCCCTGGGACATGGGCTCCTGTGCAGCATTGACAGAACTTGAATCTCTCTGCAGCTGAAAGGAGTCTCTGGAATCCCCTGGCAGAAGCTCCACACAGAAGCCAGAACATTCCACAGTGATATTCATACTGTCCTTGTTCCCAGGGTTATTTGATTTGCTGTGGGAAGAAAAATCTTGCAGCATTTATCTCTCCTACATGCTCAGGCCCTGAGCCCCGGTTGGGAGAGTGTGTGTACCAACACGCCAAGAGAGTAAAGTCACACAGAGCTCTGTTTAGGCAGGCAGGTTTACCAGGCTGACAGGGTGTGAAGGCATCTACCCTACCTTGCATTGTAAGAAGGAATTACATGGAAAACATGTTGGGTAATTGAGGGATAAGCTTACCCAAGTCCATGATTAGTCAGGGGTTAAGTTTGCTTGGAACAACTTTCATGGCAATGACCAAACCTCTGCACTTCTGTCTCAGAAAAGTCTTTAGAGTTAAAAAAGAATAAAACTGAACTTGCTTCTTGTGTTGTGCAGAAATGTTGTCCTCTGCAGAACTCAAGGGCTTGGGCTTTCTTCCTTTACTTGTTCCTTCTTCTCCCTCAATGCAGTTAAGCCATCCTCACAGAAAACTCTGGGCATGTCCCAATTTCAGACAACACACAGGTGGACCCCGCTCCCACCCAGCCTTTGCTTCTGTACTGTACTTGGCAGAAATTCTACATAACCTTTCCTCTTGTGTTCTACTGGCCAGATTGATGATTGATTGATTGATGATTGATTGGTCAAATGATCACATTTCCATCTAAGGGGAACTGGGAGAGTCCTTTCTACATACCCAACTGAACCTGTGTGGTTTCACTGCTTATCAAAGGGAGCGATGATATTGGATATAGTCAGTCTGCCTTAATTGACCATGATTGCTATGGCTATGGCCAAAGCATGCATCTCCACCATGAAGACATGTCATTGGGAAGCGTGGCAATACCCAGTGCATGACTTTACCCTGACATAGTAAAATCTATAAAATGTATCACTGGTCTCAAGGTAAAGGCCCAGAGAAGTTCAATAGTGACCTTAGAGAGGCCTCAAAGGACAAGAAGTTTCACAATACACTGAAAAGTAAACCTGGGGAGACAGGCTGGAGACTCTAGAAAACTTTCAGTGAGTAGTCAAGGCTCTTTCAAGCTGCATCTATTTATAAATGGTGGCAATGAGTTGTGCTTTCCTCCACCAAAGACAAAAAACAAAAGACAGGAAACAAGAGGGAAGTGAGTGACATCAGGTCCACTACGCAGGGGAAAGAAGTGGGGGAGATGTCAGTTCACAGAAGTGCTGGTTCATTGGTATCTAGCAACAAGGGGATATTTAGTCAGTATCTATGGAATGGAATTTTTTTAAGTTATAATCTTTCTGGGGAAATAGAATAGACATGAAGACAACTAGTCAGGGGTATGTAATTAATCGTGGTTTTCCAGGGAAGTTGAAATAATGGGATGAGAGAAAGAAAGACAGAGACAGACAGAGAAAAAGAGACAGAGAGACAAGAGACAAAGACAGAAGAAACTGACCCATGAAGTTCTGGCAATTGGCAAGCCCAAAAATCTTGAGGATGGAAAGCAGGCTAGAGACGGGGAGGTAATGGTATAGCAGGGTAAACAGGAAACCAGCCTGCTGTCTTCAGAATTCTTTGGGGGAAGATCTGTTTTCTAAAGGTTTTCAGCTGATTGCATAAGGCCCACCACACTATAGAAAACAATCTATTTATCTCAAAATGCCTTCTCAACAACATAAAGACACATTTAACCAACTACCCAGATGCGTGGTCTAGCAAAGCTGTCATTCAAAATTAATCATCAGAATCTAGAATCACCGAATCGATCAACTCTGGGCATTTCTCTGAGGGTTATATAGAGTATAACTATATAGAGTAAACTCTAATTATATAGAGTAATTGATTATCTAGATTAGACCAATTGAGGCAGGGAGATCCATCCTAAATGCAGACAACACCTTTACTTGAGCTGAGGTCCTGGACTGAACATATGGAGACAGCAAGCTGAGTATCAACACTCATCACTCTCTGCTTCCTGACTGTGCTTGTAAGGTGACCAGCCACTCTAAGCTCCTGTTGACCTGATGGACTATATACCCTTGGACAGTGAGCCAAAATAAACCATTCCTTCTTTAGTTTGTTTTTCCCAGGTATTTTATCACAGTAACAAGAAATACAACAAATACACCATCCAAAACAAAACCCTTTGGACCATGCCCAGCAATAGTGCTGATACCCCTAGGAAATGCATCTTGCTCAAAATGTCTTTTGTGAGAAAAAAATAAACATGTTACTTTTAAAAAGCAGTTTGAAATATGAAAGTGCATCAGAGAAGAACTTAGTTTCACAGAGAAAATAATGGATTTCCACTTCAGAGTCAAAAGAAATTAAGAATATAAACAGAGCAGAGAGGATCTGATCACACAGCATAGGACAAAACAGAAAGACAGGAAATGATTAAAGGCACAAAAGGTGGTTGATAAAGACCGTGGCAGATGGGAAATCTGTTATTTACTGGAGCAGTAGATGGGTATTTGATTGAAATCCAGTTTTGACCCTAATTTCTCCCTAACAGAACCAGAAAAGCACATTAAATGCATAAGTGTGGATGTACACTCATATTTGAGCATATTTAAATGGAAAAGTGAATTCGGGCAGGGTGAGCTTATTAATGTTTTTTTTTTTTTCAAACAAAACAGAGAACAGAAAAATCTAACTTTAATCTAGCTTGGGATTGCATGTCCAGTCAGAGACCTATGAGTGATTTGAGACGTGCTTGCTTTTCTTCTGGTTCTGTCTCGTGGATGTTCCATCCTGAGTGTTTGAGTAGCAGCACCAAACTTTGAACTGGATCCAACTGTACCAAAACTTTTTCTGAGCACCTATCCTGGACTCTGCCTAGTTCAAAGTAGACGTTATCCTTGGCTTAGCTGCTTCCAGCATTGGGCTCTGCCATAGCGGTGAAACACAGTTGGCTAAGCCACCACAGATTGGTCAGCACCTTGCAAGCATGACCAGACCACAAGCAGAGCTGTGTCTCCTCTTAGGAGCGTAGTTATGGTAGCAACTTCCGCAGTCAGCGCAGAAATCCAGGTGGCCTTGCTCTTGTCAACCCTCACGGTTCTACCCTAACTTTCTCGCTAGTTTCATCCACTGTTCTGTCCTCGCCCAGGCCCAGTAACCCAGGACTACCCTTCTTAGTTCTGCCTCTCCAAATCTTCACTGTTAGCCTGTCTCTGGTCTGTGTCCTCCATTTGGAATTTTTCTCCCTGTTCTTCAATTTGAAGGAACTGATTCAGTCCATCCTGGCAACTAGCAATTTCAAATCCCACAGGTGGATCGCCAGGCTGGAGCTGGAGGGAAGCTTTGTACAGCAATGTGTCTTGCAGCCGGACTGCTGCTTGAAAAATTCCAAACTGAGGCACAAGCTGGCTTCCCCTTGAAGTTCCTTCTCCTCCCCTCTCTTCCTTCCTCTCCTCTCCCTCCTCTACATCCTCCTCCCCATTTTCCTCCTCCCCTTTCAATTCTCTTCCCTATTCTATTTTAATTTTGTGGTGACTGAATATAGTATAAAAACACCGTGTTAAATTAGAAAAGTATAAGTAAAAGAAAAAAAAGTCTCTGGTCTCACTGCCTACCTCTGTTTGTGGGAACGATTACCTCCCAGGTACCAAAGTTTTTATCTTGTTCATAGGTTTGGTAGATACCTTCAAGTTATCTGATACCCCACACTTAGGTGACTGGATAGAATTCTCCAAACTCTGGAGTACCCAAGCACTTGGTATTCTGCACGTTGTCCTATCATTGTTCTACAGAGTGACCTCTACATCAAAGCTTCTCCCGTCTAAAATGAGATTCACCTACAGTGTGTAGTTCGGTGTCACAGAGCTTAGGAGAACTGACTCCATATTTGGTTTCGTTCAATTAGGTTTTTCTGAGCACTTGTCTTGAATACTCTTCAGTCAAAGCCAGGGCTGCAAAACCAAAGCCTGGTCCAGCCTAGAAGGCGTCTAAGTTTAGGTGACTTTTCTCTACCACAAATCAAACAAGTTGGCAGAATTCTTAGATACCAACTACATAGAGACCCCCAAATCCTAACTGCGATGCTGACACACATCTGAAATGACATTTGTTGCAAACACATCTAGGGAACCTACAAAGCAGCCATCCATTATGAGCCACTAAGTTTGGGGAGGGGAGGGGTAAGCATGGAATTGGTTTTGAGAGGGTTAAATTGGAGGCTTTTGCAAAGCTCCAGGAGAAGGGTGAGGAGAGGGTCCTCAGAGCACCTGGGGTGTTATTTATGGTGCACTGAAGGCTGTCAGCAGCGTTCTTCTGGAGAATTTCGCCTGCAAGGGGAAGTCATTAAAAGGGAAGCCCTGCCACACTGGAGCGGATAAAGCCTTCCAGCTTCTGGTTTAATCCCTCTGACCCCGGAGATGAATCTCATTTTCTGTTGACTTTTCCAGGCCTTCAGTCATCAACTGTTATTTATATTTCCAGCCAGTGTAGCGTGTAGTGAAGAGATACTAATGTCAGACAGATCAGGATTCAAATGTTGGTCCAACTGGGGGGGGGCTAAAGCAACTAGAAGCCCATATGTCTCACTTGAAAAAAAAAATGTAAACGGAGGCATTTAACACATAAGACTTCTGTGATGGGGGATTAAGCGCATTTGGAAAAATTCATTCAACACTTAATTTTGTTCCACAGACACCAAGAACTGAAAGAGCAGGAGATAGTACACAGTTTGAGTTCATTGTCTCTACCCAGAGTGCTGTCTGGGTAATGAGAGGAAGAAGCCAGCACTATGTGCCCAGAGCTTAGTCCCACTCCCATACACTGTCTTTTCCCAAAGGAATCTAAACAGACAAGCCCCTGCTCCAGCTCACAAGTGGATTCAAGTACAAGGAGTGGATGAAGAGCGCCCCCTTAAGGTCTGGCAAGTGCTTTCAGAGCAGGAATGAATGGAGGGTGAAGGACTAAAGAATGTTTCTCCATGCAATTAGGTTAGACGCAATAGCCAAAATTCATTTTTGTTTTGTTTTTTTTTTCTTCTTCTCTAAACAGACTAAATAGTTAATGAGACATTTTATATTTTATTCCCGGGTTGTGGGGGGGATAGTTTTGTCAAATACAATATCTTATCTCAGTGTGCAAGGAGGCAGAGCCTTAGTCCTAAGAAAACATGTCTCTGAAGCAGTGACCTCAAGTCTTTTGAGAACGAAGCTCAAACCTTTACACTGATCCCTAATATTTGAACTAGCTGAGCAGGAACATCCCCCAAAGGAAGGATGAATATGGATGGTTGGCTCCCGTTCCTCAGGCCTCAGAGAAGCGTATTTTCACACCAGCCCTCACTCTTGTCCTGTACACAAGAAGAAACTTAAAGGAGCTGAGATCAGCACTGAAGTTCTGACTCGGTCCCGTCTCCATGATACCTTCCTCATTTTCTGTGGTGGAAACACAGCTAATCTCTGTCTTTCAGATCGCCATCTTAGTGTTTGATGGAGAGAAAGGAATTGAGTTAAATGAGTCAGACTGTTATTAGAACCATCACTTGCACCATGGTGGGCAGACCCAGATAAAACGTTTACACAGGGAAGCAGAGCTGAGTGCAGTTTTTATCCAGCACACTGACCTCTGTGGGAGTTCTGACAAGCAAGATTTACCTGACTATTTCTTATGACAGTGTGTTCAACAAGAAAATGCATCTCCTAAGGTATCTGTATCAATCAACATTTCCTTTTTGCTGATAGAAAAAAAAAATAATGCCTCCCCAAAAGAAGTCTTTTAAAATATTTATAGGCATATTTTCTACTGGAGTCTTTATTTGAGTTTTACTATCATTTAGAACACAATTCCGACATCTTCATCATTAATGCCCCATCGTGACAACATTCCACCAAGAAATAGCATTACGGTACCAAACCTAGATGTGAAAGGACCGTGGCACCGTATTAAAAGGCAAATTCAAATAAGAGACCTATCTGAAATGATCAGAAATGAAATTTTCTGTGGGATGAAAGCATCCTAGCCATTTATACAAGATTAAAGTGATATTCTATGAGAACTAAGGCAGACTCAGATCATCACTCCCTGAATGAAAATTTGCATTCAGTGAGCAGGCACAGGAAAGAGGCATTTTTTTTTCAGTCCATGCTGCTTGGGGGTTTCTGAACACAAGCTCAGTAACAATGGGAATGAACTAATTCCGTTAGTCCTCAGGACCCTCACCTTGAACCAGACTGCATGGAGTGGGGGCTCCCCATCTTAAAACTCCCATGTATTTGAGGATTTAGTTTGATAGATTCCTGGGAACTTTGGGTAGAGAGGAAAGAACCAGAACACACTGCACTCAGAGCTCTGGGCGAGGCTGGTCACTTGGACTACGTACAGGAGCGACCATAAGCAGCTTAGTCCCTGAGCCTCGGTTAGTTCTCTAGTTTCCTGGAGCAATGAAGCAGTGGTGGGCTCCTGGTAAAAGAGCTCCAAAGTCGAAATTGCTCCCTCTTGCCACTGCTGTCATCTTGTGACCATAACAGTGACTAAAGAAGAGAATGTTAAGAACAAGGACAGAAACATAGAGACCAGACAATGAGCAAGCCCGCCATCATAACTACCACATTAGGATTCTCCATCTAAACACAGATGGGAAGATGGCTGCGTCAGTAAAGCACTTGCTTTGCAAGCCGGAGGACCTAAGCTTACATCCCCAGAACCCACACAGAAGGCTGGGTGTGGTGGTGTCCTCCTGCAATCCTAGTCTGTAGTGACAGGTAGATAGATGGAGGCTCTGTGGCCAGGCAGCCTAGCCGAGCAAGATTCAGGCTCAGTGAGAGATCCTGTCTCAAACAAACAAACAAACAAAGATGAGTTGGATAACAACTGAGGAGCAACAGTAGAGATTTCCTCTGAAGTTTACACCACACACACACACACACACACACACCACACACTTGAAATACAGGTCCAAATGTGGATCAAGAGTAGATGTAAAAAAGAAGTCAATAGTCCATCATGGATGGGAGAGGGTCACAGACCCATGTCTAAGGCCTTAGTGGTCCTTAATGGCTGTTTACAGTAGGAAGTCATTTTCTTAAGTGGAGTAACTGCTAAGTTGCCCATGGACAGTAAATACAGACACATACATCCTCTCTCTCTCTCTCTCTCTCATTCTCTCTCTCTCCCGCCCTCCCCCCCTCCCCCCCCCCTCCCCCCCTCCCTCCCTCCCTCCCTCTCTCTCTCTATCTGTGTGTGTGTGTGTGTGTTTCTCTTGTAAACAGCCTTAATTAAATTTGGTCACAAAATTATAAGACAAACAGAAAAGAAAATGAAAGGCAGTCTTTTGGGGTATGGGTTAGTTTTGGGGTGTGGGTTAGCAGGAAAGAGGGAGGATAATAGGGAGTGAATATGGCCAAAGTATATTACATACATTCCTGAAACTGTGAATGAATAAGAAATAAATAAAACATCAACAACAACAAAAAAAACAGCCAACAGGAATGATAAAAGAAAAAAGCAAACGCAGATCAAATGGTTGGGCTGAGATGGAAGGCAGACAGGTAGGGACAGGGAAAAGAATTGAGAGGGGATAAAGCTGTCCTCCTGTTTGAATACCTGGTAGGAAACCAGCTTTGAATCCAGATTAGGACTGGTGAGGAGGAATACAGACCTCTAAGCAAGCTTCTATTTCTAGAAGCCTTGGAGGAAGAAGAAGAGGAGGAGAAAACAGAAAAAGAAAAGGAAGGAAGGAAGGAAGGAAAGGAAGGAAGGAAGGAAGGAAGGAAGGAAGGAAGGAAGAGGGAGGGAGGGGGAGAAAGAGAGAGAGAGATATGGAGGAGAGACAGAGAGAGAGAGAGAGAGAGAGAGAGAGAGAGAGAGAGAGAGAGAGAATGAATAAGAGAGAGAGAGAATAAATGGATAAATAATCAGGGAGCAAAAGGAAGATGCCAAAGAGTTGTGCCTGCAATGAAGAAGCATGTTTGGGCAGGAGAAGTTGAGTTGATGTGGCATTTGTAGGTCACAGCAAACAGGCATCCGGAGACTAAAGTTGAGTCGTAACTCCCAAGCAAGTTACCAAAGTAACAGAGACAATAACCCCAGGTACTGAGTCAATAGCTGGAAATTCTAGCCCTACCCTCTCCAGTCCACCTCTTGTACTCGTCCATAGGAAGAGATTGTGCTTTCTTAGGTGGCAACTGGCAGCCTCAGCACCCACAGCAGCTGCATTCCAAAGGAGCAGAGCTCTGGTGCCTTGTGTCAGGCTCCTGGAGCTTCAGTTTGGACTTCTGTTGGGTCCTCTCCTTGGAGAACAGATGTGGCATTGCTCTTCCTGTGTCTGTGATATGCCTGGCTTTTACTCCTCATCCCTTCTTGATATCCCAAGCAGCCCTAGGGATCAGAGGCTGATTCCAGATGTGAACTTGGACACTACCTCTCCCCTCACTGTGTCCATCATGCCACTCTCTGACTCAGAATAGGCACTTGCACATTGCACTACACTGCCAGAGACTGAGAACCATTCTCTCTGGATGCGTTCTTTCCTCTAGAAAGGATGCTCAAAACATATATGAGTGATGGTTCTTGGTCCTATATGCAGCCCCAGATTCTGGTCCTTGATAGCTCAGACATGCCTACCTAGAAGAGGATTTAGATGTCATTCAAGTAATCCAGCATCTGTGTTTCAGAAGAACCCAGAAACCGATGTCAGACAGGTTGAGCTTCTCATGGTATAAAACTTGTTCCTGGCAAGGGGGACCAGAGAACTGGGGTTTGCCAACCTGTCCAGCAAACCCTTCACTTCCAGTTCTCTTAATGAAGCTTCACACACATTGTTAACGGAGGGCAACTTTCCGCTTGGCTTAAAAGGGTCAGTAAACTCCCTTCACAGGAATGCTATGTCCAGAGACCTGCTCAGGCTGTGCACGTCCGTCTCAGGTGCTCACCTGGGTCTTCTGCCTGCAGCTTTCTTCCCACGTGTCATCCTGGTTGTTAACCCATCACCTGCACAGAGAACACACTTCTCATCCTCCAACCACACCGCATGGATTGTCATCACCACTTTTCATCTCTTTGATAATTATTGGCTTTAAACTTCCTTATTTTGTTCTGTACTATCTTTCCACAGCTGAATGTGGAAAGATAGAGCCTCTAGCCTATTTCCCATATGGCCCCAACTGTCCCAATGTCTGTAGTGACTTTAGCACCTGGAATATTTTGCTGTCATTACTATGTGCATGAATGGTGAATAAATAAATAAATAAATAAATAATGAATGAATGAATGATGAATGAATGAATGAATGAATGAATGAACAGAAAAGTATTTGAATCTGTGTCTTATGACTTGTTGTCAGTCATCTGTACAAAGGAGTCAAGCAGGGGGATGACTTTTGATAGCGAAAGTAAAGTCCAGAGGGCTAAGACTTAAAGGGCCAAACTCCCTTTTATTGACTACAAACTGAGGAGGAAGGAAATGAGGTTGAAATATGGCTCAATCGTAGAACTTATATGTGGCATCCATTCAATGCCAGCACCGAAGGGACAGAGAATGCAATGATACACCACACACACACAGTGCGTGTACACACACACACACACACACACACACACACACACACACCTTGCCTCATGCCAATAAGAAAACCACAACAGAAACTTTCAAACTAAAAGTGTCATGCTGTTGAGTTTCTTCAGGAATCCATCCAGATATAGAACCTGAAGACACTAACAGGCTCCTCTCCCGGAAAGTCAAATGAATAATTAACATAACTCAACAGAAATATTAATGCCTTGCAAGAACTAGCAAACTTGCATTTTAGAAGAGACTTTTGACCCTACTTTTATTTTCTCTCAGATGAATCTCTTCCTTATTAGAGGTACACCCAACATTAGGATCTGAACATCTTCCAGCCTGAGTTTTTTTATAGATTAAAAAAAAAGAGCCAGCGATGCAGTTTGCTTCTCATTATCCTTTCCTACCCACCCAGCTCTGGCTAAGAATTCAGAAGGAAGCAAATAAAACTTTTCCCTGTGTGGCTCTGAGCTCAGCTGGTGCCACCTAAGTTGACAGGGTAGCATTTCACCTATTAGCACTCCTCAACAGAAAGTAGATTGTTCCAGTTTCAAGATTTTTTTTTTTGAATTGGATTTGAGTTGGTGAGAAAATGAATCAAGTTAGAAATTCTTTGGGGCAAATTGCATATTGAAATGAACAGTTTGATGCATAACCCCTTTGTCCCCCTCTGAGTTTAAAAAAAGGCATAAAGGAAGGAGAAAGGCAGCAAGTCGAGTGTGCCTCTGCTTTGAGAGTCCTGCCACAGCTGCTTGTCTGACTGCTTTGCAAGACAATGTCCATAGTGTGAGTTTTACAGTCATTATTTGATTGGCATTGCATGACATTTGAGGCTGTGATTTTGGAGAAATTTCAAAGCTAACGATTTCCAGTTGTTAATCGTGGGAGTACTTATGTCCTTCCCTGGTATAACTGTTTATGGCTCCACATCTGTTTTTTAGGGGAGACAATTCAAAATGAAAATCAGAGTGAATTAGTAAATTGATCTTATATCTGAAGAGGGTTGGTGATGCATGCATGACCTAGAGCCCAGGAGGCAGCGTGCTGACTTCACCGTGCTGGAAAAACTGAGCATACTGCTGTCATCAAGGACACAACATGTGTACCCTAAGAGCAAAAGGAACAGAAAAGGCTAATGATGGAAGAGGTCATGTGACCCTAGTGAGCAGTTAGCTTCCTGCTCCTTCTGTTCAGGATCCAGAGTCATGTTTTGGCCACAGGTGCAGAGAAATTATTTTCACCCCTTTGCATTGAGGAGGGAAACTAAATGCTCCCTCTGTGAGCAAATACGGGCTTGCTTTGTGAGTTAATCCAACAAGGGGGTAGGTGTACATGCATGTTTAAGGGAGAGAGCAGAGCCATGTTAGCGGATGCTTTTTAAGAGCTATCACATTGGTTTCATACGCTTTGGGATAAAGCTGTTTACTCTCAAGAGATAGTACCTAAAGCTGGACATGGTGGCACATACGTCATCTCTTAGGGAACAAGGTAGTGGTATTGAGAACTTGAGGTTGGCCAGGGCTACACAGCAAGCTCAAGGGCAGCGTGGACTTTATAGGAAGAACCTGTCTCCCTAAACAAACAAAAATGAAGCAATCGAAAAAGAGGAAGTAGCCTGAGACCTGGGTCTCCAAAGGTATGCGATGTGCCCAGGTCACAAAGCTAATTCGTAGGTCAAGTCCTCATAAGATTCCATAAACTGAAGCACGCAGATGCAGATGAGGCAGCAAGGGTGAAGACCCTGTGCTTAAGAATTCTGTGAGTGGGTTGGGGATGTGGCTCGGTGCTAGAGCACTTGTCTAGCATTCAGGAGGCCCTAGGTTCAACCTTAGCATCTCAGAAAGAAAAGCTCTGTGGAACAAAAGCAGGGAGAGAAGTGAGAGGTGAGCTTGGAGCAGCCCTGCTTCCCCCCCTCCAACATCTGTTCCTTGTCTGCAAGCTCTTCTCTGCACTACTCTGCCCAGACAAGTCCTAGGCTTCTGGAATGCATCTGTGACTTCTTATCTGGGAGCTAATCACTAAATAGCAGGTGGCTTTAGGGATTCTGTTTTTTCATCTCTCGCTCTGTCCTCTCTCTCTCTCCTCTCTTTAACTCGTTTCCTCAGGGCTATGAATTTCTGCATCTCAAACAGGAAACCTCCCTGATGTGTTCACACCTGGAATACAGTTTCTCTTTGTTTGGAGACTATAAAAAGGGGCAAGGAGAATGAAGAAGCTGCTGTCTCCTGTCTCCGGGAGAAAAGGGATGTCAGCTAATGTTAACACGGGCTCTGGGAGGCAGGCACTCATGCACTTGTCCTAAACTAAACATCTTTTCTTTCAACTCCCATCTTTCTCTGCTCATCTCCACTCCTGGCAAGTGTCTAACAAGACAAAGAGTCTTTGCTGTGTGTCACATCGGTTATCAACACTCTGCACAAATAGGTTGACAGAGGAAACCAACAAAGTAGCTCCCTGGGCCTGTTTAGGGTTGAAATAACAACCCCACAGCCTGCGGGCTCCTGGAGATTGGCTCACATTTTGTTCCTACAAATGTTAGGTGCTGGTTCCTGAGAGAAGCTGTCATCAACACGCCTGTCCCTGTGAGTGTCAGGAAGTCTTGCAAGGCATTCTGTGCCCTCCGTGGACTTTCCACTTTGGAATGAACTTTAGGGGGTCATTTGGTCCAGGCTCTCGGTCTCATCTATCTCTGCACTAAGTTTATGATCTCCAGGGCACTCAACTCTCTGTGAGGGAAAGACAACAGAACACTGGGCACCAGGATGTACACCCTACTCCACACTTTTAGTCTCCCATGGGCATTTGGACCCCATGGGAGCATAAATCGGTTTATAGATTTATTAAAGAGGTGATTCATAACCTTGCCATCAATAGTTCCGATATATTTATACTTATTTATTATACACAAAATGCCTGCTGTGTACCAGGAGCCAGCTAGATCCTGAGTACCCAAGAGACAGGGAGGGATCCAAACACCTACCCTGCCTATCCCTGCAGTGAAGACAGTGCAGACAGCTGCAGAAATAGAGCGGGAAAACTCAATCGAGACTGGATACTGAGAAGGGAAGCCTGAGACTAATGGGGTTCAAACTCCTATTAAGTATGATAGTTTCTGGGTGTGTGTGTGTGTGTGTGAGAGAGAGAGAGAGAGAGACAGAGACAGAGACAGAGAGAGAGACAGAGAGAAACAGAG
>NW_021604588.1:25390406-25410406 GCF_004785775.1 Grammomys surdaster | reverse complement strand
AGTACACCAGGCAATATGCCACTGAACTACACTCTGAATCCTTTGTGTCCTATCTGACAGCCCTAGGCAAGTCAATCCCCAAGGGTTTCCTAGAAACATAGCACCTCTAGCTAGGTTGCTTGATCACTGACCCTATAAACCTGGTCTCCTTTTACAAGAAATCCTCTCAACTGAGGTCAGGGTTACCTGGAGAGTTTCTGATAAGTTAGCCATGTTCTCTAGAGAGAAAAGGGGCTCCTGGGAACTGGATGGGTTGCCTGACACTCAAAGACTTTGTTTAAGTTGACTAGTAAGTTTACAGTGTGCCAGAAGGATAGGGGATAGATTAATAGCAGGTTCCGTTGTCACCATATTAGCTACGCTGATGGACTCACCCACAAACTTATTCCACAGGACCACTCTCACCAAGCCCAGTCCCACAGACCATGTGAGTACATGACCACACATGTGTACATGACCGTACATGTCCCTTACATCCTGCCCACACAGTCTGGGACATTCCAGATTCTCCAGTGGTCAAACTTCCCAAATCCCTAGTGAACAAGTCTGCCCTAGAGTGTTCCAGAACACATGCAACTCAGGGTTAATTGACTTGACAGTCATCCACTGAGAACTTACCCAAGGGCCTGCTTCATACTAGGCCAGCAAGCTGATGCCTTCTAGAACATGCTACAAAGCCACCATTCTCCCTAGATCATTCATGAGAAATAACTGATTGAGGCAGGAATGGTGAGTCAAAGCTTGGCATGAAGTAACTGCCAAGAAAGAGGACTGTTCTGAGCCCGAGGATGGGTCATTAGCATCTAACTCATCCATTAAAGAACAGGGAAAAGAGAGTACCCAGGCGTGTACCCAGAGAGTGATCTGTGTGGGCAGCAGCAAGGAAGGGGGCTGCCAGAAGAGATGGGAGCAGAACGAGCAAACAGAAATGATTTTTTTTCCAGAAGGTTGCCATTTTTGTTTTCTAATGAGGGGGAGACAAACCTCAATTCCCTTGCATGCCAGGCAGCTGGGTAATCAACCGCCTGGTGCTCGCTCAGCCTTTCAACCATGGCCAAAGAAATAAGCGGTGCTTCCCTGACTTGTTGCAGCCACTTCCAACGCAGATTCAGGTCTGAGAGGTCAAAAGAACGGAAGCCCTCATGGGGAACAGGAGGAAATATGGGGCTTGGCAGTATGGCCTAGTGTGGGGATTGTTCAGTCACACAGCAGGGGCAATCTGTGGTGACCTGCAGGACTTAGCGGCGCGGCAGTCCAAAGATGCCAGTGAAAGAAGACATGAGAGACACAGAGGGGAGGACAGTCGCCACAGTTGCCCAGAGGACAATGTGCTTTATTCAGGTTTCTCTTTTAGGTGAAAGAGAGAGCATGATTTCCTGTCACTCAGGATTGGGGCTTAGGCCCAGGATGGGAGTGGCAGCCACTGCCACCTCACAGGGTCCCTCCTTTCCTCCCGGGAGGACAAAAGCCTCCACCCTGGAGAAACTAACCTTCTGTGGTTAGAAGCACAAGTGACTTCACAGCAGGGGTGTGTGTTCCACCAGTAAAGGTTCCTGCAGAAATGCAGCCCCGAGGCCTGATCTGAAAGCTGGAAGTCAGGAATTGGAGTTCAAGAGAGGAAGATCAGCTAGGCATATCCCTCTGTAAGCCCCTGCCCCCACCACCCTATCTCCCAGGAATTCCTTAGGAGCTAGCAAGGATATACCCAAAAGGTGTCTTGGACATCTTTCTAAGAGACAGGAGTCAGCACTGGTATCTGACTTAAGGCTGAGTCAGTGAGTGGCTCACTAGAAGCAGCCTTTTTCACAATGGGAGTTTTTCCACCTCAGGGAACAAAGGTCAGCCCTTCCCAACAGGCCTCTAGGAAAGCTCTTCCCAACAGTCTCTCACTAGAGCTCAAGGGTACAAATGGAAACAAAGTAAGGCGGCAGTCAACTGGCCTTGGTCAGGAGCCCAGGGGCTTTCCCCCAGTAGGTCACAGCTGGGACAGGGGACCTGGGGTCCTGGGAACAGGCTCTTGAGCGTTCACACAGTGGAGAAATGAAGAGGGCTCCGTCAGCTGCCCAGTGCCCTCTGACTTGGTTTCTGAATACAGCTTACTATTCTAGGGATCTGTGCTGGCTGACAGCCTTTCTTTCTGCTCTGGTTTGCTCTGTTTCTGCCTCCTTCTTCAGCTCGGTGGGTGAACTAGAAGTTAGGGGCCACTTGAATTAGAAGAGACCTTAGAAGCTGGGCATTGTGGAATACATACACCCGTGACCCCAGAACTGAGAAGGCAAAAACAGCAGATGGCTGGTTTGAGGCCTGCTTGTTCTACATAGTGAGTAACAAACCAGTCGTAAAGTGAGAGAGGAGAACGAGGAAAGTCTCTAAGAAAACCGTACAAATTACCAAGGTCAAGGGAAGGGAAGGTGACTGTCCATCTATCCATGGTCACAAGGCATGGGCTTTACAAATCTGGTGACTCCAAGATCTTGGCATGGTGCAGTTAGACTCCCCCAGAAAGCTTGCTTCCTGAGGAAGATGGAATTGTTGCAAGAACCTGCGTAAGTTTAGGCCATCACAAAGCTTCTCCCAGAGAGTCCTGATCACCCACCCCTGGCCCCTCTTCTCCCAGCCTTCTCAAAACTCTAGAATATTCGGATACAATGCCTTGTTCTCCCAACATCTTTAGAATTAATGTTTGCAGTCAGTTCTGAAGTTAAGACTTCCCACTACCTGTCTGTCCTCGCCCCCTTCATCCTCCTCCCCAACAACAGATCTGCATCCTGTCTGCATGTCTGTATCTTTGGAGCACTGCAGTTGGCCAAACTATCAGTTCCCTATAAATAAGAGAGTACTTGAACAAACTGGTACTATGAGACCTTAGTCAATACCTTGTGCGTGGGGAGATCGATAACCCTGGGAACACATTTTGGGCCACACTGAGGAATGTGGTTCTTCGCAGACAATAGAGAAACTACTCCAACATAAATATTACCCATACAGAAACTGGCTGTCCTGTATTACAGTTTGTGTGCCTGCTCTTCCCAGTGCAAACGACCTAATTTATACAATCTCTGTTTATCATTTATATGATCTCTGTTTCGACTCTGACTCCCTCCCAAGCCCAAACCTCTCTTCTCATGTTGGCCACCCCTGCAGTGCTCTTCAAATTGCATTTGCAAATACAGTGAATGCCTCTCGCAGAAAAGAGAGCACTAAATGTTCTCGTAGCTTTTCAAAACCCCCGGTCCTATTGATAACCCACTCTCAGCTATTATCATAATGATGTTTTATAAACCATCCTAAGAATTAGAGACTAATGCGATTACCTTCTAAACTTTCTTGTGGGCTCACTGTGAGGATGTATTCCCATGGACCTCAGTTGGAGAGGAGGAAGAAGCTAATCTGAGATGGCCTAACCCAGGGCAGCCTATGCCCACACTGCCTCTGGCGACTTTCCACTCACAGTGAAGACAATGGGGCTCCACAGACACTGGCAACACCCACGACCTCTAGACAACTGGGCTCGGAACCCACCAGATGAACAGCCAGTGCCTGACTGGTAAGAGTGAGTCACCAGGCCAGCCCCAAGTTCAAGGGCCAAGGAGATCAATTCCGATCTGGAATGGGGGGAGCTTCGAGCTTGCAGGACTGTGCTCAATTTCACAATCCCTCTGCCTCGTCATTCTAATTTTAATATGGAGAAAGACAATAGCTAAAACTGGATTCAGCAGTGGGGATAGGACTCTACATTTACTAACGATCACTGAATTGTACTCTTATGATGTCAGAATTCCATGAGACGTAAATTATCTCTTAAGAAAAGCTGTTGGGGGTAGAAACACAAATTTTAAAAAATCTCCTGGAGAAACACTCGACTCAGGATTGTCCAAATCTGCATTTAAGCTCGGGTGTGTTCTTGTATGAAAGTCCATCTTTTTTGCCAAAGTCGTGTCTCTGTAACTAAAGTTTACACTCTCAGAGTCAGGGAGCCAGAATTAGAAAGAATTGCCACAGGTTATTTTGTCTATCACTCCTTCAAGCAGCTATACATACAGGAGCATAAATTGTCTTCTTAGGCTGGGAAGCAGAAACAGATATAGGAGACCTGGCTGGGTAAAGGTGTGCAATGGGGGTTCCAGGGTGATCTGTGCTAGAGGGAACCTAAACCATATTCCTTCCAGAACCAGAAACTGCAGGAAGAGTGGGTCCCCTTCCCCTTTCAGTATCTTACCAAGAACCTAGTTCTCTGGGATCTACCACCAGATTCTGAGTCTCCAGATATTTTTGCATTATCATACACAGATTTCAATCTATATGTCTCATTTTGGATTGGCCAGGCTGTCCCAGGTACATCCTCTGCTGATTCAGATCCCTGACATGAGGATTCTGGGAAGGAAGATTTCTTTTAAGAGGAGGATTCTAGGATGTGATTCCCCTCTCACGGGCATCAAGGGGTCTATGAGCATGGCGAAGAGATGAGAAAGGCCTGGCTTCATCCGGTAATTTGGATTTGTTTCTGATGAAAACAGAAAAAGAGCCCCGTTCCAGGGAGACTGTGTGCCCAGCTCTCCATCAGCACAGCTTGAAGAGCAGATTGAGAAGCTTTCAGCAGCCACACACAAACCACATCAAACACTGCCCGAGAGTCGCTCCTGCACGCACGCACGTCAGCCAGGGTCAGGCAGACGCTACCAGACGCTCTTTCAAGATATTATAAATTGGAATCAGAGGCAGAAAAGGAGGCAAGGAGGAAGGCCAGGAATACAACAGTGAAGGAAAGAGAAAAACCAAAGCCTAGAGAGAACACAGGCCAGAGAGGGTGCAAAGGAGGAAAACAGAAGAAAGGAAAACAGGGAAGGGGAGGGACATAGGAAGACAGGAGACAGGGCAGAGGGATGGTGCAATGTGCCAGGGGAGTCAGGGGAGGGGAGAAGCACCAAGGGAGAGGGGCAGGAGGAAGGGGGACTGAGATTGGTATATAAAGTGAGTAAATAAATTAATAAAGAAAATAAAACTGTACAGCAATACAAGGCAGGCTGGCAAAGGCAGGCCACAAGCTGGAACAGAGGAACGGCCTTGTGCGTGGGGGTGGGGTGCAGTCCACAGCCACCACCACCCTGAGGACACGGTCAGCTGGAACATTCTTGGGACTCAACTAGAGCAGCTTAGCTTTGCACAGAGGGAAAGGGGAGCCCAGGATAAGCAGGCACCATAGCCGGCTTATACACTGGCTCCCTGAGGGATGTTTACCTCTCAGGAAGAGCTGTCTAATCATCCGTGGCCACCCTACTCGGGCTCAAGTGGAGGGCATTGTCATTAGACAGCCCAGACCTTTCTAGACAGAGCTCCCCTTCCATTACACAGAGCTCAGGCATTAACGTATCAGCCGAGGCCAAAATCTGCCCGTTTGGGTAGATCAAGTTTGATTTTCCAACTAATTGGTGGGAAACAAACTCATTTACAGTTCAAACTGAGCAAATATCCCCATCTCTGTAATGGACTTGGGTCTGTCATAATGGAAAGTAAGGGTCCGTGTGTCAGAGTACCCCATGTGAAGCTTCGGGGACCCAGTACCAGCCAGAGGTCATGGGTATGAGAGAGAGATGTATCCACCAAGGAAGAATGTGAGGCCCCGGAAGGGGAGGGACTGCAATGTGAGGCACCGGAAGGGGAGGGACTGCCTCAAAATAAAATCTGCTCATTTCATGTTAACCCAGGAAAAATACCGAAAACAGCCAAACCTGGATGAGATGTCACACACTGCCAGTCTCAGTCTCAGGAGAGACTGAGACGGGAGAATTGCCTGGGACCTCCCTGGCCAGCTAGCACAGAGAATGAAGCCATGAGTGACAGTCAGAAACAAGAGACTCCCCTCCTGAAAGTCATCCTCTGCCCTCCACGCCAGCTCCTCGGCACATGCAGGCCCGCACTCACACAGCGGCAAATATGCATGTGTACATGCAAATAAACCAATAGTCAAACAAACAAATAAATAAATATGAAACGTCTGAAAATAGCTCCACTGTCAGAAGCTGCATTCTGGAGGTAGCCCACCTATGGTGTACCTGGCAGACGGGCTAAAACTACGATAAAATACTAGGAACGGTTTGATTGCAACTCTCAGTACTAAAACCGGGGGTTCAGTAATAGCTAATGGAGAAATAACAAAGTTCTCTATTTCACATGTATCATTTTATTAATCCCCAGAATAAGGCTACTGGGCACATTTTTTCTTATTACTATTTCCCATTCACTAATGAGTCCACACAGGCTCAGAGAGGTTAAGTTACTGGCCTAAAGCTACAGAGCAACCTGGTGGAGGAGTAGATACCTGAGCTGCCATTGGCTGCAGGCTAGTTTAAGCAGGCCATACGCTCCATTCCTCCAGTTGCAGATGGCACAGAGGAAGATCTTTTCAGCCCTGTCTCTACTTGTGAGCAGTGTGCAGGAGAAGGTGGAAGGGACGTGCCTGCTGGGTCCAAGCTGGGAAGGGCTTAGTTTGAATAGGATAGTAGCAAATATAGTTTGCAAAACTGAGAATCCTTAAACAATGCAGTTTCCGCTTTGGGACAATGATGACATGGTTTTGTTAAGACAGCACAGTGAAAGGCATGACCTGCATCTTGCTATTTCCCTTTACAAAAGTGAAAGACCAGAACATTGCATGTAATTATCTCGTGCCAGAGGCATTAAAGACTCCGCCCCTCACGTGAACCAACCCTTGGCAAAGGACTCACCAAGACCAAATGGCTGTGTCATCCTCCCAACAACAGCTCTCCCTGAGACCATCTAACCTAAATGGCCCTCCCAGTCCAACTCACGTAGAAGGGTCAGAACCCCGAGAGCGTTAGAGGGTGTGTAGATCACGTCCCGATACTTTCTACGTGTTAACTCCCCTCAGGAGTCTCTTCACCTGTAAAAACGGGAGCTGTTAGGACAACATTAGAAGATACGTGGGCTGGTATCTTTTGCAAGCTGTATTTGCTACTACCTTATTCAAACTGAGCCCTTCCCAGCTTGGACCCAGCAGGCACGTCCCCTCCACCCTCTCCTGCACACTGCTCACAAGTAGAGACAGGGCTGAAAAGATCTTTCTCTGTGCCATCTGCAGCTGGCAGAATGGAGCATACGGCCTGCTTAAACTAGCTTCCAGCCAGCGGTCAAAAAACATGCTTGCCCTGTAAGCATGAGCAACTGAGTTTTTAATCTTAAGAACCCGTGTAAAAATGAAACAAAAGGCTGGTGTGGTGGTATACGCTGGAGACCACAGTTTGTGCTTGGGGGAGGGGCATGGAAACAAGCAGAACCCTGAGCCTGTTTAACCAGCCAGCGTAGCCTGCTTGACAAGCTACAGGCCAGTCTGTTCCCCCCTCCCCTGCCCATCCCCCCAAAAAAAGATGGAAAGCAACTAAAGAAGAAAATCTAAAGTCATCTTCTGGCCTCCACATGTTCTCCTCAAACACATGTACATGCCCCCCTTGAGTGTATGTGTGTGCACGCACACACACAGAGAATGAACACATAGCTTCTAGTAGCATATGACAAGCTAAACAAAAACTACCAGTAGGGTTTTTTTTTTCTCTCTCACCCCCTCACCTTACTTATTTAAAGCTGAAAAAAGGAAATTGCTTACATAAACACCAGATAGAGTCTGGCTATCCTACTCAAGGCAATAATTACAGAGCTGCCTCAGAGAACAGAGCATTCCAAGAATGGAGCACACATTGGAAACAAGTTCATTAAAAATTTGCTTACTCATAGAAGCTACCGCCATTGCAGCCTAACAAACAGAGAACACAGCCACAATAAATAATAAAAAAAAAAAGTGCTGTAAACAAGTCTGCGGCCCCACAATCCCGATGCATGGCTTCCCTCCATGCTACGCTTTCTTAACCTTTTATGGCGCCTGTCTTGACAAATCTAGGGAGGTTTTATGTGCCCGTTTATTCTGGATTTTCTCCAAACTCTTAAGTGGCCAGAAGAGCCTTGGGCTTCTCTGCTGAGTCTTCTAGGGTAGAAGGGAACCAACATGGTGCAAGCCATAAGCCGTGTCTATGTCCCTTGGCAGCATTGCCAGGCTTTCTGTAGCTTCACAGCCTATCTGGAGGACCCTGAAACCCTAGCTTTTTTTACTTCAGGGCCTCCATGTGCATCTCATGGGTCAGTATGTTCTCAATTGCCCCACACTGAATGGGTAATCTGCAAAGATTCAGAAAGAGCCCTGGCTGAGAGACAGGATGCTGGGATGGCAGTGTAGCCAGATATTTACTGGCTGGAGGCTGCCATTTAACTTTTCTGATTCTGTATATGGCAGTGACAGTGACTGCCTTCATAGTGCTCCTGTGAAGAGCAAATGCATCTATAGGCGTCAATGTGCATCTGTGAACAGGCAGGTGTGGTCCTTATTAAACACTGACGCCTGAGCTCTGTCCTGTGAGCTGCACACCCCACATTTGTGCACCCTACCTTCAGAGTTTTGAGTCACAATGCAGTCAACATCACTGAGACTTTGGAATGCTCTTAAGGCTTTTCAGAGTGCAGATACTATCTGAGGAACTAGGATGGGAAGAGACAAGCACTGCACCCTCCCCCCCCTCCCCCCACTGTCTCTACCCCATAACCCTCTTCTCACACTGCTTCACTCCCTTGTTAAAGAAAGGCCAACAACTCAAAACAGAAGCAGCTGGGGCTTTTCCATAGCCTGGGGCCAAACAAAGTCATCGAAACCCCGGTAGCCTTCAAATTCTTACATAACAAATGCATAGTCTGAGTGCCCTTGCTTTGTGGTTTTCTCTGAAGGATCACCTTCTTGATGGCTACCTTATGGGAAGTTAAAACTATGAATTACCTAGTTAAATAAGCCGATACTGTGGGCTATGATATTTCTTCTATTCTGTCAAAAAAAAAAAGTCGTAGTTTTGGAGACCCAGATACTTCCAAAGCAAATGTCCTGGAGACTTCGTTCTCTGAGTCCTGTTTTTAGATCCCTATTGTACCCAGAAGAGGAAAAGCCTGGCTTGAATTCAAATAGGAAGAATATAGGAATTTAGGCAATGACCCTTTTCTATTATTCTAGAAATAATAATCATTTTATGTTCACTGTGTACAAACAGTAAGTGAAGCACTCAGGTACAAAGGCCAGAAGTCTCAAGAAGACTGGGGAAGCATCTCTACCCGAGAGTGCTCTGAAGTCTTTGATGGCTTCTTCAAATTTAGGCAGTTTTCATGTCACCAATCCTAGCTTCAAGCCAGCCCCTGATCAAAGAATAACAGTCAACTGCCCTATTAACCGTGGGCTCTAGGAGAGATGAGAATAAGTCATTACTTACTATTTCTCTCCAGCTCTACTCGGCAGCTACCCCTGCAGGTGCTTCTGGCAGCAGGGTGAGGCTGTAGCACTGAGAGCAGGTGTCAGCCCACCTTGGTGGTCAGATTCCACCTGCCTAAGTTTCCCTTGCTGGTCTGCCTGCCTCCACTTTGCAGAGGAACAATGGGTTTATGAGTTGCTGGTGCCAGTGATGGTGAACTGTCTGTCACACAGTAGGACAGCAGTGTATCATGGGAGCATCCATCCTTGTTAGAAATAGAGTCAATCAGCACTACTTCTAGAAAGCCTGGTAATGTCACGATGCAGCCAGGGGCAACAGCAAATGCACAGTCGGATCCTGTAACTAAAAGAAGAAAAAGAAGTGTGTGTGTGTGTGTGTGTGTGTGTGTGTAGAGGGGTTTCAAGTGAATTTTCTCCCCATTTCGATAAAATAATATGCTCTGAGCCCAAGACCTTTTCCCTCCTGTCTGCTGTCCAAAACTCATTTCTCCAGCTGTGATCTAAGCCACCATAAATCCTGTCGGGGTCAGAATGGCTGACACAATTTTAACTATGAGAGAGCACAGAGTAAATGGTGTCATTATTATCCCCGAGAGCCATGTGCTGCCTTTTCTAGGGGACAAAACATAAAAAGTCATATTTTTGGCCTGAACATATACAATATTCAAGGGATATACACAAATGTACAATTGTGAAGGATAGGTTCAGAAACTCTAAAGCACAAAAATTGTCACCAGAGGAGTAAACAGAGTTAAAAGTGAATACTCTGCGTCTGTTTTAATCTCCTGGCTGTCATCCTACCTCAAGTCTAAAGACACCATTTCTAAATGAAGTCTGCTCTATCCTGACCCCACTATTCTTGGTCCTCTCTGTTCTTTGTGACTCTGGGATTAGCTTCCCAGAGCTAATGAAGACACAGGTGATAGTACAATCTATGACAAGACTGCCACCTTTAGCCACCAACCACAAGCCCAGGGTCCCTGCCCCCCCCCCCCAGGCTCAGTAATCCACTAGAATGGTTCACAGAACAGAACTGCTATACTGAAGATTACAGTTTAATCCCAAGGGACCCAAGTCAGGGCCAGGACAATTAACAGACACACAGGGCAGGGTTTGGGAGAACTGCCTCTTCCATGCCATCTCCTCAGGAAGTACCATCCCTTCCCAGTAAGTACATTAATGAACTCAGTACCAAGGATACTGACATATTATTGTTCAAGAGTCTCCCCTGGGGTTTTGTTATGTAGACATCACTGAGTCCCTGGCTGGGTGATCAAACTAAGCCAGTTGCCCCTTTTCCTGCTGGAAGCTGAACCATATCAGGTGACTTGGTGTTAGTCTTTCACCACAGCCTGGGGGAACGATCTCCAGTTCCTCAGGAATCATCCCACTAGTATAATGTAGGTACCTGTCCCAAAGCTCACACTGGATGGCAAAGATGTTGTCATCACTTGGCTTAACAGCTCTACTTCTGAAACCCAGGACAAAGATGTGACAAATCCAGCTGGCATCAGTGGGGGTCAGTTCTGGGGACTCCCCACTCATGGAAAACAAAACCTGTTGACACTTGAATCATTTATCTAAATAATGGCACAGTGTTTTCTATCACCTGTTCAAGCCTCCTGTGTACTGAATCACCCATAAATTATAGTACAATACAAATGCTATGCTGTATTGTCTAAGAAAGCCTGGCAAAGTACAGTTTAGATGATTTTATGACTATTTTTGATCCATAGCTGTACCTATAGATGTAAAATACAGTTATGGGGGTGGGGGTAGCTGTCCTTCACTCTACAGCAAGGGGAAAGCTCGGGACTTGCTGTTGCCGATCCCGACAGTCTACAGTCAGTACTATGAGCCTGTTGCCAACCTCTCTGAGACAAGGTCTTGCCAGCATCTCAGTTTCCATCTTCCTCACTACTGTGGCTGGCCAACCTTGTTGTCAACCTTCTTCCCATGGTGAACTCCACTGCCTGGCCACATGAGCACTTCAGGCCTTCGCACACAAGTAAGTCATGGGACTCTGAAGATGACCTGAGGAGCAGCCCAGGTAAGACCAGACAGATCCAATCCAGAATCCAGGAGTGAGCAGAGCAAGGGGTATGACCTAGGAGCCCGAAGAGGGATGAAGGGCCAGCCTGTAGCCAAGAGGATCCAAGGAAAAAGAAATTTCAGTATGGCTTACAATATGTCCTTAGAGCAGGAACCTCACTGATGGCCTGCTGAGGGTCATTTGAGTAGAGAAAGAAAACATAAGATCATGGAGTAGAAAAGAAACTGGGAGAAAGAAATAGAGAGACTGGTATCGACATGGCCTTCAACAGAAAGCAGCATCTGGGGGAGCTAAGAACCAGAAAGGCATCAGAGAGAAGACAGAAGCTGTAGCACGACCAAGTGCTGGCAGGAAGAAGCTGAGAGAGAAAAATGAAGCTCAGAGAGAGAGAGAGAGAGAGAGAGAGAGAGAGAGAGAGAGAGAGAGAGAGAGAGAATTGAGAAGAGGAGACTGGGTAAGAGACGGCAACAGGGAAGGGAGTGGGGACGGGAATTGATCAAGCAAGCTGCTAAAGGAACTGAGAAGGAAAACTCCAGAGAGCAAGCCGAGGAATGGATGGACAGGGCAGGGCTAGCCCTTGGGTAAGATGAGCGATAGAGAAGAAGACACATGAGGCACAGAGACCATTTGTTAAGTTTTGTGGCCATGAGTTCAGGGTAGGGGGTATCCCCACCCTTCGCTTCTGTATCCTCTGTAAAGAAGGAAACAACTGCAAAGGCTTACAGGTGAGAGCCGGGCATGCAAAAGGAGAGAAAAGGCCTGAGAAAACTGGTAGAGAACAGGAAGAGGGGGCTCGCAGAGTTTCCATCCCCTCTCCAAGCACACCTTTGCACACTGTCAGCAACACCCATAGAAGAACTTCATCAGACCGGAAGTAAAGGCAAAACCAGATAGCTTTTTCAGAAGAGTAATGAATCTAACAGGGTGATTTTCCTTTTTCTTTAAATACTTCTGAGCTCACTTGGGAGAAGTGCTGTGCTCATTATCTGTCAGACTAAAGCGCTGTCTCGCCTGTGAGTCCCATTGACTAAGATTGCCCTCAGAGCTGTAGGTTTTTTCCTTTCCCGAAGCACAGTTAGCGGCGGATAGTTTTTCTGTAAATGGCCCCATTTCATTTGCATTTTTAGCTTTCCAAGCAGAGTTGAAGCCTTAGAAATGGTTCAGAGAAGGCGGCTGTGATACCTCCAGCATTGGAGCGGCCTGCCTAAAGCTTAGGAAATTGGGTGTCAGCTTCTCTCAGGGTAGAGAGATATTACTTCATATTTGTGCATGCTCTGGTCTCTTGATGGCCTCATTTAGCCGCAAGCACTCTCCTGCAATGATCCTTCTCGCCAATAAAATTAAATATCATCCCCGTCTCTCTCTCTCTCTCTCTCTCTCTCTCTCTCTCTCTCTCTCTCTCTCTCTCTCTCTCTCATATCAGACATTTTCTTGTTTAGGCTGAAGAGAGACAAGGTCAGACACTTCAGTTTTCTGATTCCCCTTACTGATGTCTTTTGACAAGGAGAGAATAGAAAAATGGCAAAGGAAGTTCACACCAAATCCAGATGTAAAAGGACAAAGCTGGAGCAGTCGGAGGCTCTCTCCACACCACGCCTCCATTCTGGCTCTCTGCCCTTGTGGGCGTTTCACAGGGACTGCTACAAGAGAGCAAGTGATGACATCCTATAGTTGAGGATCTGAATTGGAAACCATATTGGGGTCACGGGTCCTTCTGAATTTGAGATGGGTAGTAAGGCACTGAGAAGGTCTATGAAGCTGTAGAAGGCGCTAATGACAAGATGCCAGTCTGTCCATATTGATTCTTAAGTTTCCCTACTTACCCCAATCACCACAGTCAGGGGCTAATGCCTGCAGTCACTTCCGATGCCTCTCATTCCAGTCTCAGAGCAAGGATCTCCAAAATAAGCATGATACCAAGACTCCATATTGGTGGTTTCTGGGTTTGACTGAAAGATGCTGCATCCGTGAATAAGGTGGAGGAGGCATGTCTTGACTTGAGACATGTCTATTTTAACATGTGGCAGCCCTTACTCTGCAGTGAGCTCTGCGGTGAGCTCTGCGCCAGAGTTTGCAAGCTGCTTTCACAGGATCTGAAGCACATTTACCTTACCCTCAGATGCCTCTTTGAAGTCTGCTTAGCACCATATTAACAAAAAAGAGTAAGATAGCCTCAGCTATCTGATGGGGCAGGAACCCAGCAGGGAGAGAATCCCATGCAAATTTGGCAGGCATCACTCTCCCTGGTTGTCACAGACTTCTGTGGCCCTCAAGGAGACAGGGTTTACTAGATGGATCTCACTTTCCAATGCATCTGGGCTTCCTAATACTGAGATTCTGAGGTTTGGGCACATCTCAGTATTTAGAAATTCTATCTGGTTCTGTCCCTGTGACTCTGTATTACTGCCACACCTGGGTCCTCCTGCAGTGTCCTAGCAGGGTCTCCACCATCATGTCTTGTATGTCCTATTCCGTATTAGTGACTCCACCCAGCCACTGGACTGTGATAAGCTAGGCTTCCGTTCTTGTTTTGTTTTAAACAAGGTGCCCTGTATCCCAAGCTGGCCTAAAACACACTATGGTTAAGAATGACCTTGAAAACCCCTGATCTTCCTGCCTTTACCAACCCCATGCTGGGATTTCAGGTGTATTCCACAAGATAGGTTAATGTAGTTCTGGATTAGAACCCAAGGCTTGTGCACACTGAGTTCCCTCAGCTTAGCCATGCTTCACCTCTCACAGTTATGTTCCCTGGTGATTTATGTTATATTTACCGTCCTGAGCTTCTGCTCCCAGGCCAGGTCCTTGTGCCAGAACTCTTCTGTCAGGCCTCAAGAACTTCCCCATCATCAAATCCCTTCATAACCTTAGACTCTTCACCTTTTCATCGGAGCCTGGATCTCAAGACATATTGGCTGTCCTACTACTTTTCCTGCAATCTTCCAGAGGGAGACTGTTTCTTCCCTCCACCCCTCAGAATCTCGGGGGTGCTGGCATCATCCCAGGAGCCTTACCACAATCCTGATCCCTTTAATCTAGGATGGAATGCCCACAAGGGCAGGAGTCAGGGTGGGGTGTGGTGTGAAGATGAACCCCGGGCTGTTCGGTCTTTATCATTCCTTGAGCACAGACCCCGTAGACAGTCTGAACTGGATACAACATCTCACTTTGAAATGGTAGATAGTAATCTCTCTAAAGACAGGTAATAAAGTCAGGCTACTGTTCTGGTGTGGTCCTCAGGCTCATGACTAGTAATCCCTATACCCTCCGCTCCCCCGTTACCATCCAACACTCTCTCTGTTCACAACAGGTACAGCCCATGGTGTTCACCCTTCTTTCCTTCTGACCCAAATCTCAGCCTGTGGGGCCTCAGGGATGCAACTGCGTTCGCTCATCCTCACCCTGGCACCTTTCCCCCTCTTACCGATCCTCTAAACCACATGTGCACAGTTCTCACTTTGTCTCTAACACATTCACATTTTAGACTGTGACCTGCCCCTTTCTACTCTGTTGCTTAGTATTACACGTTCTTTCTTTCTTGGCATTTGAGACTCCCACACCATGGAGTCTAACTCTTCCTAGGATGCTCTCCTAGGACCTTTCAGCCCCCACCTCTGTCAGCTAACACCTATGCGCCGTGGCTCGCTTTTACATGTGCCTAACAAACTCTCACCCCAGAACTCATTAAGTATTAGGTTTCTCTGTCAGTACGGCTGTGTGTACGTTGTTTACTGAGCAGACCCAATAATTGCCCCTTTTTACAGGTGAGGCAACTGAAAAAGCAAACAACTTATTAAAGCCTCTAGACCAGGAAAAGGTCTAAAGTGCCATACTGACATTGACTTCCAAGGGGTTATCCTCAGAACCCTCTACATGATGCCGAGCAGGCAGTAACATCCTCTTAGGAGATGCTCATTTTCACTTTTGGGTCAGTTTCATGCCAGGCAGCTCAACCCAGCTGACAGCATCTTGCTGCTAATGTTTTTTTTTATTATTATTATTCCTTTGAAACAGTAGAGTCCCTTCAAAACTGCTGGACTGCAAACACAGCTGATGCTAGGTGAGCAGGTATTATGACCTTGGGGACTGAGGGAAGAAGAGGGGCATGACTATTTAGGCTGAAAGATTCTTGGCATCATTATCTCTCTCCAGAACTTTTCATCTTCCCACACTGAATGTCTGTTCCCATTAAATGTACTTAGGAAATAATTGGAAACCACTTAACTCAGAGATGGCACACACATTGATTCAAGCTGTATTTTTTTCCCTTAGTGTTACTCAAGTACACTTCCCCACTTTAGGAAGGGATGCCTGAGCTGGGTTACCAACCTCCTTCCTGTCCCTAATTCCTCCATAAAAAATGAAGTATGGACCTGAAAAGCAATGAGAACTCCACAGTGCTGTGTGATGGAAACTGACAGTCACTGCGACTATCTCAAAACTTGGGAGATATATATACCCTGCAATCCAGGACTTCCAATCCTGGTGCGTTCCCTAGAGATAGTTTCGAGTAGAAGCATCAGAAATCAAACGCTCAAACATTCCCACCAGCCAGCAACATCTACAAAATCTAAAATCTGGAAACAGCCCAGATGTCCATCAACAAGAGAAACGATGGATAAACAGTGACATATGCTCTGATCTTTTGGAAAGGAACCAATTGCAGCTGCAAGCACGCATTTACAAGGATGAGTTTAAAAGCACAGTGAGCTAAAGGCAACAGCAGCAAATGAAAGCTCAACATAGGATATGCACGGTGTCCAAAATGGGAAAACGTAAGTGACATAGTTTACAGACGCATGATAAGCAGTAGGGTCGCTTTTAAAAAGCAAACGATGGGCCCTCACAAAAGTCTGGAGAGTGGCTGTCGTTGAGAGGTGGGTAGTAACAAGAAAACGTGATAGGTATCTGAAGTGGAAACTTAAGGGTTCTTTGGAAAGTCAGTCCTTTTGGATGGTGTTCTGCTGGGCCAAACATGTGAAGAAGTGTTTTCCTGAAGTGGACACAGGTGAAAGACTAAGGCAGACTTATCAAGGAATGTTTAACTGAAGCAGACACAGGAGAAAGGATGCTCTGGTAAAGTGAGTAGGTGAAAGGACACGTGATGAAGAATTCTTCGCTAATGATACGCATGTATTGGTCCATCTTACATTGTATTGTTGAGCTGCATCTGTCGGGACTCCGTAGAGAGAAATACGCCAAGAAACTTCTGGTGGTGTGCTGTGACTTCTTGCTGCTTCTGTGGACTCGGGGTGATTAGCAGAGTGATGTCAGCTGAGACATATGCACATGCTGAGGCGAGACCCATGGAGGACACATGATGTTTGGAGGGAGTGTAAATTGAACTGGATGGTCAGTGATGGAGGCTGAGCTACACTTGCTCACAGACCCAGCTGTCCAATGCTTGTAGGTTTCCCATCTTCACTGATCATCACTTTGCTGAGAGAAGCACAGCCAAGAACTTTTCGTGTGTTCCCGCTGGTCCTTTTTGTCAACTCAAGCCAAGGCTGAGGCCTGGTTGACTCTGCTAGTAGTGCCACCACTGCTGATTCATGTTTGCTATCCTGACTCTACCTCACTGGACTGCTGGTGTACCATGAAGTGTTTGCGAGTGAATCGAGCTGCCACTGCTGACCTGTGAACTGAACTGCCCACTTAAGACAACCCAGATGGGAGTTGCTCCAAAGAACCATTTCTAAACAGGTCCACTTCCCCTCTATCCTTTGTTTTACACTACCTTAGGTGGTTGGTGGGCTAAAAGGGAGGTTAAAGTGTTTAAGAACCATCATTAAAAATAGGATTTGAAAAAAATTAAAGTTACAGATATGGCTGGTGGCAGTAGTCAAGGTCAAGGAGGGACTTCAATGTCTCCTCACAGAACCTGGAAAGGCTAAAAGGGTAATGTGCACTGGATTGTGTGTTGGCTAGAAAGCATGATCTTCTGTGTGCATGGCATATTATATACAAATGTGCTTTTGTGTATGCCAATATCTGTTTTCATGCAGAGTTGATGCTCTCAAATCCCTTCTCATCATGAAATTCCCTTTAAAGCATACCATAAGAAACCATTTACCGCCCAGTTAGAGAGCCTGCAGCACAAGACACTCAGTGCCTGTCATGAAACCCCTGCTTTTTCTAGTGTTAATTTTTAGAGCTCCTTCTATAGGCAATGAAGTCCTTGATATGTTTTTGTTTGTTTGTTTGTTGTTTGATGCGTTTTGTAACTGGTAGAGTATATGTGATTTTTATGTTTCCATTTTAGACATTGTTAAATATAGGGATCAGTGCCATTAAGTACATCTGTGATATTGTACACTACTACCATCCTTCTCCAGGACATTTTCCACTTTTCAACCCAAATGTCCGGTTCAACAATAGTGCCCTGCTTTCTTCTTCCAAGTGCCTGGTACTTTCTATCTGTGAGTCTAACAGTTGTATCACCTCATGTCTATGGGTTACAGGATGCTTATCTTTCCATGGCCAGCTTATCTTATTTAGTATAGTGCCCAAGAATATCCCTGTCGTACATGTCAGGATCTCCGTCCTCTGTATGCTACTTTATTCTACTATGTCTGGATGGAATATTGTTTTCTCATATCTCTACTTATAGGCATTAAAGTTGCTCCTGACTCCCAGCTTCAGTGTGGAATGCTACAGTGAGCATGCATATGAGGTTATTCTTGACTATTTCTGCATTTTTATACCCAGCTAAAATATTTCTTTTAACCTCTTCCAAATAGTCTTTATTCTACTACCTTAAGTCTTTATTAGGTAAACTCTCTTCCTCTTCATTATAAGGAAACTTTTAGTTGTTACCTTTTCAGACCAGGCACTAGAAGGTCTTTCAGTCTTTCCATCAGTCCTCATACAGTGTTTCTCAAGTACCTCAGTAGCCTAATACACTTCTCTGGAGAAATCTTGTATTACATTAGCTTTTGTGGAAACCGCATACTATTGTTTCATTCTCTGCTTACAGTCTGGTGAGGAGCCTTTTACTTTTCAAAATTAACATCTACAAAATAAGGTCTTCCCTATCTATGGTTGCATAATTGATTGTGAGTTTTGGTGCAGTAAATTAACATTCATAGGTGCAAAATATCACCTTATTATTTGACCTAGTCTTCTAGTCTGTAAAGATGATGATGATGGTGGTGGTGGTGGTGGTGATGGTGGGTGGTGGTATGTGTGGTTTATGTACATATTTGCCTATAGTTGTCTCTATAGGTGCAAAATATCACCTTAAGTGATACATGAACATGCATACAAAGGCTAGAGGATGTAATGGGTGTTTTCCTTGACCTTCTTCACTTTATTTTTAAGTTAGTCCATCTTACAGAACCAGGAGCTCATCATCCATTAGGCTAGACTGATTGGACAGTGAGCGCTAGGAATCTGCTCATCCTCCAACACTGGGATTACAGGATCATATCATTGCACACAGCTTTTCTGTGAGTGCTGAAGAGCCAATCTCAGATCCTCATGCATTTTACTGACGAAGACATCCTCCAAGGCCCTAGAGAGGCTTCCTAAGATTATTCTATATACCAAAGTTTACAATAAAGAAGTTTAGAAATCATATCTATTACTGTGTTTCTTCTAACTAGTCTTCTACAGTATTGCACAGAGAGGCAACTGCTGTCCTAGCTACTGAGTTCACTGTGGAAATTATCATACTGTAGGTTCTATGGATCTAAACATGGTTTTTTCATGCAGTCAGTCCATGAAGGGTCAGATTATGGTGCTGTATCAAAACAGGTGGACACAGTTTATCTCTTTTCTGAACATGCATGCAATAATTTGTCAATCACATTGACAAATCTTAACAGCTGCAAGTTCCCATACAGTTAACCACTGAGGCAGGCTGCTTTTCTTCTTTTTTTCTGGAAACTTTTCCATTCTTTATCATTATAGAAAACAAGGGTTTCCCTGCATCTGTCTTTAATACATGAAGATGGATCACCTGAACTAGAAAACTTCAACTCCATGTGAATACCTGAGCTCACACTTGCAAAGCCTGAATTTGACTGACCCTGTCTTGATGAAAACCACATGAAATCATCTGAGCTCCCAGCTTCTCCAGCTCACTCATCAGTTTCCTCAAGCCACTGGCCTCTCCAAATTTGGTAATATTCAGTATTA
Organism: Grammomys surdaster; assembly: GCF_004785775.1. Taxonomy (NCBI): domain Eukaryota; kingdom Metazoa; phylum Chordata; class Mammalia; order Rodentia; family Muridae; genus Grammomys; species Grammomys surdaster. The sequence continues at coordinate 25,390,898 of NW_021604588.1, read as the reverse complement.
TTCTTCCTATTTTAAGCACTTTTGTGGTATAAGGTGTGGCCCCCAGAGGATATGAAGGAAAAGACACCCAGATCTTGCAACCAATACCAGACTCGATTGGTTCTTGCCCTATAGAATGGAGAGTTTCTTCTCACCAGGTTTAGAACTACTGGTGAAACTAGCATATAGGAGGAGGAGAAACTGAGTTGTTTCTTGCTATTTCATTGGCCTCAGGTGGGGTGGGGGAGCTTCAGAACCTTGATGTTCTCATATCTGAGAGGAGGGATGGGACAGTGCTAACCAGAGGCAGCACTGTCATTTGGACAGGAAATGCTGGGCTGCGTGTACATGACATTGTAAGTGTCCAGCATTGAATGAGACTGTGCCCCTTAGTCTCCTCACTACAAAAATCTAAAACAACAGCAGTGTGTATTCCCAGAAATCCTGACTGAGACCCACTAGGAGACCACCAATAGTCACCCCACCAATAGTCACCCCACCAATAGTCACCCC
>NW_021604588.1:25386127-25390396 GCF_004785775.1 Grammomys surdaster | reverse complement strand
CCACCAATAGTCACCCCACCAATAGTCACCCCACCAATAGTCACCCCTTTGTTCCTGGATTTCTAGATCTACAATTCCAGCAGACAGATGCTTTGACATTTCTAATCACTAGTAAGTTTTAGTCAATAACATGCTATGTTACTGGAGCTCATTTTCTAGATAAAATAGAAGCCGGCAGTCTGTTCGATTTCAGTAGACATGCCATGTTTTTTATCCAATATTTTTAAAAAAAATTAGCAGGAGTAACAAATTGCAAATCTAGACATCAAGAAAAACTGGTACATAATTAATCATTTATGTCAATCAGATGAAGAGCCGAGATAAATAAAAAAATGTTGACAACTGATTATCAGAGCATCACAGCAAAGCAAGTCAGCTGCAAAACCCATGCCTTTTACGTTTGTTTGAAAGTGTAAAAGCCTGACATGTCTCTTATGCTCTGCTGTGCCTTGAAATTCTCTTGCAGATCAAAGGACTCCTCTCAAATCCAGAGAATTATCTAACTGCAAAGAACCATGTGTTTGCTTCTTTCAGAACAAATAACTTAGTCCATCAACTCTGATTCTTCTAAGAAAGCTTATTTTCTTACCCTTCCTCATTACAACATTTTCCTGCCCTCTACCCCAAAAACATCAGCCCCCTTCCTACCTTGCACCCCAACCCAGGCAAGCCAGAGACAGGCAGCTTGCTTCCTTTCAGTAGAAATTGTAAGCTATTCAAGTGCTGTGCAAGGGTCTCTGTGACCTCCTGCTCAGAAAACATTTTCTTCTCAAAGCAGAAGATACTCCCACAAAAATATCTGGCCCCTTCTGGCTTCTGAGCAAGTCTGGACAGCAAGAGATGGTTGTGAAATTAAATGAGGTCTACACTTCCCCACCCCGACTCTTGGTAGTGAGTTAAAAAAAAAATAGAAAGGAGTTCTCTTGAAACAATGAACCATGGCAGGCTTCCTTTTCCCTCCAAAAGGTCTAATATGGAACATCAGCTAAACATGTCATGTCATGTCCCAGTGCCAGGATGAGAAGTGAAAGCATTCACACTGACTTTGCAGAGGGTGAAACTTGAGATGCCTGGTCTCTTACAGCTAGCTCTTGCCTTCCTTAGTAGCCTTTGGGGAAAGGGGGAAGATGCCAGGGATTTGGTGTCTACACAGGAAGGAGAAATGGAAAAGGAAGCCAAAGAAAGAAAGACAGACAGACAGACAGACAGACACGCAGACACACAGAGACAAAGAGACAGAGACACAGAGATAGAGGCACAGAGACAGACAGAGAGAGCTCTGCATAGTTAGATGAAAGAAATGGAAAGTCAAGCCCAAATATCAAATTCATTTTAAAATGAAACTTCTGCTAATTACCTGGCACAGCCATCCACTCCTGGTCAACTGTTATCCCAGGAAAATGGATCTAGGTATCTAATTGGTATCTAAATGTCTATTGGTACCTAGCATTAGACAAAGGCTTTATGTTATCATAGATTTCTCTGTCATAAACAGAAGAAATGAGACTAGCCATTCTTGGTTAAAGAAAAGGCCAATAAAAGGGGGGCACATTCTGTAATTATTGAGATTCAAGGTAATGAAATCACTAGCAGGAGTTCTACAGCAAAGGCAATTTTGAAACACCCCACTCTGCCATCTTAGTGGCTGAGTCTAATGGAGTCAACTTAGACCCACAGTTTAGGGGAAGAGGAATCAGAGTGGATGGAAATTATTAGACTCAAGTCACATTAAGACACTAGAGATGATAGGCTGTCATAACAATTAGTATATAGAAAGCAAAGTATCTTGAAAAAAATCACAAGTAACTGCTGAAGCCATGGGAGCTCAGCGGGGTGCAAGTGATCAACTGTGAAGGGAAGATAACTTAATTTTGTATAGGTTGGTTTTGAGTCCTGTGGAATATCCAGATAAAGATGATGAGACTCTCGGAGGAAAGAATCTTAGGCTTAGGAAAAAGACATGGAGTAAGAGTGTGACTCTGGGAAGCACTAGATATAGGAAGTTCCTCCAGAGGATATGTGAGAGGAAGTGGAGAAGTCTGTATCCCTCCATTCCCCCATGACAGAATTCCCAAATCAAACTCCCAAAGTGCTTTAGAATTGACCGTCATCTTGGATATTCAAGAAAGATGCTATATTAGTGGGGGACATCTTATCAAGTCACAAAGGGCCTCAGTTCGCCGATCACCTTTCAGTAATAGGTGTGCACACATGCACACTTGGGCACACACAAAATGTATATAGAGGCCAGAGGTCAACCTCAGCTGTCATTCATCCTCAGGTACAATTGACTTTGGTTTCTTAGAGAGACTCTTTTCCCAGGTTGAATCTCCCTGATTAGACTAGCATCGCTGGTCAGTGAGCCCCAGGGATCCTCCTGTTTCTACCTCCTCAGAACTGAAATTGTCAGCCTGCACCGGCATGCAGGAAAGACCCCCCCCAGCCCCAACATGTTTAAGAGAACCCCAGGGCTTCATCCCAACAGCTCCAACCTCCTGTCAAACCTCCTCAGATTCCTCTCATCCAAATCAAAGTCCATGTGTCCACACAACCAGCAAAGAGCATCTCCCTTAGTGCAGCCCAGCCGTGAAAGGCAAGAGTTGGGCTGAGCACAGGGAAGGGAGGCTAGAGGACCAGTGTGCACAGCCAAACCAGGGCAGGGCTGTGGCTGTCCCTCTAGTTACAAACCTGCTTAAGTTCCAGATATTCAGATGTCAAACCAAGCCCACTCTTGGTGGTAAAACCCTTCAACCAGGTATGATATTCTAGCACAGGGTGCCGAGGCAGGAAAACATTTTAAGTTTAAGATAGAAAGAAAGAAGGGAAGGAGGAGGGAGGGGGAAGAGAGAAAGGAGTGGGGGGAAAGAGAAGAGGGAGGGAAAAGGGGAGACAGAGAAAGTTGGTTAAAAATGTTTTGGACTGAGGAAGACTGAGGATTTTGAAAAGGGAAAATTAATAATAAATCAGAGGAAAATCCCCAAAGTCTGAATTTTAAATGGGTTCTTTCTCTATCAGTATAAATGCATCAAAAAATATAAATTGTTCCCCTGAACATCCTCTCCCATAGCACAAACATGATTTCAGATTATCAAGAAGTACTGTTCCCAGAAATGGCCATGAAGACATAATTGGAGAGAAATACCAAGTTCATCTTCAGTGCTGACTCAAGACCTCATCCCAGCTTCTGGCCACATGAAGAGGCCCAGCCAAGAAAGCACTCCCAGAATTCTCTAAGTGCAGGGGCATAACAGTAATAGACTAATTGTCCTTTCATTTTGAATTCTAAGAATTGTTTTAGATTTTCCTTTCTCCTCTCTTCAAGTTCCCAAATCACTTTAACAAACCAGCACTTGGTTCATCAAGTTCTGGTTACCTGAAAGAAACTGTTACAGCAGAAAAAGTGCAGGCTGATTCAAGAAGCTGGCCGTTGGTTTCCGATAAGTACTGACCACTAAGGCCAGCTAAAGCCAAGCTCTGGGAGCTTTTAAAGACTAGAATTTATACAGACATATTCTGAGTTTAGAACTTTTTAATTTGTAGAGCACTCTTGTTACCATTCTCCAATCCCGAGCTTTCTCCTCTCCTCCCCCCTCCTCCTCCCATTCCCCTCCCTGTCTCCCTCCCTCACTTCTTCCTCCTCTCCTTTCCCTCTCCTCTCCTCTCCCCTCCCCTCCATTCCTCTCCTTGAAGGAAAGAATTCAGTCAGAAGAATAATTTGAGCAGAAGTTTATTCAACAAAGCTAAACAAAGCAAATACTCCAGAGAACTTGGAGTGGGGTGTTTCAGGGTGAGGAGCAGTTAAGGGGATTCTACATTGTCGATTTTAAAGAGGCTTTTGTAACTATCTGTGAAGGAAGTGGCATATTTATGGGGTAAGATGATCCTTTTTCTATCCTAAATCATAATGGACCAGGTCTCTCTTTTAAAGTATTTCTTCCCATGATCCTCCACAAATTCCCACCAAAGGGGTGGGTCATATCTTCTGAGGATGTACACCCTGAGTTAATACACATGTGTGGGAACATGTCTTTGTGCCTTAGTTTCTTACATGGTAGGAATAACTGGACTGCAGCTTCAAGGATGTCTGATTGCAAAGAGAAGTTCTAACGACCAGAAGACACAGCTACAGTGGTCCTCAGTCACCTTCTGTCAGAAGACACAACTACAATGGTCCTTAGTCACCTTCTGTCAGAAGACACAGCTACAGTGGTCCTTAGTCACCTTCTGTCAGAAGACACAGCTACAGTGGTCCTCAGTCACATTCTGTCA
>NW_021604588.1:25340248-25386117 GCF_004785775.1 Grammomys surdaster | reverse complement strand
TTCTGTCAGAAGACACAGCTACAGTGGTCCTCAGTCACATTCTGTCAGAAGACACAGCTACAGTGGTCCTTAGTCATCTTCTGTCAGAAGACACAGCTACAGTGGTCCTCAGTCACATTCTGTCAGAAGACACAGCTACAGTGGTCCTCAGTCACTCTGTGTCAGAAGTCACATCACACGTTAGAATGAGCTATAGAAAGCTTCATTCACTCTTAGTGCTTTTAAGCGATGTTCCTGGGTGGATCTGGCAAGACTTCATGGGGGAGATCTGAAGGAACTGAGAACAAGAGTGCTTCTGCTCCCTGCTTCAGCCACTCAGCAATTTTCTTCCTTAGAAATTAGAACCCATCATAGTTCCCTTGATAAAGTGTTCTTTGTTCTCGAGTTTGAGAGCTGCCGCTTAAATCTAACAACCCCATTTCTAGAAGAGCTTGGGGGTGAGTCACTGGAGATGGCAATGTAGTTAGACCATGACATAGCCTGGTCTCCTCTCAGAAAAGTAGGAATCCATGATGGTTCTCCCTTCCTGTGCATTGCCTACCAGCAACACCCCAGCTCCCTGTAGGTGACATTTTGTCCTGCCCCTGCCTCTAGGGATGAACTTCTGAATTGCATTGCCATCTCCTCCTGACAAGTCAGGGTAACCGGGAAATGATGGAAGAATCTCCTCAAATGAGGAAAACATGAGGACCCTTCCCAGCCAGAGACAGGGCTGGGGGTGGCTCTGGAATGGTTACTCTGATGAGCAAGTGTGTGCTTGCAAGATCTCTGAATTCCTGTGTCTGAGGAGGGGCCCTCTGACTCACCAGGGCACTTAGAGACAGCTTTCTTCAAGCTGGTGTGGATAACATGCCAGGACAGCTGCGGGGCCCCTGTTACACAGAAAGGTTCATCTTCCCAGCAGCAAAGCAGGAGTTAGGGAAGAGTGTACACGCAGGGGAAACTCCCCATAAGTAATATATGTAACGCAAAGTCTGTAAACATGAGAGATTATGCTGTTTGTGAAGCCAGAAGGCAGAGCCTAGGGCTATCTGAAAAGGACAGAGAATATATAATCCACAACCCTGAGGATTCTAGAATGTTCAGAGGTTGTAAAGAGGCAAATAATGCAGAGAAAACAATTAGCGGTCAATATAAAACACTGTATAGGGGCCTGGGGGAGATGGCTTAATGGGTACAATGCTCTCCATGTAAGCAAGAGGACCTGGGTTCAAATCCTCAGAACCCATATAAAAATCTTGTTAATAGTATTGCCCATCTATAATCACAGCACTAGAGAAGCAGACACTGGGGTTTGTGGGTAGGCAAGCCAGCTAGCCAACCTCACCTAAATGGCAAGCTCTAGGGTCAGTGAGAGACACTGTCTCAAAAAAAAAAAAATTAAGGCAGAAAGCAATTGATGAAGATAGCTAATGACTTCTGGTTTCCACATACCTGCATGCATCACCCTCCCTCACACACATATGTATAATTAAGAATGAATCTGAGGGACTCAAAATGCAATGGCCACAGATCAGAGCCTAAGAGATCACAATGGGCTAACGTATACAGGGACGATAACGTCAAGAAGATCCCATGGGATATGCCAGCTAAAGACAGAAAACAATAGGTGACTCATGCGTTCTCAGAATCCCAGGGTGCACTGTGAGCTAAATCTATACAGCCTAGCCCAGTCCTCAATTGTTTCTGCTTCCCGAAGAGACTGGCTCCTTTCTTGAGTTTTCAATCAAGCAATTCCAAGAATCCTGCTAGGATATAAGCAAAATTAACTCTGATTTCTACCCTGTCATAGTCCTGAGCCAGCACTGTGTTTAAATGTTGAAATATTTGCATCTGGATAGCACCTTCCGCCTCTAAAAACTTGAATCACCCCAGAATAGAATACGACAAGACCAAAGGCAGACACCAGCTGCACAGCCTCAAAGGGGATAAAGGCTTTGGTACAAATCATTCGATAGAATTTGCTGGAGAAATTCACAACCCTATTCACACACCCACTCCGGCCTGACCCCGACTACTGGGTAAGAATGAACATCTTTAAAGTCTCATCCTGCCTGACTCATTCTTCCCACACACAAGTCTCTGAGGTAGGTAAGTCTGAGTGAAACCTTTTTCCCAAAGATGCTTTGGTTGATTGACAAGCCTCAGGATGGAATTGCCAAAGCCTCTGCCTTCACTTCTAACATGGCCTGTCTCCTGGAAACATCACCTGACTCCTGAACTGCACTCAAACCAGCTTAGGAGGTTGGCATTCTTCACATCGGTTGGAAATCCCAAAAGTTGCCACCACGGACCATAAATCCCTGACCTCTGCCTTTATGGGACCCATGTCAGCCTCATAAATTTCCCTTCTGTATCACAGCAGCCAGATCTGGGTCTTTGCCAAAGTCTATAACCATCCAAGGAACTCAAGTCCTACTTCTAAAACCATCTAAAGTGGTGCGCACCTTAAGGTCAGCACTCAAGATGATGAGGCAAGTAGGTGGATTGCAAGTTTGAAGGCAACTTGGGATAGACCCCATCTCCGAATAACAAAAAGTCATCTAAGACTTTGAGGTGGAAGGAGTACTTGAACTCATGTTGTCCAGCCCTGTCACAAAGATGAAAGAGGCACCAAGTGACTTATCCAAGGACATATAAGGTCCTTGACAGCAGACACAAGCTAAAGACCAGATATTTCAAGTCGTATAGACTTGAATCACCTTAGGAGAAATATAACTGTTGCCACACTCAGTAACTTGGCCTCCACTTCACCACATCCCTTGGGCTGTTTGCATGTGAAGACAGGCACCTGCTGACCACATGGGTTTCCACAAAGGATCATGGTGGTAAAGAGGAAATGAGTCCCAATAAGGTCAGCTGTTATTTCGTTTGGAAGCATCAGACCAAGATGATTACAGCACCAATGTGAATGGCACACCCAAACAACACAGTCAGCTCTGAAAGGAAGGTGAGGTACGCCAAATGGAAGCTGAATAAACCACCTCATTAGAGAGTGAAACAGTAAGCAGAGCTATCTTCTTTTTCCATGCTCAAAGCAATAGAAACCCCACATTCACTCCTCCTTCGGTTAAGCGGAAGAGTCTGGGGCTGGAGGTCTGTTAAGTGCCAGATGAATACGGAACCGAGAGCCCAGGACACCTGGCTTTATTTTTGATTCATGGAGAGAGAGTCTGCATCTCTGCAATTGCTTGCTTGAGAGTTGAGATAAAGAAGTGATAAATAAACTCTCCAGCTGCCTTCCCATGCAAGAAATCTCTGTCTTAATTTTTCAGCTTCATGTGGAGCTGAACGGGGGAATGGAAAACCAACAGTTATGCTATGTGAGACTCACACCAGCCCATGGCAAGGGGACTGTGTGACCCACTAGATTTGGAAGCAGTTACCAGAGTGTTAAGTTGCTCATCCAAAGTTTACGACTAGCGGACGACAGTCACACCATACTCGGTAAAAATGAGTTCCTATTTCTGAGATGTGAGGGGCTGGGGAGAAAAATGGAGACGCAAAGTCAAAGTCCTCGGAGTCAAGAAATTTAAGTGGATAAGTGATAAGAACGGCAGGGAGACCAAAGACAAGCTGCCCCCTTTGAAGGAGTTACTTTGGCATAGTGCTGTAATGGAGATTTGATGAGTTTTGTTTTTCTTTTTTGAGAAGAGACTCAAATCCAAAGTTTTGTGTAAAGTGATCCAACTTGGGAACTGCATACATAGCTCTCAACATTACAGAAGCCGAAAGCTAGAAGCCAGTACCAGGCTGAGCCTCCAGTCTAGACATTTAAAAGACCTGCCTGACTGTGGAATGAAAAAGGCTGGGGCACTTCCCACTGGGACCCTAGAAAACCTCACCTCATGTCCTTTTTAGGAGAAATGAATCTTCTAGTGTGAGGCACCATGGATCAACCAACCCCCCACCAACTGGCCCGTGTTTACTCTGGCAACTCTTCCTGCCTTGGGATGAAAAGTGAAGGGCCAGACATGTGTGCTCCTAGAACCATCAAGACTGTCCTTTTTTTCTAACAAGCAAACAAATTATTTGAAGGGACTGTGTTGAAAACTGGTTCTACCCCAATAGTTAAATCCAATTATACCATAATTACAGGGAGTCTGCATACATCAGAGCTTAGTTGGAAAAGAAGAGAAATACCATAGTTCTTCAAAACATTGGCCAGAGGGAAACCTATAATTTACGTTGTCCTGAAAGAAACTCTATGGGAAAAAAAAAGGTGCAAGGAAGCTCGGTGGCCAGGGATAGCAAGGCCAAGAATGCATGCTTCCTGGCCACTGTGTCAGAAAACGCACTGGAGCAGAGGGTGTCTTTCTTTCAAATTGTCCAGGAAGTCAGAGTATAGTGCTGAGGTGGGAAGTACTGAGTTTGTTGAGAACTTGTTTTTGAAGCCTTACTCTTCCTGATTCTTTATAATTCCCCACCCCTGCCACCATGGAGGTGAGGAATAGCGAGGGTGTTTAGTTAAGATCGAGACTGGAAGAGGAACTTTTAGAACTAGTCCTCAGACTGGGGGAAGCAAATGATCGTTTCTGGATAGAGCAAGAGGAGGAAGCTTTTCTAATGCTTGGGAAGTTTCCAATGCTCTGTGCACACAATCATCGCTACAGAGCAATGCTCTGGGCACGCTACCATCACTACAGAACAATGTTCTGTGCACGCTACCGTCACTACAGATCCTACCAGCTTTTCTTCACTGTTCGTTGCAGGCAGGGCTCTCTCTCTCCTTGCTGTACCCCTGGGAAGTTGGGCACTGTGCCTGCCTGCATTAGACATTCTCAGGGCTTCACTAACGGCAGGGTGACTTTGTAGCAGTAATATCACACTCTAATTCCTCCTTAATCACCTTCACATTTTTGTAACAGAGTATGTGACTGCAAGGAAGGGAAGTTTGAGTCAATCAGTCAAACAGGTATTAACTTGACACTGGGCAGGGCCTAGTACAGCGTTCAGGGGAGGGGTAACCTAGGAATGAAGATGGGGAGCCTGGGCCTAAGAAACCAGAAAATGTCCTCAAGTGGAGTGTAACACATCTTAGCTCCATCAACCACACAAGCAAACTCCTCTTTGTTTCTCGGTAAAAACTCCATGTCGTGAGAATTACAAGACAAGGAAAGACGAGAGCCCTGAAATAAGATTTTCAGAGGGCACCAAACCTGATAGGGGACACCACCCCAGCCTCTGAGGAAGTTCAATCCAGTGGCAGGGAGAGAGTGACCCATTTGCTCATACACAGGGAGAAAAAGTTCCACAGTGAGAGGACGGGCAGTGGCCAGGAAGAGAAGCTGCCTTACCTGAGACTGCAGATCATAAGCAGGAAGAGGATAGAAAAACCACATAAACTGTATTCCAGAATGTAGTCATGTGAGACCTGGGGTGTGGAACCAGCGCCAGAGGCCTTCCAGGGCCCTTAGCCATCCCTGCCTCAGTGCACAGAGCAAGTAGAGGGCCTGGCTGCAGGGAGGCCTAGGTACCTCATACAACGTGCAAAACGAGCACAGAGGCAAAGGAGGGGCAGCTGTAAATGCTTAACAACAGGCTCTGCTTTATGGCTGGCATAACAGGTCCCATCAGGGCCAGGTTTAAGCCACTAACTGTTTGCTTACATGTTAGTAATTGGGTCTTAGAAGCACAAAGTGGCCAGCTGCCATCCATCTCAGAAGTGGGGCTGAGGAAATCCAGGAATACCAGCTGAGTCCTCAGATCCAAGCCAGACACCAGAAACCAGACACTCAGCAGCTCTTACGTCTGAAACATTGTGATAAAAATTAATAGCAAACGTGAAGTTCAGTGTGTTATCCCTTTTAGGTGAAGAACCCAAACATCCAGAGTCCACAGAATGATGGACATTGTGACAGAAGCTGTCTTAGCACACTTCAGGCTGAGGCAGGGGGAGACAGCTCTCTTCAGGCTGAGGCAGGGGGAGGAGTCTCAAGTTTGAGGACTGCCTGGGCTGTGTATTGAGACACTGCCTGAAAACAAAGCAATAAACAGCAACAAAACAAACCCACAGTGTCCATGTGACTGTGCTACCACTGTCACCTTGTAGTACAGCCACCGAAGAATAGAGCCTGGCCTCACAGCAGTGTCAGCAGTCTCCAGTCTAACCTCAGTCTCTACTCATGACCCCAGAGGGTCTAACTCCTGGTTCATTTCTGGTCAGGGAACATGAGGAGTTCTTCCCTGGCTCACTCAACCCTCAGTTTCAAACGATGCCACAGACGTTAAAAGCCCTCCCCACTTGGGAAAGCATCTTGGAGTTAAGGCCCTCCTCTTCCTCAGCTCCAGCTCATAAAATGTCCCAGACACCTTCCGCCATGCCCCTCTGCCAGTCAGGCTGCTTCCTCACTTGCAGTCCCCCCGAGTCCATTATTAAATTGCAGGATCATCCCAGTCAGCTCAGTGACGGACTTCCTCCACTGTTTATTGCTCTGTTGCTCAGAACTGCTGACCTCAGCTTGCTTCTCCCAGACTCTGGTGAGATGGATGAGCTGGCAGCCGCAAGCATGGTCTGAGACAAGAAATCAGAGCCTGAGAAGGAACCCCTCCAGTGACCAGTGACGACTTGGGTGCTGTTTGTTGTCTAAAAGATGAAGGTGTGAGACCCACCCAATAACATGGTTTCCTTCCCGCCTGGATCGTCTCAAAAAATGTTCAGTAGAACCCTCACACAGAAGTTTTGTGGGTATCTATCTGTCTCTCTCCCTTCTCTACCCCATCCATCCTGAGCACCCCTCTCTCAGTTAACTGGATATTGGCTGTGTGCACATGCAGCGAGACAGGTGAACACACAGGAGCCCACTCACGTGCACAGACCGCACAGTGGCCCCTAGGTGCTGAGCTAAGCAACCCTGTGGCTTTACGACCTGCCCGCCTCCCACCTCACCGGTCATTTTCTCCCTCTTAAAACCTGCCCCTCTCTTGCCAACCTTCTCTCTTTATTTAGCAAATTTTAACTGGCGACTCATGAAACGCATAAAAGAACGCAGTAAGGCAGCCAACAGAGATTGCCAAACCCGATTACCTGCGCAGATCCATCCCGCAGCGATGCCTGGGAGAGAAAACTTGGCTTAGGATCTTCACCCCCCGGGCAGGGTGGGCTGCTCATTTCTCTTCCTTCCCTTACTCTGGACCCCCTGGGTGGTGTCAGAGATCCAAAGTAGAGGGTGCATCTTCTTATATTTTACTGGGGTCCACCCTGTCCAGCTCTCCTCAGTACTCCTTTAATACACACCGGGGTTTTTTGCTAGTAACATCTTTTATTCTTTCAAAATTCCATGCATTTAGAGCACACATATAGATCCTGTTCTTGTACAACTACCTCCCTCTAACTTGCTGTCTCCCCCCTAGGTACATGTCTTTGTTGTTGTTGTTGTTGTTGTTATTAAACTGAAAGCAATTTGGGGTAGAAAGAAAGGATCCATTTGATCTTGTAGCTTTCCGTGCATCATGAAGAAACACGAGGCAAGAACTGAAGCAGAGACTGTCGAGGGGTGCTGCTTACCGGCTTACACTTACTTTCTTACACAACCCAGGACCATCTGCCCAGGAGTGGCAACACTCACAGTGGGGTAGGCCCTTCCACATCAATCATCACTCAGGAAAACATCCAAGAGACTTGCCTATAGGCTAATACCTTCTCTTGCTTCCTATGGGGCAACTCGGGGACTGCTGGATTCATCCTTATTTTTGGTAGCACATGTCACAAGCCTCCTTCACTGTGTCCACTGTAAAGTCTGTGCTCAGGGGTTGGGACTTAGTCACTGCCCATTCCCAACACTGCATCTGGCACATAGAAGTTCCTCAATAAATGTTAGGTGACCCTAGAAATGCACAAACGGATGCTAGCCTTTCCTCTGCATTCATTATACCTTCTGATCTTCCAAGATCAGAGACCTGGGTCAAGGCCAGAGGAGCAAATATGTCCAACCTTCTGGTCTCCTTCATCCTGTCTCAGCACATGAACAGCCTCTGTCAGGATGTCCCCATCCTCAGCGTTCCTGCAACATTTTCACATTAATTCAGAAAGATGAAATCCCAAACAAACACTCTGCGTGAAGGTAAAACTCCCCACTTCCAGGAGGCTTGTAGGCAACTGGAGACATTGTTGCTTTGTAGGAGTTTGTGAATGCTGGAAACAGAGCCATTGTGGTGGTGCAGATCTGTAATCCCAGTATATGAGAGGCTGGGACGGGAGGAGTGCAGGTTCAAAACCAGCTTGGGCAACTTAGCCTGCCCCTGTCTCAAAATGAGAAGTACAAAGAGGGCTAGGAATGCAGCTCTAAGGTGGAGCGTTGCCTAGCAAACACACCTGCACACGCTTGCTCTACGGTAAAAGGGGGAAAATAAAGAGCGTGCAGAATAGAGTAATCCCAGCAGGCTCTATCCTGAAGTACTTCTAGGCCCCTGGGCCTCTCTCTGTCATCAGCAGGGGTGGGTGGTCTTAGTGGGTCCTTCTAAGCTGCAAAGCCAGCACAGCCTCTGAAGAAAGGACCAGCAAAGGAAAGTGTAAACAGGGCAGGCTCCAGCCTGCCTGCCTCCTTTGTGCACGCTGCAGAGAACAAGCCCATCTCAGGAAATGAGGGCCTGTAACCACACCCTAGAGGCAGAGGGGTGGGTGGGATGGCAGTGGGGTCCTCACAGGAGGGAAGCATCATCAGGCCACAGCTCCCAAGAATCTTGGCGTCTGGTGCACGCTAGAGTAGAGGCAGCAGGGACATGAAGGACAAGAGCAGCAAGGGAGGTTGCCCTCTTGAACTCGTCCAAACCTCCTGTTTCTTAGCACCCTGGTGGGCTACATTTCAAAGGTGCTGGGAGCCTTCTTTTCAAAGAAGCAGCTCACTACGCAGTGGAGAACTGTTTTACTGCAGTTTCTTGTAAGACATCAGCTCACAGAAGCCACAGAGGGCAGTGCAGCCTGTGGGGCGGCAGTGCAGAGCAGGGTGGGGCGTGGCCTCTGGAACCAGTGCAGGCTTGACTACTGGAGACTCACCCCATCTCCTTTTCTGCTTGCATGGTCTTACTCAGGTTCTGCAGGGACGTTCATTCCAGGAGGGAGGGAGCTGATTTGGACTGCCGAGGAGGTGCAGGCCACTATTGAGACAGGTGTCCTGCAGCCCTGGTGGGAGGCCAGCCACACGGGCAGGGTGGGTGCTCATGACACTGCTGGTCCTTTTGCTGGATCCATGGATAGAGACAGCCCTCAGGGACAATGAATGAACTTATCTGTTGCTATGAGTGCCTCTTTGCTTACATCTGGGCATCTGGTAATATATATGAACTGCCCTATTGCTACCCAAGAGGCCACAAAGGACAAAACAACCTTTTCTCTGTGACATGAGGTTGTGGTTTTTAAATGTCCATCATACTCAACATCATCTGGCCCCGAGTCACTGCTCCTGTTGACTAAGCACCCAGATTCTTAATCTACCCTCCGGAGGTGGCCTGCTCCCAGACCGTTCACCTTCCTACCACATGAATCTCGTTTTCTAGTTTGATTCTGCTCTTAAAATGCAAAGGCCACAGTTGAAGGCAATAGAACCAAGAGTCCCTACCCTCACTGGGTGAGCAGGGCTGCCATCACTTTTATTTCTGGTTTCATCTTCCTTCCTTTTCACACTCCTAGACGTGTAAGTGTGTGTGTGTGTGTGTGTGTGCGGTGTGTGTGTATATATGTGTGTGTTTATGTGTATGTTTGTGTGTATGTATTTCTGTGTGTATGTGTCTGTGTGTATGTATGTGTATGTCTATGTGTCTGTATATGTGTCTATGTGTGTTTGTGTGTGTCTGTGTCTATATGTCTGTGTGTATGTCTGTATATGTCTGTGTCCATGTGTCTGTGTGTGTCTATAGGTGTGTTTTTGTGTGTCTGTGTCAGTATCTCTGTATCTGTGTGTCTGTGTGTGTCTGTACGTCTGTGTCTATGTGTCTGTAGGTGTGTTTGTATGTGTCTGTGTCAGTATGTCTGTGTTTATATATCTGTGTGTGTTTGTGTGTGTCTGTGTCTATGTTTCTATGCATGTGTCTGTGTCTCTGTGTGTTTCTATGTCTGTTTCTGTGTCTCTTGTATCTGAGTCTCTGTGTGTTTCTATGTCTGTGTTTGTGTCTCTTGTGTATATGCGTATGTCTGTGTCTGTCTGTCTTTGTGTGTGTGTGTTTATGTGTGTCTGAGTCTATGTTTGTGTGTGTGTCTTTCTGTGTGTGTGTGTTTATGTCTGTATGTGTGTCTATGTTTCTGTGTGTCCAGGCTTTGCAATGAAGGCCTTGTACATGTTAGTCTACCAACTGAGCTACACTCTTAGCCCTCCTTGTCTTTTTCCTTCCCTTTCTTCTTTCCTTCTTTCTTTTCTTTCATCTTCACTTTTACCATGCTGTGTGACTTGAACTCAGGTCTTGTGCACGCAAGGCAAGCGCTCTATCCCTGAACCACACCCAGCTCCTGTCTCCTATTTCGAAGTGTGCAATCAGAGAAAGACCTTGCTCTTCTCACAGCCAGGGCATAATCACAATCCTGAGTTCTGTGAAGTTATGTCCAAGCTCAAACCCCATTTGGGCTGTTGTTTTGTCTTTCTGCATTCATCGCTGCAGATGAACCACTTATTCCCAGATTTACACTTACACATTTCATTTCTGGACGAAGCAGCATGAACGTGCCTGCTTGCAGACTCTGAACACCCAGAGGCTATCTGAGAGAGGTGCCTCCTCGTGCCTCCCCTGCCAGGCCATGCTCTGCTATCTGCAGCAGCTTCCTGAGAACATGCCATGTCGTGCTAACCCTCCTGCTCCTCTCCCAATGTAGCAAGTGGGGGTTCTTTGAACCCCAGAAGCCTCTACTTTAGGCTAACAACTACCACAGTTTGAGCAGAACCTCAAGATGGTAGGCGTAAGCAGGCTGGAGCAGTTGCAAAATTAAATGGGCTTATGACCAGCATTCACTAATTCAGAAAGATCTATTACAGACTCCACTATGGGCAAGCCAGGGAACTGGAAGAACCAGCAGAGAAATGCAGCATCCTCCCAGAAACAAACCACACAGGGGGCCAAAGATTTCTAACTGTAGAGAGCTTCAGGCTTGGGTGTGTTCAGGAAAAAGAGAAGTGAGAGCCAGAAAAACAGACAGCACACAAAACAACAAGTGACATGTAAGATGAGAGTAAAGAGGAGGGAACAAATTGTTGTTACCATGGAAACACTGAAGTGGAGATGGAAGGGAGCCCTGGACCACTCCCACTCATCCCCCAAATTCCTTTCTATTTTCTACCCACCCAGCATGATCTTAGAGTATCTGGGAAGTTAATGCCTCCTTAAAGACCTGGATTTGGTGGTAGAGGGAAAGCATTCCAGGCTTCTGGAGCAAAGAACTAGACAGAGGAATGAAAGATAGGTGGCTTCCAGCAGAGTCACCCTGGGTGTGTCCCACACTTCTAGAAGCTGGAAAAGATCGGTTGAGAGCCCAGCTAAATGCAAATTACTTCTCATTTCTCATTACATTTAGGGGTCAAAGATGGCACTGGAAAAGGGGAGTTTTGAGATCAACAGGGTTCATGCTTGTCCTTTTGGCCTAGTATTTCCTACCCCTCATTCCCCATATTCTGGGGACAGTCCCATTCTTCAGCAGTTATTCAACTGCTTCCAAGTCTTATGCATCTGAGAAACAGCTCTCCACACTCATTCCCTTTAAGACTTGGGATGCGGCCACCTCCTACAGAGAATACCCATAGGCCCTGCCCAGAAAGGCTGTGCTCCTCCATGGGCTTCAGTCCCATGCTGCCTCTCCATACTTCAGGGTAGCTCTACACACTTGGGAGGTCACCTTCCTCGGGGTTAATTCAAACAGCTCCCAACTCTCTTCTGCCTATCCTGTCAGATTCAGTTCGAAGGAAACTTCTTTGTGAACCCATCCCAGACCCTCAGCAATGGAAGGGGACTGTTCTCTTTAGGGGATACTCATTGCTCTGACTCTATGACTGTTCACATGTCTCTAGGTGTTTCTAGTTGGGAGAGCCTAAAAGATAAACTCAAAAGAGACAGAGTATCCACTCGTGGGATGAGATGCTGAGTGAGTGAATGGATGAAATCGGTAAAGAAAGGCATAGGAAGAAGGCATAGCAAGCAAGAGCTGACAAAAGGCAGCGAGAGTTATATTGTGGGAGGCCTTGCATGGGTCAGTGAAGCCACCTAGGTCCGGGTAGGCACACAGCTTGACTTAGTACTGGCTATGAAGAGTGCCTCATAAGCAGTATAAGCCTCCTTCCCCAGCTGTGGGAAGAGGTTGGAGTTAGCAGATGGTAAAGGAGATTTGGAGCAGGTCCTGTGAGTGGCTCAGGAACAGGGCAGGACCAAAATGCTCTGCACACTGTGTTCTGCATTTCCTTACTCTCCTGAAAGGGAAGGACTCTGCTTTTGCCCATAAAGGGTCTACTTAAAGAACAAACAGAAGACACCAAGCTTCTAGGATTCGTTTAAAGAGACTTCTACAGCCCTTGTCCTCCAGAAAGACTAGGCAGAAGGAAGCAGGAGAGATGGTGAGGGAGGGGGAGGAGGAGGGGAGGGGGAGGGGTGGAATGGATGAGTGGAAGTGAAGCAAGGTGAGGAGGTAGAACTAACAGTTTGCTAGCTCCTTCTTCAGTTCCATCTGTCCTCCCAACTCCCTCGCATATAGCAGAGGCCCTCCCCCTAAGGAAAGAAAGGGAAGTGGGGCCTCTTGGGTTATAAAACCATGATAAGTCACAGGTCCCTGAGGCTTTGTCCCTCTGACCTCTCCCTGCTGCACTGCACAGATGAGTGAACAGGTACTCTGCTAAAGGTACAAAAGGACTTTGATTCCTGATCCCTACACAGCTCCATGTGGATGTAGACATGTGGACACACACACATGCACAGCCTCCGTGACCCAAAGTAAGGTCTGAATAGGTCCTTTCCCTCTGATATTGGGGGGCTGGAGCTTTCAGCCCAAGGCCGAGATAACCTGCAGGTTCTCTCTCAGGGTGACGGAGACCCCAACCTGACTACAAAACAATGAGAGAAAAAGGTTAGAATGCAGAAAGGCCTCAGCAAGCATTCCCCACCCCCAGAGGTGTGGTTCTGTGAGGCGGAGCCAGAAGCCGACTCCTCTCTCCATTGGTTGAGCTCAGCAGGTAACTGGAAGCTTAGCTGAGAGGTGCATAAATAGAGAGACGGTGCCGCCTCCTCACCCCTGCCTTGGAAAAACCAGTTTCTCTTTTATTGTCTGTGGCCAAGCTCTATTTAGCTGAGCCTCTGCACTCCACCCCCTCTCTTTCCAGCTTCCTTTAGCCCCCTCTCTGCCACTTTCTCCTACTTTCCTATTGTCTTTTACTAAAGAGAGGACCACGTGTCTCTTTCTCAAGGAGCAAAGTCTGCTCTCCCCAGACCGCTGAGCTGGGCACCCTGTAGACCATGTGCTGCTTCTTCTAGTCCTCAATTCTTGAGAGTAAAAGATCTTCCCGAGACTTTAAATTCTTTTGTTGTGGTTTTTGTTTCTTTTCTTTTCTTTTCTTTCCTTTTCTTTTCTTTTCTTTTCTTCTCTCCAGGATTTTTCAACCATCTTCCAGCTTGGTACTCTCTTTAGGAAAAAAAAAATGATGTATTATTTTGCATCAAAGGCAAATCTGAGCCTGATATCCGAAGGTATAGGTACTCCTGTGCACGTGCAGGTGAGTCTGAAATCTCCGGATTTGGTGGGTGAGTAGCTAGATCCTGCGGATCATAGGGCCAGAAGGGAAGAGTAGAAAGATGATCGTCACTGCAAGCCACACATCAACTTCCTCCTTTGTTTTCTGGGGGGATTTTTGAACTGCTGGGTGATGAATCTTGGTGATAATGGAAGTGGGTACCAGGCAGCTGAATAGCAATGCTGCAGTTCTGTCTCACTTCCTGGGGAATGGCTTGACTAGAGGAATGTGTGCCTGGCTGCCTAGTCCTGAAGTACTGATTGTAGCACATGCAAGACCTGCTTCCCTTCTGTGGTTCTCAAATACAAGATGCTTAAAGACATTTAGGGCACTGTCCTGAAGGCATCTGGAAGAGCAATCACTGGCTAAACCTTATCCTCTAGCTCCAACAAGAGTCTTGCTGGTTCTCTGACCCAACCCAATACTGCAACTAGCCAAGACAGATGTCATGAGACTGCACTGGTAGAGGCCTGCTGGGTGGGAGAACTTGAATACTGGATGTGGTGTGCAGGGTGTATCAGGTCTCAGGATCCAGGCTGTAGATCAACTCTTCTTACAGCAGCTGCAGGTCTGCAGGAACAGAGGGGTGTTATAAGGGGAGGCAAGACTTTTCCTGAACTTCCTCCACTCCACCCTTCCATACGGCCTGTCATCATATAAAGCCTTTACTTCTCTGGATTCCACTGGGAGAGTCAGGATCTCAAATGAGGATGAGTCCTGTTGTGGACTTGCTTGCTATCTGATGGGTTGGGTAAGGGGCGCCTGGACAGAGACCTGACAATGACCTCTTTGCTTTCAGAGCTGAGCTGAAATCTCAACCAGAAGCCAAGACTCCTTCCAACCCAGAACTACCTGCCACAGTCTCCTGCCTTCCTTGGTCAGAGCCAGCAAACTCATGTCTTTCTCCCCTTTGACTGGGAAGTGGGTCAAAGGTGGTGCAGGGGCTTCTGTGGTCTTGATAACTTGGTAAGTATTCACGTTGAGCAGGAGAAGATTCATTGAACCTCTTGCTCTCTGCACACAGCACCCTGCCTTCTAGTGTGCCCTGTGTACACCCTGAGGAAGGTGCTTTAGTTTGGACCCAGGAAAATTGGATTCTTCCCTAACCATAGCTAGAACATCCCACCCCACCCCCAACCCCCTTTTGTGTAAGTCTTTCTCAGAGGCCTAATGGCCTCAGGGCTGGATGGGAGAGGTGGAGCCTCTCTGTCAGGTCAGAACAAGCCCAGGAAGAAGAAAGTATTCCAAACAAGGTAGGCCAGCCCTACCCACCCTGTCTGCATGTCTCTGCTTAGAGCAGCCTTTTATGAGGCTTATACTGAACAGCAGACATGTCTGAACACAGCAAAGAGGCCAATGAAACCCTGCAAACCGCCTGCTTGGTGAGCATTTTCTTTTGGGCAGAGACAGAAAGTCCACAGGTATTACAAGGCCTCTCAATGCAGCTCAATCTCTGAAAGCCAGTTATATGCCAGCCTCCCTCCCCTGACCTCTACCCTAGGTTCCTTGAAGAAGTCATTCACTAATTCTCTGCAGATCTGGGGAAAGATATATGGCCATTAGCGACTGATTTTTCCCAGACTATGCTCTCCCAGCTATGGAGAGAGGACCAAGAATTCTTCCCTCCATCACCCACTGGCCCCATAAACAGGACTGTCCCTGTTCATGTAGACAAGCAGAGTCCTTTTCCTCAGTGCATCCTGATTACACACCAGCGCACAGGCCTTAACCGGGCTGTTCATGCCCTCGCACAGTGGCTTTTTCAGAAGAATGCCTGCTCCCCTGTATTCCACCCTTTGTGTGCAATGAAAGCATATGTGCTTTCTCTAGATCTCACCAAACATACCCAGCTCCGATGTGGACACATTAAAGAAGGGAGCCAGCATCCCAACTAGGAATACAGAGAGGAGACTCCACTTGTATGTATCTGGGGTTGCTCTTCATGGACGAGAAACTACCTAGAGTCCAGCCCCACACACAGCATTGGCTGTGCTACCCAGAACACTCTGAGGTGAATGAATGAAAGAATGAATGAATGAATGAATGAATGAATGAATGAATGAATGAATACAGGTGTTCAGGTCCTGTAAGAGTGGGGTTGCAGGGTCCTGAAAGTCTCCTCCAGGTCACACAGCACGACAAGAGGAGGCTTAGTAGACAAACAGCCCCAGACAATCCATGGGTCCTCTTGTCCTTCATTCCACCGGAGTCTGTCTTATGCCAACCAGATTTCAGTGGAGTGAAGCTCAGGAGGCATGGAGCTGCCAGCGGTGGACTGAAGAACAGCATCCGAACAGAGGCATTCTGCAAAAACACAGTCACCAAAGGCATCCGCAGCCTGAGCTTTTGCAGAGGGATGGCAAGGGCAGACAAGAACACACCGCCAATGACTGCTGTGTGGCCTTTCTTCCTAAAACCAATGCTTCAGAAATGTGTATTCCTTGGAACCTGCAGAATTAAAAGTTGCCTATCTGCTGACAAGCCCTCCTGCCCCTGTGCCTTATGCTGTCGGTATTCTAAACCTGCTCCCTGCAGGCTTAAATTCCTGATAAACTCAAGGAAGTCCTGCTGCCTCCTGGACACCCTCTCTCCCTAGAGTTTCCAGGCAGATACATCCAGGGACATCATTTGCAACCAGCCAAGGGACCCTATTGCCTTCAGACTCTCCACAGTGCCAGTAGGACCTGCAGAACTGGGGAGGAAATCCCTATTAAGATTATTTAAGTCTATTTATATTGTAATAAAATAAATGTAAAAAAAAAAAGACTTAAATGAAGGCAGATTCAGATCTTTCTGACACTGTACAGGATGTAACTCGGCACGCAGTGTAAATTCTGTAAAGGTTAATGCATTTAAACATATTTGACACATAAAGCTGCCAGATCCGACTTTAATCACTCACCAAGTGTAATTGCCTTTTCATGGGTCCCTCTGCACCAGAATATGTCTCAGACTCTGCAGGAACCTGGGATGGGATAGGGACAAACAACTTCGCTGTCAGGGTCTATGGTTTGCTTTGGTAGATTTAGCATTGACTTAATTGGCTGTACACCTTGAGTGACTGTTGTCTTAGGTTTTTGTTGTTGTTGTTGTTGTTGTTGTTTTAAACACCATATCTCTCCTTTAGGGAAAAAGATGTAGGGGTGGGGCAGGAGTCCACTTAGTACAAAGTACCTGCCGAGAGAAATATTTTATGAAATTACCACTTCCTCAATGGAGGGGTCTGCTTGAGGAGCCACTTGGCTAAAAAAAAAAAAAAAAAAAAAAAAAAAAAAAAATAGGCAGACACTAAACAATACCCACCTCTGGAAGATGCCCTGTGTGGCTAAGCTCAACAGAGCCCATCATTGCCGCCATTAGGAACTGAGCATAGAAGCCACTTTGGTATCCAAGACCCTGTATCCTGAATGCCCACAGTGGCCTCTTCACCTCCCCAGACCATCTACCCCAGGGAATCACAAGCGCCTCACACCGAATATAGGAAAAAGCATTTCTTGCAAATGTCTTGCCTTCCTGCTTCTATTAATATGAATGTCAAACTCAGCCCACACCTCTGTATACTGAGCCCCACAAATGGTGAGGAGACCAACCCACAGGCATTAAGAAAATGTTTTATTCATAAATATTACATAGTGGATCTGACTGAGGGACCATGGTAGTCTGGGTATCGAGCTAGCTAACTAGTAAATGCCTTCTGGTCTGAGCTTTGCAAGGAATCCGAAGGCTAGAATAAATAAAGCTCCAGGCAGACGTGATGTGATATTCCCATGGGTGGTGTTGCTTGAACTTGGGTTCTTTTCTAGAGAAGAAACCATGCCTGTGTGTTTCTATGTAACCCAGCTCGGGGAGGGAAAAGAAACAAAGTGGCCAGTAGTGATTACAGAAGAGAAGACTACAAAGTAATCTAGGGCATGAGGCTATGACAGAGGCTCTGCCTCCACACCCTGAATCCCACTCCAGCCCCAGCTCCAAAGTTTTAGCTGTGACCTGGCGCCCTGCAGGTCTGGCACCGAGGTCTGAAGAGCCCTGTTCTTCTGGCAACACAGATTACTAGTTCCCTCATGTAGCAAAAGCCCTTGCACTCGACCACAGCAGCCGGCCAGGGAAGCAGTGTGAGCCAAGAGCTGGGGCGAACTGCCCACCCATATTCCCCTTAAGTCCCCAGAGTTCTATGTCTCCTGTCCTGGCAAAGTATGGCTCAGCACAGTGTTGAAGAAATAGTTTAATCAAAACACCCTTGCAACAGCAGCAACAAAAATAATATTATTCAGCTTTCTGTATTCATGGTCTTTTATTGAGTAGAAAAGCAAATATCGTTGTGCCAGACCCGAGTAGACAAATATATACAACCACTGGTAATTTAATATTTTGTGCTAATGGTATACACTGTAGATACAACCCAAGAGGAGTAAATTACAATCCTATCAATAATACATTGTGTCTGAGCTCTGGGTTCCCAGTACACATGAAAATGTATATTGGCAAAAACTCTCTGGGTATTAAAAGCTGTGCACATAATGAGGTGCGGGACGCAGAACCTGGGGACTGCTTTAGCACCGTGTTCTGGACATCAAGGTCTTCAGTGGGGGTGGGGAGAGGGGAAACACTCCATGCTGCTATTTCCGAAGCTGGCACTGAAGATAACACACCATACCCTCAGCAGATCACCAGGTGAGAAATAACCTGCCAGCTTGCAAATCCATGGATTACATTGTTTCCTTAAGCCGTGGGAGCGATCCAGTGTCAACAGTGAGGCTGAGGGGGCTCCAGAGAGCCCCAGGACAAATGGTGATACCTGAGAGAAAGACCACAGGCTATCCTTTTCCTCACCCAGCCTCTCCTAGGTATGCAGGATCTTCTAAAACAAAGGAAGGCAGGGCTAATGGCTGGTAGGAGCTCACCACCTGCCAGGATGAGCAGGACTTTTTAGAAGGCAAGTGTTCCAGTCACTATGGTTCTGTCAGCGTGTCCAAATCCCAACTTAGATGCATGCGCCCTGGAGAAACATGTGGCAGCCTTGGTTCAGAATGGGGAAGTATTTCTGCCACAGTAACATAAAAAAAGAGGACGAATTAGGTTAATGTCTGCAGGAACACTAGTTAGTGCCACTGTCACACGCTGGCCTTTCACCTTCTCTGATTCAAACAATATTGAGGCCAGGTGGGGCCAGGACTTGTGGTCTTTTTTTTTTTTTCTTTAATCAGACCCTGGAAGAAGGAGAGCTTAAGAAAGGAGGGGAGGCTATGAGGGCTCTGAAGAAGAATGCAGTGACCATAGATTGCAGTCTCCAGCTCAGAGATGAAAGGGACTGGTCAGACAGACACCAATTCCCTAACAGAAATAGAAGCTCCCTGAATTGCGGTGAGTTATCTAGGCTTTCTGGAGAGATCCGACTATGCATCAAAGAAGAACAAGGCAAACGCTTCCTTTTGTCTAAGATAAGAAGCAGCATCTGGAAGTCTCTCCACCTCCCCCTACTCCCTCTACCGCCCATCTCTCCAAGTCTTCCTTTCCCAGTTGATTGTCCGATATCAGTGAAGGGTGGGACACCTGGTGGGAAGTAGGGGAATTACACTCAGACGAACCCTCTAAGATGGGCAAACAGCAAAGAGGTACACACACACCCTGCACTAAAGCAACACTAAAGATGACCTGTGGCAGAAAGTGACTTCAGTTTTGGCTGTGTTCAACTATATTTGAGAAAGACAGGTGTCTAAGAACAGCTATAGTGAGCCCATAGATGAACAAATACAGGGAGTGGCTAGTACAGTTGCCTCCTCGTGTTGCAAGTAGATGCAAGCTCAAAGAACTCGTGCCAAGCTAAAGATCTGGGAAGAGTCCATGCCAAGGGAATCCAGGTGAGAGGTGCTCACGGAGGTAGACTTTAGTAATGCTGTGCCCAGCAGGAGCCAGCAGCAGCCCACAAGCCTCTGAGTCAGCATGTGAGTAGTTAAGAGAGGTCAGATTAGATCTGGTGCCAATTTGATCTAGCCACCAGACTCTGGACCAGCCACTTAACCTCTTTGAGACCCAATTTCCTTATCTGTCAAGTAGGAATAATGACAATAATGTCAAGGGCCTGTGAAGAGTCAGACGCTTCGTGCTTCGTGCCCATAGCATAATTTAATGCTCCCAGCCATTAGCAGATGCAATTGACATTTCAGGTTTATAGGTGACAGAGGGTGAGGGACTGGCGTGAAGTCATAAGGCGTGTAAACAGTGGAGCTGGAAGTGAGGCCCGGGCTCTCTGTTCTGGAGTTGGTACCGGGACCATCACCCCATCCCCTCTGCTGATGTGAGGATCAGACAATACGCTGGGATTTGGATCTACAGTGTGTTCCACAGCCCAGTGAAGAGACTTGGTCCTCAGCACTGGTCTGCTGGGAGATGCTAGAGCTTTTTAGGGTAGGGCCTAATAGCAGAATTTGAGAGAACTAGAGGCAAGCTTTGCCTTCCATCTCTCCATCTCCCAGCTCCTCTGGAATAAGTGGCTTTGTCCACCACACTCTCTCACCATGACTTCTCCCTCACTGCAGGCTACAGAACAACAAAGCCAGTAACAGCAGAGTGAAACCATTTCCCCATTTTAGGTTGAGTTTCTCCTGCCTTTTATCTCAATGACGGAATGCTAACATAGAGGCTAACATGCACAGAAGAGCCAGCAAGTATCTGGAGAGTCTATGCACTCAAGAATGCTATCCACCATTTTTATCTCAGTATAAAGCAAAAACCTTTGACGAGTTTGTCTTGTACCTCTCCCCCCACCCCATTCCCACTCATGTATGGGACAGTTAACCAGTGATAGCCCACTGGAAACCCAACTGCTATGGAATACCATCTTCCTAACATGATGTGCCTACTGCCCTCTGAACTGTCAGAGCCTGTGATTATCTGAAGGAAACTACACAAAGCTGGCTGTGCTTCTTATCAAGAATTTATAGGTACTTAATGGTTGCTATAATAGGGACTCACGAGATCCCACCCCTCTGCCAGGATTTACAGACAGGTAACAGAAGTTGTGGAGGACAGAGATTGTTTTCTTGAGTGGTCTCACCGCCCATAGGTTGCCCATGCTTCTGTAAGTAACCCCAGTCAAACTCACTGGTCACCAGGCTGCACTGGAGTGGAATCAAGCCTGGATTTCAGTCCTTGGAAGCACACTTCTGTTTGCCACAGCTCCTTCAGAAAAACATTCATGACACCAACATTAAGTTTACCAGGTAACTCCCATGATCCTTGGCATCTCTTCCCCCTTCATCTTCCCTTTCAGGCTTCTCATTCAATCTGTGTGTCCTGTGGGACAAGGCTGCAGAGTTTTTATCATGCCATGTTTTTTTTTTCAAAATAAGAATTATACAAATAAAAAAATAATAAC
This sequence comes from Grammomys surdaster, assembly GCF_004785775.1. NCBI lineage: Eukaryota > Metazoa > Chordata > Mammalia > Rodentia > Muridae > Grammomys > Grammomys surdaster. The sequence goes on along the minus strand of NW_021604588.1, from coordinate 25,365,048 downwards.
TGTCTTGCCAGGGTGACTGCTAATTCAGATTTTTCTCAGGAACAAGTAAAAGTACCGGGCACAGGGAAACTGTGGGACTAGAGAGATGGCTCAGCAGTTAGAAGCACTTGATGCTCTTACGAGATTCAGGTTTGAGTCCTAGCACCTATATGGTGGCTCAGCGACCATCTGTAGTATCATTTCTTGAGGATGTAGTGCCCTCTTTTGATTCCCACAAGAATCAAGTATGTATCATGTTGGGGTGTGGGCACACACACACACACAGACACACACACGGAAAACATTCATATACATAAAATGAAACAAACATTTAAAGAAATAAACTTTTGGTGACAGGCTACTAAAATATGTTCTGAGCACACAGGAAAACTAGAATGATCAAGAGAAATGATAAAGTGAGAGACAGCAATTGAAACAATGTTGAGGCATGGTCCTGATGCTGAGGGGTGCTGATGCTGTGTGGTGCTGATGCTGAGGGGAGCTGATGCTGAGGGGTGCTGGTGCTGTGTGGTCCTGACGCTGAGGGGTCCTGATGCTGTGTGGTCCTGATGCTGAGGGGTGCTGGTGCTGTGTGGTTCTGATGCTGAGGGGTGCTGGTGCTGTGTGGTCCTGATGCTGAGGGGTGCTGGTGTTGTGTGGTGCTGATGCTGAGGGGTGCTGGTGTTGTGTGGTGCTGATGCTGAGGGGTGCTGGTGTTGTGTGGTGCTGATGCTGATGGGTGCTGGTGCTGAGGGGTGCTCATGCTGTTCTCTTCACTCTAACATCTTTTGTTAGAATGGTATATAAGCCTGGGATTTAATCTCCTGCTTGAGTCATGTATTTGTTTGTTAATCTGTTTGCCAGTGAACTCCTTGTGAAGCTATTACAGTACATTTGTTTCTTCCTCCTGATTAGCAACACTGCTCATCTTTGGATCTGCGACAAAGAATCAGCTTCACTGGAGAGATACATCCCTTAAAATGGTGTCCTGTGGCTGGTGGCTCTGACAGCAGAAGCTCATGTCCCAGCTGTAATTTGTCCCCAGGACTTTTCAGAGGGGCCAGCAGGGCAGCACCCACCGCTCTCTTCCAGCTGATGTAGCACATGAGAGTGAGGCTAGTCAGAGCTCTGTCCTAGGACATACTCACCTGAAGAACAAAAGAGCAGCAAGACTAAGACATTTGCAGCAAAGCTCTTTCTCAGGTGCCTGATGCCATGACACTGTCTGTGAGGGATGGATGCTTGAATGAAGACAGTGCCCCTTTTATAGCAGAACTGTATCAACTGCATTCCATTACTGCTCCATTACAGCACATTGTATTATAATCCAACTGCTAATGGCCTCACCTCAGATGCCCACATCACTCCCCTTTGTCCTCCTGAAGGCCTGGCTTTAACCCAAGTTGCTTTATCTATTGCAATTAGATACAGGCTCCTGCTCCGAGTCAAACCTGTGCCAGCAACGGCAGCAACTTCCCTACACCTATCACAGGGAGCTTGATAGATGACCACTTGCAGTCCAAAAGCTGATTCTGAACTTGGCTGTCCACTGATTGATGTACCGGGTACCTGCCACCTGCCTTAGAATCTTGTAAAATGCAGATCTGCCTAAGAAGCAGCAGAGTAGGGCCCAAGGACTGGTGTTTTAATAAGCTCCCAGCTGATGCCTCTCAGTATGGCAAAAAGACAAGAGCTCTGGACTCAAAAACTAGGGTCAGGGAGATGGCTGGGCGGCGGGGGGGGGGGGGTAAAGGCGTATGCTGTCAAGCCTGATGACCTGAGTTCCACCACTGGCTGAAGGAGAGAACTGACTCCTGAAGGTTGTTCTCTGGCCTCCTCAAGTGCACACAGATAAAGTAAATAAACGCAGTTCTTAAAGGTTTTCAAGACTCGACGTCATTTCTCATCAGCTTCTCTCAGAGCAGCGGAGGGCCTAACGCACCACCCCACATAGGCCCATCTGGCAGAGGGGTCATGTGAGCTGAAGGGATATAAGAAAGAACAAGCATGAGGAAACGTCTCTCCTTCCCCATACTTCTCTAAAACCTGGATCTAAGTTTCTCTTTCTAAGATAATAAATTTCCACTTGTGAAATGAATCCCTCTTCTCTGTTCAGGGAGGACAGTTACTCCAGAGAAAATACCTGTCAGCCAAGGTGACCCCTTGTCTACACCGAGGAGGGGCATTTACTAATCACACACATACTCATCACTTTCATGGAAAACTTCCCGCTGCAGGAGCATTCCCCAAGCCTCTGTTCTGCGCTTCAGCAGCCTTTGTTAAGATGATACATAGGCCTGGGATCTAATCTCTGCTCTAGTCTTGTATTTGTTTGATGAACTCCTGTGTGGACTCATTTTATAAATCTGTTTTTCCTTCTGGTAATTTGCCTTTCATCACTCCAATTTCCAGATCCCACCCACCAACCGTAAGAGGGTGGAGGGGGATTAGGTCTTCCCTTGACTCAGCAAAATGAAGAATAACAGCACCAGGGGAGCTGATGCAAGGCTGTGACATCATATCCAAGAGATGGCAAGACACAAAGCATCATCCCTCAACAGAGTAGAGGTCTCCAGCCAAATGTCCACACAGACATCTGTGGAGACAGAACCACAAGTCAGAATCATCAGTGGATCAGATAATGGATCAGATAATAACTGGAGGTAAGTACACATAAGAAAGACATCGTGAACACAAGTTAAAACATACTAGGTCATCAGATAAATACAGAGAATAAAGAGCCAGAAGATGTGCTCCACAGAAGCAATAGGACCACCGCTCACGAAGCCAGGCAGTTTGGTGGGTAAAAAAGGCATTAGTCACAAACACACCATAGGAGTCAATGAGAAGACCTTGCTAAAGGCAAATGTCTGCCCCAGTCAGGAGGCCCTCTGTTTCCCCGTCAGGACATGGAAATCTCAGTATCGTGGAGGCACGAACATCTATAGGTTATGAGAGGTGTTGCAGAGCAGACACTAACAGCAGACTCCCACACAAAACCCTAAGTACCCCTGACCTGCATTCTTTTTATTAAAGGATACATCTCAAAATTAGTCATTATAGAGAAGATATGGACCTAACCTTGCTTTCAACAGATGTAGTCACATCCAGAGGGAAAGGGCAAAGAGCAAAGGCAAAGAGCATGCGCCCCAGTTTTACGCCATCCCTCTCTATGCTGAAGCCAAATGCCCTGTTTTGTATTCACATTTCATGTTCCAGATAAACTGTCAGATTCTCTGCCAGGTTTTTATGGATAATTAGAAGGTTGCAAGAAGCAGATGTTATAAAACTGTCTGAGACAATTCCTTAATGGCGGGTGACAAGAACGGACCGTCATCCCTTAGTTACAGATGGCATGGTGAGGAATGGAAAGAAAGAAAAAAAGAAAGAGAGAGAGAGAAGAAGAAGGAGGAGGAGGAGCAGGAGGAGGAGGAAGGGAGGGAGGGGGAGGGAGGGAGGGATGGGAGAAGGAAGGAAGGAAGGAAGGAAGGAAGGAAGGAAGGAAGGAAGGAAGGAAGAGGTAGAGGGGAGTGGGAGGGAGAGGGGAGTGGAAGGGGGAGGACAGAGACTGAGACAGAGAGGAGAAAAGTGCAGAGGGATAGTGTCTCAAAGCCTGATCAAGTATCAAACCATTCACCACCCAGGCAGAATCTGAACATTTCCTTGCAACATTTCCTTTCAGACCTTCCTCCCTCTGGCTCAATCATTTTATAAGTTGTGCATTCTCTTGTGTTGCTTTACTTTGGCTCTTAATAATTGAAATATTAACTTCTATATAAAAAGAATGCCTTTTCTATCTTCAACTCCCCCAAGAAGAAAACAGACATCTTACTAAGCACAGAAGCAGGTTTGCTACACTGGATCCTACTCAGTGATGCAAAGGCAAGAGCCAAGTCCTGGAGAACTGGGCTCTTGTCCCGTGAAGATGACAGACACAAGCAGTTTATGTAGAGCACTTGCTGCATAGGACACAGACTAGATCCATCCAGCCTTGGCTCACAGCATCTCCAGCAACTTTAGGAAGCGAAGAACCAGCCTAACTCCATTTTATAATCAGAAGCCATGTTGGGTCTGTAGCTAAGTTAAGGTTCTGTTTTCTATAAAACTTGAGTTTCTGTTTCATGGAGACTGATCCAAAGAGACAGACCCTGCAGCTCAGATGTAAACCAGCATCTGTTGTAGGAAATGTTCTGTATCCATTGTTAAGGGAGAGAATTAAACCACTTCCTTTTGCTTCTGTAGCTATGCATGCTTGAAAAGCTCTCCCTCACTGTTTTGTCTGTTGGATTAGCATTTGGAGGCCTCCGCTGGTCTGGGGGGAAGCTATGGCTTCACATGTTGCCCCTCCCCCAAGCTCCTATGGCATTAACCTTCAGTACTTCAGAACTGACTGATTTGGAAGACTGACCCTATAAAGAGGTATAAAATTTAACGTGGTCAGGGCTGGGGAGATGGCTATAGATTAAGTGCCCAGCACACAAGTGTGCGGACTGGAGTTCAGACCCCCAGCACGATTGAAAAAGCTGAGCAGGTATGGTGGCCTGCTCAATAACCCCAGCTCTGAAAAGGCTGTGAGCAAAAGACTTCCCCTCAGTAAACAGAGAGTAACCAAGGAAACACCCAGAATCAACATCTAGCCTAAACACGCACATACCCAACACATACCACACATACATATACACATATCACAACACATACCACACACCACATACATGCATATACTTCACACTACACACACACACACCACCTCCCACACCACATATATATACCACAGTACACACCACACATCATATGTACATTACACACCACACACCACACATACAAAACCACACACACACTGAATACACACCACATAAACACTACATATACACCACACACACATACATACATATACCTCACACTACACATACACACATACACACCACAGCACACACATACTACACACCACACATACACAACTTACACATACACACACACACCACACACACATCATACACATATACACACCACATAATACTACACACACATACATACACACTCATCACACACCACATACATACACACATACACACGCACATACACACACATACACACACACTGTCTAATGAAGCCTAAACCACTAATAATTGGCATTCATTTAAGAGAAGGATCTGTATACAAATACACGCACACACACAAACAAACAAACAAACAAACACATGAAATCAAAGCAAAGGGAGCCATCTACAGCCAGGAAGGCAGGTCTCAGAAGGACCAACCCTGACCACATCTTGATCTTGGGCTTCCAGCCCTCGGGCTAGGAGAGAACAGATTTCTGTATTTCAGATGCTTGAGCCACACAGTGTCTGAGACACTCCCCCAAGTGCTGGCCAGGGTTTGTGCTTGTGTCTCTAACATTCTTCCCAGTAAGGATCCACAGCGGGAGCCCTGTCCCATGGCTGTCTGGCTCTTTCTGCTCCTCATGGTGTGTGCCTCCAGTCCTCACTCTTTCCTTTGTTGAATCAGAAACAGAGGGGCAAAACCTGGAGCAGACGTAAGCTGGGAACTGAGGGGTGAAGTTTCTCTCATCCCTAAGACACATTCGCAACCAACCAAGGATTATTTATGAGCTGACTTATATTTGCACATGTTTAATGAGGTATAAACATATCTCCGTCGCTGTTGATAAATTGATAGACTCAGTGCTGTGTGCTGGGATACGACACTAAGAACAAAAGCCAAAACCCTAGTCTCCTTAAATATAAAGTACAGAGAGAGGAACAATCATGAACGTACTAAATATGTCATTTTGAACAAGAATAGGCTTTAAGGTAGACACAGTTGCTTGGACCTTTTATAGAACCATCCATTCTCTTACTTTAAAAATGAGGTTCAACCTACCATAACTGTCCTCTGAGAGGCTTCACCCAGCAGTTAACGGAAACAGATGCAGAGACCCACAGCCAAACATTAGGCGGAGCTTGGGGAGTCTTATGGAAGAGGGACAGGAAGAATTGAAGGAGCCAAAGGGGTCAAGGACACCACAAGAACACCTACAGAATCAACTAACCTGGGTCCATAGTGGCTCACAGAGACTGAACCAACAACCAAAGTGCGTGCCTGGGATGGACCGAGGCCCCCTACACATTTGTAACAGATGTTCAGCTTGGTCTTCATGTGTGTCCCCCAACAACTGAAGCAGGAGGGTCTCTGACTCTGTTGCCTGACTTTGCACCCTTTTCCCTTAACCGGGCTGCCTTGTTTGGACTCAGTAGGAGAATATGAGCCACTGCAATTTGATATGCCAAAGTGGGTTTATATCCATGGAAGGCCCCCATTCTCTAAGGAGAAAGGGAGGATGAGGGAGGGACAGCGAGAGGGAGGCTATTGGGAGGAGTAGCAGGGGAAGCTACGATCAAGATTGAAAGTTAATTAATTAATTCCAAGGAAAGAAAATTAAAAATAATGCATTGAAATTACAATCTGGATTAAATATATATATATGTCTCAGAAAAGCAACACTCCAGGATGAGAACACTGTGCCAATCACACTGCAGCTGAATCAGCCTTTTCCCCAGAGCTGACTTTATGGAGTAATGAGGCATCAGGGTGGTCAAACTCCTGCATGTTACCTGAAGAACGCCAAGCTAACACATCACACAGACCCCTGCCCATCAGTGTGTACTGCAGCACTATTTACAACAGCTGAATTATAGAACCAACCTGGGTGTTCAGCAACGGAGGGATGTGTAAGGGAATGTGTAAAGAAATGCAGCATGTCCACAATGGAATTTTTCTCATCCACTAACAAAAATAACAAACTTATGTCATTTGTAGGAAAATTGATACAAATGAAGATAACTGTAGTAAATAAATTAAGCCAGACTTGGAAAACAAATATCAGATGGTTTACCTCATTTGTGGTTCCTAGATTTGTATAATTTATAGATGACACAGAAGTAGAAACAAAAGAGTCCAAGGGGACAATGCTGAGTCACAGGAGGGAAAAGTGGGGGAAAGGCAAAGTGGGGACGCATTGGGCACATATGCTTAACATGCAATATAAACTTGTACTAAAACCTTAAAGCTAAATAAATTTTCAAAACATTAAATACTGGTGGTGAAAAACCAAGGCCAAGTATTAGCTTTGGCTGCCTTTTCTGCAGGGCCACACTGGCCTAAACTGCTGTCCTGTGAACTAAGAACTCCATTGTTTAGTTACCTAAACTAAAGAGCCACACATGTTCCCTCCCTCCATGACAGACATGGAGGCCTACAACAGACCAAGGGGGCCAAGGACAGACCAAGGTTCAGCTTGGTGAACCAAATGAGTTTTACTGGAATTATTTACAGGGGTAGAAAGGACTCAGACAAGTGCATCACCAAAACCCATGTCAACATGGCTGACAGCTCACAAAGCTGGGAACCTGGAGCACACTGCACAACCTGCAGGCAGTTCAGTAAGCTGAGGAGTGTCCTTTCCATGTGTTTGAGTTGGTCTAAATCTCTTCCAGGCAGCTCAGCCCATCTCTTCTTTTTCCAGGCAGCTGGTTTGTCTCTCAGGGTCTCTTCAGCTTTGGTAATTTACCTGAGAGTATTTGTGCAGCTCAGTTCTCCTCGGAAAGCAACTCTTAACTTTTTTGTATTGTTTACCCTGGCAGGAAAAGCCCAGTGAATCTGGTCAGTTTTAGGGACTTCCTGAAGCTAATTTGAGTAGTTACCTTCTTGCTTAAAGAGCTCCTTGTAGGATGGATATTGTAATCTTGGAAGAAACTGTTACACAACACTTAACCAAGTTCCTTCTGAGAGAAGCAATGATTGGAACACTGGTTCTATAGAAGAGCTGGAGATGAGCCAGGAGTGGTATTGAGAAGCACAGCTAGAAAGAAAAAAAAAAAGAAAATGACAGGACCCCATTTCCAGCACCTAGGCACTCACCACAGAAGGAGAAATTTAAACCCATTGATAGCCACTGAATGCAATGAGACGAACACAGAGACTTAGATCAGCATGGTAAGGGGAGGGTCTTGAACCCACCAGTGACATGAATCACAAGCAAGGAAGCATCTCAAGTGATGGCATTTTGAAAAAAGCCAGAAAGCACAGTGTTAGCCATACAACAAATGAGGAGAGTGAAGTATCTGTATACTAATGGTTACAAGGGACATAACTGTTAGAGGGAAGGATAATTGTAACAATTGAAGATTTATCTGTAAAAGGAATCTCTCGTGTATTGTGTAAAGGCATTCACCTGTCAATAAAAAAGCCTCTGGCCAATGAGCTGAGGCAGGAAATAGGAGGTGGGAATTCTGGAGAGAGAGAGAAAGATTGAGGAGGAGGGGGAGAATGGGAAAGAGTTAGGCATGTGAGAGATTTGCCCCAGACACAGAAGAAGATGGTTGCATGAAACTGAAGACCAGGTAACCAGTCATGTGGCATGACAGAATAGAATAAATGGATTATTAAGTTATGAGCTAGCCGGTGAATAAGCAAAGCTTTGGACATGGCATTTATTCATGAAATATTAAGTCTCGAAGTCATTATTTCTGGGAATAAAGTAGACAGATAGAAAAACACAAGGTTACAGATGACTTTAACTACACTTATCAAAAAGTAGAACTTCCCAGAAAGCTAACCACAATATCTAGATATCACTGAAGGATTGTTCACTTGAAGAAGAGAGAGGAAGACTGATTTGGGTGGAAGGAGGAGCTGAATGAGATACAAATTTAATGAAAGCCTCATTGGACCCAGAGAATATTCTGGAGCTCAGATGGTCCTTTAGAGGGATGGTGAGTTGGGGTAAATTGTTAGGGCCTTCATCCCTCAGGTTGGTGCATTATTTATGGGCTACCACTAAAAGGGGGCCTTTCCTTGGCTGAGGTGAAGTCCTCGATCTGAGATAATCTCTTCAGTTAACAGAAAGTTCCCCTGAGAGAACTCATCCTCCATTCCTGGAAGACCATATGAGAGGAGCATCAGAGTCCATTCATATGCTCCCTCTTGGGGCACTTTGAGATGCTCTTCACCCAAGTTCTAGGAATACGGTCTCCACACTCCTAGAAACCCTTCTTTTTTCAGGGAGGACTTGACAGAATGATAACAGCTGTTAACCTTCAGCTGCCAGTCTCCACAGCCTGCTCTTACAAGACAGCTGGTATCAATAGCTCTCATCTGGTACCCAAGCTGTTCTTGGTATCTTCCTTACTTGGTGGCATGAGCCAAACCGTACATCTGGAGGTCTGAGCGCCTACTCATTGTGCAGGGTTGCTGAACTCATCCACTTCCTACTAAAGCCAGTCCAGAAAGCATGGAGGGTGCAGTATGCAATGCATGAGCGTCAAACCTGCCATAGCCCTGGATAAATCACTTTAGCCAAAATGGAGGCTCTTCTTCTTGCCTGCTGGTCCATCAGTACAAGGAGTCTTGAGTACACAGAGAAGTCATAGCTTATAATTCATAGGACTCCTGCTGGGTCCTTTGGCAGTAGTATTTCCTCTTTGGGAAGTAAGACCTATGGGGAACCCTAAGTTGTGGGTGTAAAAAACATGTTCCCCATGTGGTTCATTCACTAAGAGCAAGGCTACAGTTTCCACCATTTGCTTCCCTTACTTATGAATTCCACCTACTAGGTACACAGCAGTATATACATTTTCTATTTAAAGTATTCACTGTTTCCTGAGAAATAACAACCCATGTCTGTCTTTAGCAGGTCATTAAACTCTACCAGACCAATAACTCTCTGGTAGGTACAGTGTATGATTTCAGTGTCTGTACTCAAAGGCTTACCAGCTCATCTCTTCTATAAATTATGATTCTTGGATGGATGCCATGTTATGTGGGACTCTGCACCAGAGGATTGGATATGTGACAAGCACCCCAGCAAGTGCTTCCAGTGGCAGTCCTATGGACAAGAAAGAGAAATCCAATAAAAGACTATGCTGGTTAAGAATACAAAGTATTGCCTTTATATTTGACGGTGATAATAGATGAACCCACCTTGGGATCCATGATCACCCAGCTTGGGATCCATGCTCACCCACCTTGGGATTCATGTCCATCCTCTTTGGGGAGCAATGCTCATCCACCATGGGATCCGTACTCACCCACCATGGGGATCCATGCTCATCAATCATGGAATCCATGCTTACCCACCTTGGGGAGTCATGTTCACCCACCATAGGGATCCATGCTCATCAACCACAGAATCCATGCTCATCCACCTTGAGGACCCATGCTCAGCCACCACGGGGCTCCATGCCTAGTCACAGCCTGTATTACTATCAGTGTGAGAGCATGCATGGTGAATCAAGTAGACCAAGCTCTCAATGGGCAGTCTGGGTACATGGTGACATAATAGTTGGGGGCCAGGCTTTCTACCCCATATAGAAACACCCCAAGGGCTGCTGTTTGAAATTTGTGTGAGTATCTGTGCTGCCTCTAGAACCTTCTATAGGTCATGGTCATCTGGTCTATTTTCCAGCATCACTGCAATATCCATTTTAACATTCTCACTGCTCAGAGACTTTCAACTCTCCTCTCCACTTTCTGAGAGCAATTCTGGCATCTCTCCTCCCACAAAACAGTTCCCCTTATCAACTTAGTTATCTTATTTGGTTTATTCATTAAATATTGAGTCCTGAACATGTGCTAGGAACTGTGTAAGGTATTAGAGGCTCAAAGAAAAAAGGAAAAGAAAGAAAGAAAAACCAAGATAAACAGGGTTTCATCCTCATTGCCAAAGGAATCTGAATTGGTTACTTTTATGTTGCTGTGACAAAACACCCTGACCAAGGCAACTACAAGTTTACTTGCTATCTTAGTTAGGGTTTCTGTTGCTACAATGAAACACCATGCCAAAAAAACAAGTTGGGGAGGAAAGGGTTTATTTGGCTTGCTCTTCCATATCGCTGTTCATCACTGAAGGAAGTCAGACTAGAAACTCAAACAGGGTAAGAACCTGGAGGCAGAAGCTGATACAGAAGCCATGGAGGGGTGCTGATGACTGGCTTGCTCCTCATGGGTTGCTTAGCCTTCTTTCTTACAGAACACAGTGAAGGGACTGGTATTTGGCACATGACATCCCCAAGACCAAGTTCTCAACACAAAGAAGATGTGTGATGCCCAGAGGAACAAAGGGCAGGGAATAAGAGACAAGACAGGAGGTAGAGGATGAGGGAGAAGAAGAAAGGAAAAGGGAGAGGGGGAAGGGATATTTGTCCAGGAGGGATAAAGAACTGCTTTTGGAGAAAGAAGAAAGATGTAGCCCATGAGCAAATGACAGTTTATAAAGGTAAAAAGAGAATCCTGTGTTAGAATGAAATGTTTAATTTTGATTAAGCATGTTAATTAGGTGAGCCAAAGGGGGCTTTTGATTTCTGGACTTTAATAGCTGGACCTTGGCAGTCAGCCTCCAAGGAAACAGACCTTAGTGGCTAGCTTTAGGAGTATAATCTAATGGTTTCTAGCAAGACACAGGAATAGAGGAGAAGGGCAAGGCCTGCCAGAGCCATGATTGCCATGCTTGGGCTGGCTAAAGACCCTTCACTCAGGACCACCAGCCCAGGCATGGCAACACACATAATGGGCAGGGCCTCCCCCGTCTATCACTAATTTTAAAAATGACCTACAGGCCTTTTGACAACCCAACCTAATGGAGGCATTTTCCTAACTGAGGTTCCCTCCTCTCAGATGACTTTAACTTGGGTCAGGTTATCATAAAGCCATCAAGGACACTTGGGCTTATAGTTCTAGAGGGACAAGAATCAATGTGGCAGGGAGCATGGTATCAGGCCAGGAGCATGGTATCATGGCAGGAAACATGGTATCATGGCAGGGGGATGGCATCAGGTAACAGACTTGGGAACAGTAATATCTGTGGGTTCACAGTTTGAACCATGTACAGAAAGCCAAGACAGCTCACATAAAATGGCCTAAGTCTTCAAACTCTCCACACCCCTCCTACTTCATCCAGCAAGGGCAGACCTCCTAAGCCTCTCCAAGCATCTTCACCAACTGGAGACCAAGTATTCAAATCCAGAACCTATGGGGAATGTTCTCATTCACACCAGGCTCACAGTCTGCTTTAGCCGAAGTGGACAAGGTCTTCATCGTGTTCTGTACTACACATAGCATGTAAGAAGAGCTGACAGATAAATGTAAAATCAGAGAGTGTACAGTATATACATTGTAGCTCACCTGAGACACCAGACCCACAGCTGAGCTTTCTGGAAGCTCATTGGCTATCATCTTGAAAAGACATCTAGTCTCACAGTTTATCTCCCTAAGACACTCGGGCATGGTGGCTCTTTCTCTGCCATGACATCAGATTGGTGACAAGGTAGACTATGGTTTCATCTGGTTTCTAATGTGAACATAGTGGGTTCTCACCTTTCTGGGTTGTAATAATTGTCTTTTCTTTTTCACATTCTCAGCTCCTTTCCCATCATTATGAAGCTCTGAGAGGCAGCAGCTAAAACCAGTCCTAGCCATGGTCACAGGTGAATCAGAAACCTTTAGAACTGAAAGGGAAGGCCAGAGAAATGGATTAAGGGTACCTGCAGCCAAACCCTACCACCCAAGTTTGCTGTCTGGCTTACAAATGGTAGAAGGACAGGACTAACTCCAGTATCTTGTCCTCTGCCCTCAGTGTGAACACTATAGCACATGTGGTTGCACACACACACACACACATACACAGGTATGTGCGCACACACACAAAACAAAGAAACAGAAGCTGAAATGGGCCAGTGTAGGGCATGTTCGACAGCATAGTGGGACAAGCAGGAGTCCCCTCCAGTAACAGTAACAATTATTCCTGCCTCATGAACACTGAGTACCACACCCCCACCAAGCACCTGGCTTCTTTTCATTAATTTACCTGTGACATGTTGCCACACTTAATTGCATTTGGCAATTAGTAACATCTCAACACCTCTTTTAATGAAACAATTAAAAGTGTGCTCCTTCTGGTTGCAAAAAAATATATAAGCTGATTTTTTTTTTAGAAGAAAAGAAAAAAGACAAGACATAACCCACCAAGTGGTACTTGGGTATGGATAACTTGGAGGTAAGCCATTGTCTTCTTGAATTTTGCAAGAATTGTGTGCACACAGCCTTTTCCCATTGTTTGTTTGTTGCTTGGTTCCCCTGAATGAGCATCTTTCCACTAGACAGCTTGGGCTGTCTGCATAGCCACGTGGTATTAATTACAAGGAAGAATGGATGCTAAGCAGTTGCTGTTACTCATTTCTCACTCGGTGGTTGCATTGATTGCTTGGGAAAGCAGATGCCCCAGAGGCAGTTCTCTCAGAAAGCCCCGAGGAAAACTGCAAAGGAGCCCTCCCAGCATTTATTCTGGCTCCCATTCTTCCCAAGTAATAGAACAGTGGGGAAGTGTGGACACCTTATTCCCTGGGGGTCCCTGAGGAAAACCTAAATCACTGCTATTTTTATTATCCGCCCCTCCCCTGTTAGCTACTGAGAAGAATCACACTGTTCTATTATTACAAAATTTACCTTACAGCGATAGCTTGCAAGTCTTTGGACTCTGGGATAATTCAGCATCGCCACTGCAGATAAGACCGCACAGGAAGAGCTCTTGCGGTCCATCTATTAAGAATCGTGTCAATAGATGGCTCTCAGTAGATGGGATTTATTTTCATTTCATTTTCCAGAGCAGTCACTTAGCATACCAGAGGACAGGGTCAAGAAGATGGTCTGCGTGGAAATGTACCAACAGGGGTTGGGAAGTGGCTAAGTAGGCCAAGTGTCTGTGTCACAAGCATGAGGAACTGAGGTTAGATATCCAGCACCACATAAAAACTGGATGCATTGGTAAGTACTAGGAAAGTAGAGGGTACTGTATAAACTGACAGCATGACTGTTCCAAGGTATGGTTGAGGGAACTGTTTTAATTGTAGATAAGAGGGAGAGTATGACCAGAGGCATATGAAAGAGTCCAGAGGAGAGAAAGTAACAGACTGAGCATAGACTGGGACACTAAGGGAATGCAAGGGGGACAGAGAGTACAGACAAAGGAAACCAAGGGAGAGGGGCAAAAGAAGGTACAGTAAAAATATCAGGGTTCAAGGGAACGAGAAGCTGAGGAAGGGAAGCCTATAAACTGGAGAAGTTTAGGGTAGGAGGCAGGGTGAGAAGAGCCAACAGAGGCAAGCTAACAGCCTGGACTCTGTAACAGGTTCTTGTGATGCTGGGAGAGCTTGGAGGTCTGCCTACACATCACATGCTAATAAACACCATTGCAACATTTCTTTTGGACCTGACAGATACCTGGAGGTCTCTAGACAGACCAGAGAGCTCCAGGTACAGTGGAAGACCTTGTTTCAAAAATTAATAATTAATTTAATTAAGTGAAAAGCAATGTAAGAAGACAGCTGACATTGGTTGACCTTTGGCCTCAACGTGAACACACAGGATCATACATGAACACATACAAACACACACACACACACACACACACACACAATTTTTTTTTTAAGAAGAAAAGAAGATGCCCCTAAAATATGACTACCCTGACAGCTGAGGCTTCTGGTGCTGCTCTGTATCTACCAGACCCTGGGCAGATCCCAGAATATCCATGCTGTAGGCCATCTGCCTTCCTAGTCACTGATGTCCTGAGATGAGAGAACAGACCTAACCTGACCACTGCCTCATAGCCTCTCAGAATTTTCTGTTGGCTATTGTGCCTGCCCTCTGTTCTTTCCCCCAGCCCACCACCCTTCAGGATACAGCTCATGCATTTGTTCTTGAAAAAGCTCCATTTGATCCCCTGATTCATTCTCTCTTCCAGTTAGAAACTCTACTTAGGCCCAAGTAGATTATAACTGTGGGCCATGCTGAAGTAATTCATGCACTCAAGCACAATGGATGTTTATTTATCTGAACAACAATATCTGTAACTATGGGATAATCTGTCAATAAATATTTCTCAAATTCAATTTTATTGAACTTTTGGACAGTGAGCCAAATTTTATTTATTTATTTATTTATTTATTGCTGGTTTGATTACCAATCGTCTTTTTCACAGCCCCGTAAAGTGTGTCTTCCACTGAGTAACTCAGGACAGTAGAAGCTGTTGTACGATTTCAGCTTCAGCCTTCATGGCCCTCAATCACCTGAGGCTGGCATATCATCTGCCCTGAGCGGCTGGCTGTTTATAACCTGAGCGTTGTCACAGCGTCCCCCAAGGAGCAGATACAATCAAAAGAGCAATAATCGTGTCCTGTGAGCTGGGATGAATAGCTTCATCTGCCAGGTCACAGGGGCAGTCATCCTCCAAAACCCACCACGGATTTGTCGCAATCTTTTTTCCACCGTGACAGTTCTTTCTTGTCCTTTGCTCCCCACACTGCAGCCTGCATCTGAGAGACCCTGATTGGACTCTCTCGACATCTACTGAGAAAACCTGCTGATTCAGGAGAGAAGGGAGTTGCTAGTCTCCAAAGACGGTTATTTATCTCTTGCGTGTTGCATCCTCACGGCTACCCTAGTCACTCGGCATACGCACGCACATGCGCATGCGCACACACCGAAGGGCTGAGTGAACACAGTAATGCCACTTTCTTACTAATTATATTACCCTTGCTGGTTATTATTAAGGTCTCGCTTCCAGGACATGGAGAAAGCCAACCACATAATGATCCAAAGAGAAATGGAGCGTAGCGCTGCAGTGACTGTGCAACGATAATGAGTTACATAAATCAAAAGTTCAGTAACTCACCTATCAGACAGAGCCGCAGAGAGGCATTCTCAGTGGCTATAATTGTTAGCTGATAGATTTTTACAGAATAACTCTCATGTAGATGTCCCAGAGCTAGAAATTTGTTCCCCAAAGACAGGCACAAGCTGTTTGTGTAAATAAAGAACGCAGTGGGGGCATGTTACAAAGCCTGGAGCTGAGTTTAGCTCTGCCTCTCCTTCTGTAGCAGAAGCCTCCATACCTGGAAGGGAGCCTCTCTCTCTCTCTCAGATTTGCTATCTATATCCCTTAGACAAGAAGAAATGGGATTCCTCTGCCTCCTGCTTTGCAAGAGGGGTGAACTCCAGGTTTAATCAGCCAGTCATCCCCTTACCCACTCCTGGGGCTGCCTTGCTCTGTATCAAAGGACACAGGGTACTTTATGCATGATCATCACAGTTCCTAAGCCAGCCTGAGGCCTGAGATAACCCTCATGTCACTGGCCAATGCCGTACAGGGTGATTTTCAGTTCGTATTACAAACATTTGGATTAGTAGCCTTAATGTTGGTGATTTGTAGGTTAATACTTTCAAAGTTGCTGTCACACGTTGTTATCTTTGGAACCCATGAGGTTAGTAGTTCACTTAATTCCAATTTTCCAATTGGATAAGTTAAAGTATAGGGATGTCCCTAGTGTCATACTCTGGTCTGGGCAAGAGAAGATCTAATGAAATTGGCAGACAAAAATTGGGAGCCTAGGCATAGGGCTCCCTATATAGGCAGCACACAGACTGTGCGTGCACGTATGTGTGTACATGTGAACATTTGTGTGCGTACATGTGAACGCATCTGTATAAGCACTTATTTATGTGCATGTGTTTATGGATTGATGTGTGTTTGTACAAAACACAATATTCAAGTCTCAAGTCTCTGGATCAAGTGGAAAGAAGGATGGTTATTATTTAGGTCTCATTTCCAGGACATGGAGATCCCCAATAGTTAGGAAAAGAAGGATGGAGACGACCAAACCTCACCCTTTCCCTTAGACCAATGGTGTCTGCTTCCCTCTTCAAGCATGGATCCCTCCGATTAAACCACAGGGAGAAAATAATAACACTAATCTTCACACAGAAAGAGATTGGCCAAGCTTGAAGCAGGCTGGCACTGGCTCCCTTTAAAATGAGCAGATAAACAAACAAATGAGAGCTTGGAAGGAGGAGATGGTTTGTGAATGAAACAATGTTTTATTAAGTTGCTATTAAATTTCAATTGAACAGTGCCTGGGATACATAGGCAGGGACATATTCCTGAAACTAATTGGTTTTCCACATCTGCCTTGCTTCCTAATTGGACTAATTACTGCACGGTAGGATCATGTTTGCTGTACTACAGAAAGCAAGAAACCTTGATTTACAGCGAGGGGAGCAGCAATTAGAAGGAATTAATTCATAAAGCAACATCTAAAT
Organism: Grammomys surdaster; assembly: GCF_004785775.1. NCBI lineage: Eukaryota > Metazoa > Chordata > Mammalia > Rodentia > Muridae > Grammomys > Grammomys surdaster. Next base: position 25,347,924 of record NW_021604588.1, on the reverse strand, counting down.
AAATCATATTATGAAAAGACAGCAATGTAATTATTGTGACTGGTGGAGGAACATCAGACTAAACCTCAAACCAAGCTGCTGAATTCTCCCTGTCAACACATGGCTCTATTTCATGGGGGCATGGACTACCTATTCTTAAGGCTTAAATGAGGTGCTGTGTCAAAAATAATACAGCCCAACACTCCTCTCCAGAGGTACAGGAAAAACCAGCAAGTTCTCACTACCTCCTATTTGTTCTTTGTCAGAATTAAATATGATCTCGGTACAACCTGGGTACTATGCAGCCACAATTTCAAAATGGACCCTCTGCACACCTAAGTGTCAATATGAATCTCCTTTTGACAACTGGTGGCGTTTGAGGGGCATTGCTAAGAGACCTTATTAGTAAGAAACACATGCTAAACTCCAACATTTCAATAATTAATCTCCCCTTGTTCTATAGTGACAAAGGCCCTACTGGCTTGTGCTCTACAATCCTCCCTTTATCTCTAGCAAACATGTTACAATTGAGGTGGCAGTACACACGATACCTGTAATCCGAGTACATGAGAGGATGGGGTAGAAAGATTGTGAGTTTGAAGCAGCCTGGGTTACATAGTGAGGAAACAAAGAGGGGAATGGGAGGGGGACGAAGGAGAGAAGGGGAAGGAAAGAGAAGAAAAAGAAACAGGCTCCTTGGCGTTAGTTTCTTTATGTGCTATGGTCTAATGTTTGTGGTTTCCATACCCCAAATTTATCCCTTAAAACCCTACTCAGAATGCAGATAACTATCTGTGCTTCACAGAGAGCCCAGGAGGATGAGAGCATAGTCTGTAAGCTAAGCATCATCTTGGCCTCACAAAACATCTCAAAAGTTAAGTTACTATGATGTTGGAGTTAGGAGGCAGTCTTAACAGTGAGTTCTCATGACCTGATTAGTGCCATCATAAAAGAGGCCCCGGAGTGACCATCTGTGAACCCAAACGGTGACCTTCTCCAGACTTGAGCAAGCCGCTACATTGATAGTGGACTTTCAGGCTCTGGAACTCTGAGGAATAAGCCTGTGGTGTCTGTAAACTGCTGGGACTAGAGCATTTTGTTACAGTAGCCCCAGTGAGACTGACACTTCAGCCAAGTAATTTAAGGAACTAGATTGGATTGTTCTGACTTTCAGATTTAACTCAGCTAATAAAGTTAAAGTTACAACCAGAATCTGCAGCAAATGTGACTGCTTCTGCAGGTTTCCCTGATACATTTGGACCAGAGTATGCAATGCTCCCAGTGAGTCTCCAAACATTCTCATACAATGGCCCACAGAGAACACAATCCTTTTGTTTAACACTGGAGCAATCAGAATGGAGCTATCTGCAGTCAGAGGCAACTTGGGTTGTTGGATCCAGGTTCTAGCCAACCCAGGACTGCTTTACCACCCATCAGTTGAGAGAATCAATATCTTGAGGTACCATGGATGCTCACTGGAAATTCATTCCTAAAACTACAGTCAATCTCAAAGGAGCTGCCTGCAGTGCAGCTGAATGAGCAGTCTGATACTACCATTGCCCTGCACCACACTGCCCCAGCAGACAGCCCCAGTCACTATCCAGTCCAAGAAGCATGTAAGAAAATAATCAGCAATGTAGTCACACTCAGAGAGGGCACACAAAACTGTCCTCTGAAGTGGACCTTATCGCATGCACATTATTAAATCAAAAAGTCAAGTTCAGTTGAGGGAAGAGCCTCACTTTGGAGAACTTTGGAGAAATGGTCTTTTCTAGTCTTGGGAGAATATTTGGATTCCCATTTGGAGTAAGTAGTTATAGACAAAAAAAAAAAAATGTCCGACTCCTGGAGCCACCACCTAACTTACACAATAGAAGAGTTTCTGGGACTGTGGAAGGATAAACCCCTTTGGAAATACATTTTATTTCAACTATGTCTTAAGTGCTTAAAGGTCAGGATATGTGGTTGATATTGGAGACAATGTTTCTCATACCAACCTTTACAGAGTGTGATTTTTAAACAATGTTCAAGTGGTATACAAGGCTATGTATTGTAACAATTATTGGGGGGGGTATATATTTTTCAAAGATTGTAGTTTCTTTGTCTTGCAAAAGGAAATATTTTTCCTAACTTGTTTTTATTTTGTAAGTAATAAAATCATTTTTTCTTTTTTATTGGATATTTTATTTATTTACATTTCAGATGTCATCCCCTTTCTCCATTTCCACTCCCCAGAAACCTCCTAATCTATCCCCCCTCCTCCTTTTTGCTTTTATACCATTATAATTAGATGCAAGTATTAAGGTCACTTCTAGGTTGAGGAAGTAGCAATACAATAGATGCAAATAGTCAAGGAACAAGAAAGACAATAAACACAAATCGTCAAAGAACAAGTAAGGCAATAAATAAAGTTCTGTGAACACTCCCATGATCACTATTTCTAAGGGCTTATCAGGATGTTCAAAATATCTCAGCCTACTTCCCTGTCGTAGCTCAAAGTCATTTTCATGTCTGAAACCTACTTCTTTGTTCTAGCCTAAGATTTAGATTCCTGCCTGAAATTACTTCTTTGTTCTAGCCTAAAGTCAGATTCCTGCCTGAAGCTTGTCCTTGGCCAATGTCATATTCCTGCCAAGCAGTCGAAAAAGCTCTCTGCCTCTCCCCCTTTTTTATTTCATAAACAAAACTGATCCTGTTTTAGGTCACTCTGACAAGAATGCCTTCCTTACCCATCTTGGAATTTGCATTATCAAAAGCAATGCATTTCTGTCTTAGGTTGGAAAGGCTCTGTGCAGAATCTTACCCATCTTTGGCTTGGCAGCCTGTTAAATTAATAACCCTGTGTAGGGGTCCATTTTCAGTTTCAAGCAATATACTTTGGCTGCCAACATGTTGATGTTGTTAAAGACAAGCTTTAACATGATGGGCAGGAATAAAAGTATTCCTAGGACAAAAAGGGCTAGCATGATCAAGCTATATATGCCATTCCTGAAGCTTGACTAAAATAGGAATACTGACCTCAGGCCATGGATAATTTTATCAGCAGTATCTGTCACATCAACACTCAGCAGAGCAGAATTCTTTAAATTCATAAGCTCACTATGCAAAGTTAAAACATCCAGAGAGGTGTGAGAATTATGCCAAATACACTGCAAGTGTCTTTAAACTTTTTTCTAATTATAATAACTACCATTATAAATTTTAAACTAACACAAATCAAATGGTATTTGGCATGACACTCAAGATGACTCCTTACTTGTAAACTCTGAACCTCCTTCCAATAATTTGTATAGGATAAAAAGCATCAATTCGTTGTTCCAAATGCCTATCTAAATCCTCTTGTATATTCAACACATTAGCAACATTTTTTTGCTAAATTATTAACAAAAGTAGCTGTCTTAATTTCTTGTGTCAAAGCAATTGCAGAAGCAGTGGTGTTAGCAATTAATATAATTAAAGCTGTTATAACAGTAATAATCAAGCCTTCTACTCTCTTGCTTTTGCTTAAAGCCTGACTTACTTCTTCCAGTACTTGCAAGCTTTTTTCAGCATACCAAGGTTCTGTAATACTCAGGGCAATAAAACAGGAGCTGGTTGATAGACCTCTGTAACAGACATGCCAGGTTTCAACACACTAACACAATTAGAAAGTGTACAATCAATGCAACTTACATTAAATACTGTAGAAGAAACAAAAGTAATTTTTACTTGACAATTAAAAGAGCTTTAACACATGTATTAACACTTGCTTGAAATCCAGATCCTGTCTCAACTTTATCTCTTGCTAACATAACATCATAGAGAACTGCAGCTAATTTCCAACTATGTCTCTGAAAATGTCCAGAACCAGCCTTCCAAATGAAGACTGTTATTTGGATTGATTTCTAGATCAGTCCATGATTGAGTCTGAATAACTGGTCACATTTAAGAAAAATACAAGAGTCATTATAGCTTCTCTTTTTGATTCTCTGTTCTACAAGCCTAAAAACTTGAGGCAAGGTAACTTGTTCCATCTGGGGTATAGATAAGCAAAGGTGGGTTGGGAACATATATCCAATACAGCTTCCCAGTCACCATTGTCAGGGCACTCAGCAAGCTCACAAGTCAACATCATTCAGCATGTCTCACCCATCACTCTGGCCACCCCATGCTCTTTCAGCATCCTGCAGAAAAAGTACAAACATGTCCTCTTCCCCATATTAAATAGCTGATTAGGATCATGCTATATACCAGTAAGTGGGTCCTTCCCTTTCACCTAGGTGTAAGTGTGCCTAGTTGTAGGGTGCCATAGACACTCAGCAGAAAGTTCCTTGGCATCCAAATTTTTTTAAAAATTAAAAAAAAAGAACATGATTTAAATAAATTTGTGGTGTACAGGGATATACCTTTCCCAGCTGCTCTGAGTGCAGCAGATCCTCTGGGATGGGTCTGAATATGGTGTCTCCCCAGGAGCAGACCAGCTATGAGTCTGCCCCAGCAAGAAGGGCCAAGCAGAGCTAATAAAATCTTTTTTGTTTTTTTAAAAAAAAAGCTTAGTTGGAATATGTAAGCCTAAACATGTCTCACCTCCATGCCTCAACATCTTCATCCTCAAAATGCCGATAACAATCTATGCTTCACAGACAGCCCAGGAGGATGAAGGCATAGAGTCTGTAAAGTACAAAGCACCACTCTGGCCCCACCGCAACATCTCAAAAGGTAAGTTACTGTTGCTACATCTACTTCCCCTGATACGCTGTCATCACCTCCCCCGAATACTCATGGGCTCGGGTCAGCTGAGAAAACTGTCTGCCACCCCACATTCAATTTTAAACAAATCCAGGATCCTCTTGATCAACTCCATTAGGGTTTTTGTGTCACCTGGAGATGATTCCTTTTGCGCAAACAAGTAGGGACAGCAACAACCTTCCTCCCTGTGCAGGTTGTCCACAGTCAGCATCAGAGATCTGGCCTAGAAGAGTGTCTCAGCAGGACTCTCTGAGAAGGTTTGTTTTGAATTCTACTGCTCTCTGCAGACTCCTCAAATGCAACGCAGTCTCCACTCTGATCTTGTGAACATCTCCCACATAGACTTACTTAAAAGAAAAAAAAATCAGTTGAGAACAGCTTGTTTTTTAAATATTGATTTCATTTTACCTCCAGGCACTTCCTCCGGATGATGCAGACAAGCAAGAACCATCTCCTTGAGGTACAAGTAATTGTGTATGCCACAATTCAATGTCTCTTTGGGTGCTACGAGATTGTGTCAGTCATTAACCAATATAAATCAAGTTGAATAAATGTGACCGTGTCTACAAAAATTTCAGTGGTGTCAAATAATACAAAGAAGGAAGGATCGAAGTTTGCTATCATGGAGCCAAGGGACTTCAGGCTCCTTAGACATTTCTGGGTGATACATTTCTCCAGCCACATGCCTGTGCTGTTAGAAGCAGCTGAGTTGGGTGGTGGCTCACCCTTGTAATTTTAGCACTGGAGAGGTAGAGGCAGGAGGATTGCCTATGAGTTTGAATTCGAGGCCAACCTGGTCTATAGAATGAGATTCAAGTCAGATAGGACTACATAGTCTCCAGGAGAGATATAGGGGAGAGAGGGAGGGATGGAGGGAGGGAGGGGGAAGAAAAGAGGAAGGGAAGAGAAGAGGAAGGGAGGGAAAAAAGGAGGAAAGGTAGGAAAGGAAAAAAGACAGACAGACAAAGGGGGGGCAGAGGCATATAGGAGGCACAAAGCAACAGAAATGATTCCAGACTCTCAGGTGTCTAGGACAATCCATTTGGAAAACATTCTTGCATGAATACCTCCCACCCCCAGTTGGCATTCCTTTGATGCTCCGTGGTCCCACACCACTGAGCTGGTCTCCGTCATCTTATATGGTGGAGAACAAGTATAGGAAGGTAAGGAGAAAATGTTTCTCCCCAGCACTCCATAGATTGCTTTATCCAAAAGCAAAGCTTCAGATAATTTCTATATGAGTGTGATATGAGGGACCATTTCAGACAGGTAGACAGGGATCTGTCCTGACTTATGATGTATATGTAACAGTAAAGACACATGGCATTTGTTCCCCTAAGTGGCTGAGAGATAATGCCACTCCAGACAGACACAAACCAGGAAGGCTTGAGGTGTGTCCAACACCACTTATCTGTCTGTTCTCTCCTCCCAAGCCCATGAAAGTTCTTGCTTCCCTCATGCTGAGTGGCTTTTTTCATTGGGATAATTTCTTATTCACAGCTGGACACACCTAGCCTCACACCTCATCCTGATTCTCATTGTCATAAGACCCAGAGAAACACTCATGCCATAATCACCTAACGCTTTGGCAACTCAACACCTTCTGCTTTCGTCTGCAAAACTCTCTTGTCTATGCCACAGGGATGTGAGTTAATAAAGGAAATTGTATAAAGTATGAAACGGAAAGAGGATTAAAAATTAAGGAAGGGCAGAGATGAATAAGACCTAATGGGATTCATTTTTCTGAAGGGCAGTAATCAAATTCTCACTTGAAAATTTCTTGAACTTACTGTAGATCTAGTTCTCATATTTCTTAAATTATATGAAAAGCAAGTACAAAAGAATACAAACACTTTGCAAAGAAGCCAATCACTGCTGCAGATACCCAAATTTACATCATTCTAGAGGCTGCAGAGATGGCTAAACAGCTTAAAACTGCCAGTAAGTCTAGCTCCAGTCTAGATAAGATGGAAATTTGTGATAAGGTCATAATCCCATGCTGTAGCAAACCCTGGAATGGGAAGAGTTGGTTCAATCAAACATCAAGCTGTGTGTGTAAGAGAGGTTCTTAAGAAGTGATTTACTGTTCAGTTCAATGGCTATGCACAGGAAAGCACACATGGGTGGGAATTCATAAACATCTGAAAGAAAGCTTTGTGACCCTAGCTTTAATGTGAGAAACTGAGGAAGGCAGGGATGTCTGCCACAGTGTGACGTTCTTCACTGTCAATGTGACAGGATTTAGAAATCACCTAGAAGGTGCATCTCTGTGCACGTCTGTGAAGACATTACCAGAGAACTTTAACTGAGGAGATGCCTGGGCTGGGATCCTGGACCACCCGAGAGTGAGTGAGTGAACACCAGGGTCTGTGTCTCTGAGTTTTCTGAGCGTGGAGACAATGTGACCTCACACTCCTGTCACCACAGTTAGGGACCCTCCCCGTCATCGCCCCTTCAGAGGATGACTAAACCAACCCTCCCTTCCCTAAGTTACCTTCATCAGGTGTTTTGTCCTAGCAACTAGAAAATAAACACAACCAAGTTGGGAGTGGGAAGAAGAGAGGCTAGTGGAAGGGCCAGGGTATGAGGTGAAATAAACAGAAAATTTCATGAGAGAGGAAAGTGTTTCCTCTGCCTGTAAGACAAATTAACAATAAAACAATGTAAAGCATCAAAAATACAGTTAACTTGTAGCTTACAGTGAGGTTATGTCCTGATAAATCCATCATAACCTGGAGATATCATTAAGTGGAAAATGCAATTTGGTACATGTAATTTACCAGATGTCAGAGCTTAGCCAGACCTGTCTGAATGTGGTCAGAGGATCAGCACAGGACTCAGTTAGGCCAAAGCCTCTCTCACAAAGCCTGTTTTATAATAACAGTTTCATGGGGCATGGAATTTTACTGAACAACAACAAAAAAGAAAGAAAGAAAGAAAGAAAGAAAGAAAGAAAGGAAGGAAGGAAG
>NW_021604588.1:25332352-25340148 GCF_004785775.1 Grammomys surdaster | reverse complement strand
TCTTGGTTTCTTTCCGCTGGGCTTGACTCTTACTTGAGCCAGACTCTGGTAACAACTTGACAGATCAGCAAGAGAAAAACAAATTTTAAAACATGTATGGGAGATACCTAGAGATATAAGCAAATCTCACAGGTTGCTCTGAATTTATCCGTAAACAGTCTGCCTAAGCAAAGCTTAAACGGTGGGGAGCTGCTTCCTGGCAAGTGGGGGGGACATGCTGTGGTGATTCAAGTCCGCCGCTTTCCTTACTATCGGGAAAGCTAGAGATCGAAGGTTTGGCTGCCGCTTTTCCATACAGTGTGCACCCAGCACGTGTAAAAGCCTCGTAGCTTCCATCCCCAGCACCACAGAGAAAAGTGTGTAATGATTTAGAATTATCTCTCTTCCTGGAGTGAAGAGGCAAGCTCATGAACAGGGAATATTTTACCGGGTAAACGTCTCTCACAGATAGAAGGGGTTTGATTGTTTTTCTTCTCTCTCTCTCTGTCTCCTCCTACCGTAAAGACAGAAGGAACCCAAGCCACATGCAGTGGCTACACACACCCATCTCGGTCCTCAGCCCTGCCTAGGCTCTTAGCCCACAGCCAGCAGCAGCCCCATGCTATGAGGATGGTTATCCTTCCCATAACTTTGCCCCTCACTGAGAATGGACAGGTCTTTGACTCAACTCCTCCTGTATGTAGGTGGGTCTTCAGATGACTGCCCCTTACTATGAATGGGTCATCGGATGACTCTTCACCTTACTGTAAGTGGGTCTTCAGATGACTCCACCCCTTACTGTGAGTGGGCAATCAGATGCCTCCGCCTCTTACTGTGAGTGGGCAATCAGATGCCTCCGCCTCTTACTGTGAGTGGGTCTTCAGATGGCTCTGCTTCTTATTGTGAGTAGGCTATCAGAAGACTTTGTCCCTTACTGTTAATAAGCCATCAGATGACTCTGCACCTTACTGTGAGTGGGTCTTCAGATGACTCCACCCCTTACTGTGCGTGGGTCATCAGATGACTCCACTCCTTATTGTGAGTGGGCCATCAGATGACTGCACCCCTTACTGTCAGTGGGCCATCAGATGACTCTACCCCTTACTGTCAGTGGACAATAAGATGACTCCGCCCCTTACTGTGAGTGGGCCATCAGATGACTGCACCCCTTACTGTCAGTGGTCAATCAGATGACTCCGCCCTTTACTGTGAGTGGGCCATCAGATGACTCCACTCCGAGTAGTTCTTCAGATGACTCTGCCTCTTACTGTGAATGGGTTTTCAGATGACTCCGCCCCTTATTGTTAATAAGCCATCAGATGACTCCACTCCTTATTGTGAGTGGGCCATCAGATGACTCCGCCCCTTACTGTCAGTGGACAATCAGATGACTCCGCCCCTTACTGTGAGTGGGCCATCAAATGACTTCTGCTTCTATTCACCAAGTCTTCCAGCTGAGACCGACAAGTCTTGTACAATGTAGGAAATTTCTGGCTGAGACTCTTGGCCGGTGGGTTGTGAGAGCACAGTAAATGATTCTTTTATGTCCATAAGTTTTAGACTAATTTATTAGGTATCCATAGTAACTGGAATATCATCTTAATGAAAACAGGTTTTATAATAACAGGCCTTTGTAGCAATTTACATTCACAGCTCAGTCCCCAGGGGGGCTCATGTTGCCTCTCTAACCTTATAGAAAGGCAAAGTTCCCTGATTAAAAGGCAGAGCCAGCTGAAGGGAAAGCTGCATTGAACTCCAGATCTTTTCTGTTTTTCTTCCATTTTATCTCCTTCCCTGCTATACTGCATGTAGAGGTACATGCAGATAGGCCAGTGACACACGGGTGAGGACTTGGGTGTCAGTGTATGCAGTTCTGCGACCCAGAACTGGGTCTATCCTGGGTTCTATCTCTGGCTGTGTCTCCTGTGAGCCAGGAGATCTGCTTAATTTGAGAAATGTGCCTGAATTTCTGAATTAGTAGTCTTTAGACCAATGCCAGGTATAGCAAGTCATCATCAGTGAATATTCACCATAATTCATTATGCCCCAGGACCCCACTTTAGATGGACCTAATCTTGACCAGTTAGGCCTTTACCCAGAGGAGGGAAGTACACAGAACCACAAGTAGACAGGCACTGGGCCTGTGCTCTTCCCTTCAGAGCATGCTTAGGACCCCATCTGAATGATATCCCTAACCCAATGCACAGAAGTTATATGCATCCACATCAAGACAGGCACTATGCCTGTGCCCTTACCTCTAGAGGATGTTCAGGGTGGCAGGATCCTAGGACTATCTCAACACATGACTCCCAATACGTTGAGTGGTACAAATTGGCTACCACCATGGTCCTTCATCCTGGGAGTGAACTAGGAATTGGTATTCTCACTAAGAGGCCTACGGGCAACAAACACTTGGTTTCTTGTATGAGGTGTAGACACATCTACCCTGCAAGCTCAGGGTGCTCCCTAGTATGTGCAGGGCCTTTTCAGATCGAGCTGAATGGGGAAAGAGGGGAAATGATACTGGACTGGGGCCAGGGAAACCTAATCATGGTGTCAGTTTTGCCACAGTTGGTGAATATCGTCAAAAGGATCTAGACTTACCTAGAAGACAAACCTCTGGGCACATCTTTGAGGGATTTTTCCATATTGGGTGGAAAGACCATTCTATGGGCTAGCACCAGGCTGAATAAAAAGTAGAAAAATAGAGTACCAGCATTCATCTCTCTGCGCCTGACAGCGGATACAGGTTGCCCCGTATACCTGCCTGCATGTCTTTCCCATGAGGGTCCTGTGGGGTGTTCCATCATTATGAATGAGAGCACAGAGGATGAGAACACAGCAACAAGGCACATCTACAGGTGGGAACTGTTGACTACCAAGCTGATAGCGCTCAGATCAGAGACTTCTCAACCTCAAGAGCTCTTGTTGTTCTTGATGTAGTAGCCCAGACTACCATAAGAGCTGCAGGGCTCATACCTGCTGCTCGAAAGTCACTGGGCAAGGTGTGGTATCCAGTTTATGCAGAAGGGAGGGGCAACATTACTGGGGGAAAAACAGCAATTATTCTTACCTAATATTCAAGAAAAACAAATCTCTTCATCCTTCTTAGCCCTGCTTTTCCTGTTCTGTCACAGAACCCTATAACCTGGAGTGGGCACTTGGGAATGCTTTTTAAAAAACAGCTAACTATTTTATTTGGGGGAAGAGGGAAACAGGATGGCAATGTGTAGTAGTGACAAATGTAATATAACTGAAGAGAAGTCTCATTCCTTGTCATTGACTCAGTTCCAAATATTAGAAGACAAGTCTTCAGATATGCGGATGAAATAACACAGGATTGGGGTCACAGATATTGTCCCCTGGGCTCCTCTATTCTACCCCTGATCCTGCAAGAAAAACTAACAAAGAAAGCTTAACAGGAGAGAAGCACGCACAGTTTATGTGAATTTAAGTGTTCTTGGTTACAGGCTAGATGTTCTGGGTGATTTATGTCACCTTGGCATGGGCTAGAGTCATCAGAGAGGAGGATGCTCACCTGAGAAAGTGCCTCCTATGACCTGGCTATAGACAAGCCTGTAGGGCATTTTCTTACTTAGCGATAAATGGGGGAGAGCCCAGCCCACTTCGGGTGCTGCCCCTGAGCTCACGTTCCTGTCCTGATTTCCTTCAACAATGATATGGAAGTGGAAGACAAACCCTTCCTCCCCTTGCCTTTTTACCATGATGTTTTTTTGCAGATATACCTATGTTGTTTGGGGAGGATTTGCAGAAGGACTTTGGAACTCTATAGGAAAAGAAAAAGCCATTGAGTGTTCGATGTTTGGAAGAGAAGAATGTTGAGGGCAATGCAGATAGATGATGGAGACCTGGCTTATGATGTTTCAGAGGGAAGTTGTTCTGGTTCTGAAGAATCAGCTGTGGTGAACAAGATACCAGGACTACTAAGGTGAAACCTTTGCTTTGCTGGGATACTTGACACTGCTCAGCTGAAGCTGAGAAATTAGTGGTGATTAACAAGAGACCAGCATCACCGAGTTAAAGTCTTCTGGGAAGTGTTTCCCAGGAGCACACAGAAGATGTGTTCCAGAGTCAGCCAAGGCTGTACATCATGCTGGAAGCCAATCTCCGTAGTATAGAGTCACTTGGTAGTTAAGATGGCACTGGTTTTGAAAGCATGAAGGGATCCTGGAGAGAAGCTGAGGCTTGGCACTGTGTGAGGTCAGGAGAGGCCACTGGGGAAGCTGCCGCTTCAGGAGCAGCTGAAGGCATGGGATTTAAGGGCTCAGTAGAGAGAAGTTGATCCTTGATTTAAGGGGTCAGTGTAGAGAGATTGAGGGTTGGCACCATGAAGAGAGCCTATGAGACACTATTGGTGAATGTACAGTCCAGTTACAGCAGAGGACTCCAGCATTTTGGAGATGCTGGTGCCATGGTATGACCACCAAGGACAGCAGCAGAGTAGAGTGAGCCAGTCAGAGTCTAGAACACCAGCTGTGTGCGTTGTGATGGAGGAGCTGGAGAAGAGCCCCAAACCCTTTGGAGGAGCCCAGAAGTTCCTGAGTGGATCCCAGGCATTGATTGGACCGTGAATTATTTATGCAGTTGGGATTTGGTTTTGCTTTGTTCAGGTTGTGAATATGTGCTCTGGTTCTTCCCTTTTGAAGTAAGAAAGTATGTAACTTAATCTTGAATTTTTTTTTTTAAACAGAAACTCATAGTTGAGAAATTTCAAACTTTTAAAAAAAGATTTAAGGTTTTTGTTTGTTTGTTTTTGAGGCTGGATGTGTTAAAGGAACTGAATTTTTAATGTGTTTGAATTTGTAAAGTCTGTAGAACATTTAAAGTTATTTATGGTTTTTAATATAAGATTCCTGGGATGGATGAGAAATGAAAGGTGGCTTAATGGTCATGTGTTGGTATGTCAAGGGGACAAGGGGACAGTTGTGCTGGCTAGTTTTATGTCAGTTTGGTACAAGCTAGTCTCATCAGAGAGGATGGAGCCTCTATTGAGAAAATGCCTCCATAAGATCAGGCAAGCCTGTAGGGCATTTTCTTGGTGATCAGTGAGGGAGAGCTCAGCCCATTGTGAATGGTGCCACTCCTGGCCTCTATAGGTAGCTATAAGGGAGCTACACGGCCTCTGCCTCAGCTTCTGCCTCCAGGTTCCTTCCCTGTTTGAGTTCCTGCTGTGACTTTGACAGAGATATAGAAGTATAAGCCAAATAAACCCCTTTCTCCCCAACTTGATTTTTATCCATGGTGTTTCATCGCAGCAATAGAAACTAAAACTAAGACAGTACATGATTTTATGAAACAAAAAATAGTTTTACTCCCCCCGACCGCCTAACATACATACAAACCCAGCTAGGTTTAAATACCATCAGAGAAAAATTGGGAAACGTGTAAAGGAATGTCCAGACAAAGGAGGAAGCAGGCAAACCACTGGCAGAATGTGCTAAGCCGTTGGTAACGTATGCACATAGAGTCCTTTCTGCAATATAGGGTATAGACGCGCCCTTTCAAGACAGAAAATTAAAGTGTTCATAAGATGGCGAGATATCTCTGTGAATAAGAGCACTTGCCTCTCAAGCCTGGAAACCTGTGCTTTATCCCTGAAACCCACAGAGTAGAGAACAAATTCTATATGAGAGTGCCCCATGCATCCTGTGTCTATGTGAAGGAGGAGGGGGTCTCACGGGCCTCTTTTATATATAGAGGCCATTTAGGGCACTTACTCTAGGAGGGCAGAGGCCCCAGAACTTCCTTAAGCTTCCTGACTCCTGCCATCACCTTGGGAGCTGGGGGTTCACCACGTGAATTTGGAGGGAAGCACTGACATTTTACAGATGCCAAATGTGAGGAGGGCATACTGGCTTTCCTACAGTCACACAGTGGAACAGGGACCAAGCCTATGTCCCAACCCATCCAAGTTGTAACCTTCTATTGAGTCATCTATCCCTAGCATTCAGGGAAGGGCTGAGGCAGAGAGAACACAGCAAATTTGTGCTAAAAGAGAGGGCATTGGAAATGCAATGAGTCAGCTCTATCCTTAGACTGCAGCGCTCCGGAGGGCAGTAGAAGAAGCAAGGAGCTATTTTGACTAATACTGTTAGTGGGATCTCTGCTTTCCCAGGTCTCCCTGAACCTCATAATCTCTGCCAAAGAAATTTCAAATGACACACCAGACTGTAGTGTACAAAATAGTTTATTACAAAGCAAAGTGGAGCATCTTCGAAAATGAGAGTGGACAGTGGCCAAAGGGGCCATTGGGCCATCCTTATGCCTAAGTAGACTTTATACTATTTCTTAAAGTTTCTGAAACAGACAGCTTTCTGCTTGGGTGATTGACAGTCCCATTTGGATTAACTCTGATGGTGTTATATCTTTGTTCTTTACCAGAAAGCCCCTGGCTGGAGAGTCATCTTATGATTTTTGGGGAAGAATGTCATGTCTCCCTCCAGGGCCAGAAATGACTCAGTGTTCAATCTTTGACCAATAGTCAGAGTTTTATTGTCCCAGCTCCTTGTATATAAGCTGATGACGAGGGAGGGGCCCATCCCACGTGACCATCAAAGCGCTGTCATCTGACTACCGAGCAATACAAGATGAAGACACGGGCAAATGAGCAGGAGCCAGCCTGGGGATGAGGTGGGAGTGAGGAGCAGTGGAGGGGTCCTGGTGAAGAAGGCACATCATCCTCTGAGGTCCAGCTGAGCCCTCATCTTCTCTCCCCGTCTTTCAGTTACACTGAGATCAGGTTACGCTCTGCTCTAAGTCACCCCATACGGCATAAAACAGTGGTTTCTCAGTCTTTATCAGTCCCTAGGAGACTCCATTTTATAAGTAGCATTTGATTCCATGTTGAGGGAGAAGGGTCGATGCGGCCAGTGATTAGATCCACAAATGACATCATCCATCAGACACTAGATCCAGCAACGATTAATAAATGACTAGTTTATAGAATTAGAAAGGGAGCCACCCTATAAGTTTATTGGGGGAATTAAAACTGTAGAGGCAGATGTAGAAGGTATATTAAAATCATACCAGAAGAATGAGGTTTAAGAATGTATCAGACTCAGAAGACTGAAGAAGGGGTTTAACTCCTTGATCTGGACCCCTTAATGATGAACACCCAGCACTCTGATGGCATGGCCCTATACCAACCTATCATTTGACATCTGGTGTGTGTGAGGGACCAACTTGCCTTAGACCCCCACTGTTGGTTCAAACTACTCAACTGCCTGCCTGTCCACCAATATTCTATCCAGATCGGATCCTCCATTCCTCACTCCTGACCCAACTCCTGTTCTAGGCCTGCTCTGACCTTTCACCTTTCAGCTGACTCGTGCCACTTTGCTCTCAGACCTGTTTCCAACAGCTCCACCAGGAGTCCTGGCAGCAGTTTGCCCACTCTGAAACCTCCTGATGTCTGCAGCAGCCACTTTTAACTTATATTCATCCTGCAATCCATATACATATATACATATATAATTCACTATATGTTATGTGAATATGAGAATACTAATATTTAAGATTGGAATAAAGAACTTGCATTGTCCTTGGCCAGGCTACCATAACAGGTGAAATTTTTTTTTGACAAATTGCCATTGTTGAAACAGTTAAGCCTTGTGAATTAGTCATTATTCAATAAATTCTGACACTGTAAGAAGACACAAACTTGTTGCTCTATGCTTTTGGCATAGCATGCTCATGGCAAGTGGTGCAGACCACAGGTCCTGAAGAACTTTGCAGTTTTCTTAAATACCTTTGTCTGCCTTCTGTTACACATGTGGCAACACTGTGTGCCTTCTGTT
>NW_021604588.1:25327295-25332342 GCF_004785775.1 Grammomys surdaster | reverse complement strand
TGCCTTCTGTTACACATGTGGCAACATTGTCTGCCTTCTGTTACACACATGGCAACACTGTATGCCTTCTGAGACAGTGAACTTTCTAAAGGTTCTGACTCACCAGCTTCTCCTGCACTGCAACTCTGCTGTCCTGTCCACCAGTTGAATATTCTTCTTTAGGTAATTCCCCCCTGCAGGCAAAGAGAGCTGCCCTTGACTAGAGAAAACCTTTTATGATTATATTTGGAAGAGGGGTGGAGGAGGGCTCCTCCTGGGAGGAGAAAGTGAAGTTTTTCAGGGCTTGTAGTTATTTGTAGAGTGGAAGGCAATATTTTCTGTCAACTCCTGATGTTCCTTGGCCCTTAAAAGCAGTGCCATTTACTTACAAATTACAGTGGTCTTGATGCAAATGAGCCACTCCAGGACTGTTTCCTCTTTCCCAGATTAGCTAAGAAGTAGTGGAGAAATTGACCAAGGATGCAGGATGCTGAGCCTGACCTGAGGTCTATTAAACTCAAGTTCCTGGTTTAATTATTCCCATTTCTGAAGTAAGACGCAATTAGAACCTAGCAAACTGGCAGGAAGAGGATTTTGCTTTGATTTATGTGGCTTCAAAGGCTGCACAACAGGAGAGGGCATTTGACCTGGCAGTTTGAAGAAGTTGCTGAGAGCAGAGACAGCAGTCAAGGTTAGACTCAACCCCAAACACCTAGGAGAATTGGGGTGAAACACTGAGTCCCTTTGCCCTGAGTCTCTCTGCCAAACAGAGAGCCCTATCTCTGCCCTCTTTATGAGAAGTCTGGGAGGGAATATTAATCCAGTGACTGGTCTTCAACAATTTGAAACTTTGAAAGTGCTTCTGCATGCATTATTTCATTTGATCTCCATCAGCCTGTACAGAGGGAGCTATTATCATCTGCATTTTCAGGAGGAAAACTAAAGCTCAAAGAGGTTAAGTTGCCAAGTCACACAATCAATTAGTAACGGTGGCATGCTGCTTCCAGCTTCCAATTCCATTAGGCCTCCTCCCCCCACAGATAGCATGAGATGAGAGGAAGAGACAGCCGCAAACAATAAGAGCAAAGCCATAGGACTCCTTAGGGACCAGCCTGGCTCAAATAGCTATCTTTATACCAGCTCATTTTATCTTGCCAATGGTTCAATAAGATTAATATTAGTCTATGTACCAATAAGGAAACTGAGTCAAGCTATTAAGGAAGACTGGGTCTAGAATACATGCTCAAAACCCCAGCAGTTACTTTCCTGACTTTCTGTGATTGAACAGAAGATGGGGCTTAGTACTTTCACATACTGTAGTAACAGTTGAGATTGGGTTGTGCCCTAATCTAAGTTACTCCATACTGTGTAAAATTGTGTTTCCTCAAAGTGTGGCTTTACCAGAAACTCTCCTTTATCAGATTTTACTCCATTTGGAGAATGGAGGCTGACTCCGCACCTGGGTGAACATGTAGACAGCACTATCTGGCTGATCTCACTCACAAGTCAGAAAGGGCACCATGCTACAAGACACTGGGGGCTAAAAGAGGCACATAAGGACATTAACATCAAGCTAGAAACTCTTCCTGAGAACTCTCAGGCTCACCAGACTAAGAAGACATGCTCATGTGCTCCCGTGACCTCCATAGAATACTGACACAAACTTTGGGTTTAAACACAGGCAGAATTACAGCAGGAAAGCTACATTCTTTTTGCTTGAAGGGAGCAATATGTCAGTTGCTGATTTAGGGTACAGTGTCACTAACATAGATGGCACAGCCCTTATTTAGGGGTCACCTGTCAGCTTACCAGTGCTTGGGAATAGGGTTTGTTTTGTTGGGTTTGTTTGTTTGTTTGTTTGTTTTGAGACAGGGTTTCTCTGTATAGCCCTGGCTGTCCTGGAACTCACTCTGTAGACTAGGCTGGCCTTGAACTCAGAAATCCGCCTGCCTCTGCCTCTCAAGTGCTGGAGTTAAAGGCATGCGCCACTACTGCCCGGCTATGGGAATACTTTCAGTCAGCCCTGTTATTCCCAGAATCCAAGTTGACTCAGGTTTAGGTGTCTTTGGGTGTCTGAATAGAACACTGTAAAAGCTGACTGTCAAATGCCTGTAGAAAATAGAAATGAAGGTAGGGATGCCAGGCTTTTATTCTGCATTCAGTTGTCCTGTGGACCCATGTAGGGAGCCAGTGCTTTTTTGGCAAAAATGGCTTCTAATCACCTGCCTTAGAAGCTCTAACATTGAGAATGAGGCTGAGCCACACTCACATGGAATGAGAAGGACTCTGCACACTCTTTGACCTTGTCTGGCAAAACATCAGGAGCCTGTAGAAGTGTAATGCTATAGCCACGTTGAGAGCCACACTGATTTGGGCTGAACATGACCTAAGATTCTTGTGACTCTGGGGAATTAGGATAAAATATCACGAACCTGCATGGACCTTTAGTCCCCATCAACCTTAGGCCTGGGAATGTGTAGTGGCATATTTTCCCACAAGTTGGGAGGAGCTAAGGTGGGAGGAGTAAGGAGAGGAAGAGGAGTTGCTAAGGAGGAAAGATGTAGGAGCCATGGATGACCACACATGTACCGAGAGCAGTCCTGGGTAACAACTTATATCTAGGTTAGTTAATTGGGAAACACCTCCAATTGTGTGGGCATCTTGTTATAAACACCTCCAATTGTGTGGGCATCTTGTTATTGAGCTTCACCAAATGTATAAAGCCTTTAGATAATCTAAGCATTAGAGTCTCATTTCTACCGGGCCCACATGGATGGCGGATGGTCTGGGTTCAGCCCAGCCTTGTGGA
The DNA here is from genome assembly GCF_004785775.1 of Grammomys surdaster. Taxonomy (NCBI): domain Eukaryota; kingdom Metazoa; phylum Chordata; class Mammalia; order Rodentia; family Muridae; genus Grammomys; species Grammomys surdaster. The sequence goes on along the minus strand of NW_021604588.1, from coordinate 25,329,554 downwards.
GACAGCATGGAAGATTGGCAGGGCCATCTCCCATGCTGGTGTCTTGTGGGTAGAAGGGTCAGTATCTCTGGCCCTCCTGAGCTGGTGACCTGAGCCACGGCAACATCGAGAACATGCCTCCGCTCGTGGCCTCAGGCCTAGGCTAGTCGAATACATGGCGGCTCCATAACTACAAGCCTGAATGGGTGCCATTGATTTAAAATAATTCTCTTTAACAGGAACCTCTAGAGAAGCGTTCCCCCCCCCCACTTCTCTGCAGCCTGTCCATGCAATTCTCAAGCAATGTCCTTGGTGAATGTATGTTTATGGCCATCTTTCTCCTGGGGCTTTGAAAGCTGATATAAAACCTCTTTCATGGCAAATGACTGTTGGAGTAGCTTGGATCCAGGCCCTTCTTCCTCAGCTCCTGCTCTATGTCTGCCTCCTAAAAGGAGCTTCAGCCTTGGCTGCCTCTACACACCTTCACAATTCACTTCCTCTTCCCCTGTTGAACACCTTGTTACCAGAGTTTCTAAGGTCAGAACCATCTGCCCTGAGTCCCAACAAGCTCTACATACCCACTTTTTCTCAATTAAAGAGACAGTTCATGGTGAAAGGCAGAGAAAGGGAGGAGCTTGGTCGTGAGGCGCTTGCCTTGAGACTAGAAGACTGAGTTCAATCGCTCAAACCCAGGTAAAGGCAAAAACAAACAAACAAATGTCCATGATGCAGTTCCTACTGGAAATGCCGAGACAGGGAAGTGCCTGGGACTCACTGACCAGATAGCCTAACCAACTTGGAGAGCTCCAGGAGAAAGACATTGGCAAAACAAAACAAAAGCAGAAACGAACAAACAAACAAATCCACCAACAATGAAACAAACAAACAAAAAGTGGAAAAAAGTGAATACCAATCCAGAAACATCTGAAGTTGTTTTCTGATCTACACACACATAGAATAATGCACTATTACACACATCTGTCCCTATACACACATGAACATACATAGACAGACAGACAAACAGACACAGACACACACATACAGAGAAATGCTCTTCTCACACACACACACACCTGTCCCTATATATACATGAACATGCACAGAGAGAGAGAGAGAGAGAGAGAGACAGACAGACAGACAGACATGCTTGGTCACTGTTGCTCTAGGGATCACTGTGAGGCAGACTATCATAGTGAGGAGTGTGCAGGGGGATGGCTGTTCACCTCATGATAGATCAGAAGCAAAGAAAAAACAGGAAGGACCAGGATCCAGGATGCCCATGTCCCCTCCAAGGACATACTCCTGTGAGTAACTTCCTTCTGCTAGACTCTAACTCCCATCACACCCCAGTAGCACCATAGGTGGGTGACCAATCCTTTAGCAATGGTCACTGACAGACATTTAAGATACAGGACAAAACAGGTTTGTATAGCTAGCTGGCTAGTTGGTTTAGGAATTTGTTTGTGCTGGGGATCAAACTTCAGACTTGACACATATAAAGCAAGTTTTTTATTATTCAGCCATACCCAAGAACCTTTTCAGCTTTTTACTTAAGTTAAATCATGAACAAATTGCAGCTCATGACCGAAGGATTATCTTATAAAATAACCTATAATTAGGTCTTCTAACTTGCAAACTTCCTTTATGCCTCAGCAGTAGGATTGGAAACTAATTCCATCTCTGTGAGACAGAACCAAGACATCAGAGTGCATATGTTTACCTGCCCAGACCTCAGTTGGATTTGCTCAGTCCTTTCACCGGCTGGCACTTGCTCCTTATCTGACCATTGAACACTTAGTCCATTTTCTAGAATAGTAAATCATATCTCATATTAGTTCCCCTTCTTCCTTACCCAGGCCCCAGGTGCTCCAGGCTTAGTAGAATTCCTGATACCAAGATTACCCACCTTGGGACTAGCAAGTCCAAGGCTGAAGTTCTTTTGGTGACTCAATAGGTATAGGCTCTTACTGCCCAGTGTGACAAATTGAATTGGATCACATGGTGGCATGCATGTACACATGTACACACACACACACACACACACACTAAATATTACCTGTCTTTCCTTCTTTTCCATAACTACAGCACATTTTGTACTGCCTTTTATTCCAAATGTTTATTCTTTTCTTTCATAAGGTATCTGAATGCAATTTTAATGCTTCCCTAAACATGTATATATGTATATACACACAGAGGGACATGCGTGCACACATTCATAGGACACACAGGGTCGCATGCATGCACACATGCCCACAGACACACAGGGGCACATGCATGCAC
>NW_021604588.1:25323206-25327285 GCF_004785775.1 Grammomys surdaster | reverse complement strand
GCACACATGCCCACAGACACACAGGGGCACATGCATGCACACATGCCTACAGACACACAGGGGCACATGCATGCACATGTGCATAGATACATAGGGATGCATACATCCACTTGTACATAGGCACAGGAACTTCCTTCTTGCTTTAGGGTAAGAAGAGTTTAGTCATCAGAAGCACAATGGCTAGCAAAGGGGAAAAATGTTCTTATTTCATCCCAGAGAAGGTCACCTTGCTATCTGTAAGAAAAATTGATTTCTTCTAATGCAGCAAAGAAAAAGCCAAAAAATAAGTTGGATTGTTGACATTTAAAAAAAAACCTAACAGGTTGAACATAAATATTCCTCCGTGTGTTTTCAGAGGCTCTAGCCAAAGCAGCTTAATGAAGGCTGGCTCAGAGAGGACCAGTGTGCTCCACGCCTGGACAGAAGACAGCAGGAATGCTGGGGAGATAATAAAAGGCACCGGCACCCCTGGGACTGCAGGCTGACCATGGGGTCCCAACCTCACTGCTGCCTCCCAGTTTCCTGAACTGGCCTTCCTTCTGAGATTCTGCTGGAAGCCCAGCCAGCTGTGTAAGGCCATGGAGGGAGAACAGAGAGGCTCATATAGAACCTTTATACAGCTGAGATTTGGATGCCATCAGAGAGGGAGCTATATGTGTATTGCTTTCTGCAGAAATGACACCCAGCTCTGGCTAAACTGAGCTTGGATTCCAAGGCTTCCGTATTTCTGTCTCGTGAAAGTGCTGGATGAACTTTCAACTCCTGACCACATTCAAGACCTCTCGGCTCTCTGTCACTCTGACCTTCAGTGCTGTTCCTCCTGCCCCTCAGAGGAGCTGGAAGCAACGGAGTAGGACCCAACATTGCCGGCACCTCACTGTGGCCAGTCTAATGGTTTCTACACAGAGCAGCTGCTTGAGACTGAAGGCAGCACGGAAGGCAGAGTTACTTGGCAACTTGATGCCCAGGTGTATTGCTGTGGGCAGTCACCTGCACTGTTGGAAATTGGTTTCTTTTGCTATTGTTGCTTTGGTTTTCGTTTTGAGACGGGGTTCCACATAGCACAATCCACCCTCCAATTTTCTCTGTAGCTAAGGATGAATTTGAATTTCTGACATTTTCACTTCCACCCAAGTCCTGAGAACAGAAGCATGAGCCATCTTGCCTGGTGTACGTGGCGCTTGGGAAGGATGCAGAGCCTCATGTATGTCAGACAGGCACTGAGCTACCCTCCCTCTCCAAGGCTTTGGCTTTATTTGTAAAGATGAAATTAATTGCCTTCTGCTGCCTTGAAGATGACTAGGAATGAATGGAGTGGAGTCTGTCTGTCTCGCAGCCTCTGTGTCAGAGCTCCTGAGCTAGCAAGAGCCCTGAGGAAGGATGGAAGAGACCTCTGCCCATATCCCACCTTCAAGCAGATGAGGGCTCAGTCCTGCATACTGCCCTCATTTATGCCTTGTTCCTTAAAAATGCCAGAGGGCTCACAGGAGTGGGCTTGAGTGCTCACAAGCCCAGGCTGTTCTGTCTCTCTGTGGCATTCTTCTGTGAAGGGGAGAGAGGAGAACAGAGAGGAGGCGCTTACCAGAGCATGCTCAAATGCTTCTCTGTCATCACTGCCCCTGCTCAGGCCTCCAGAGATGGTGGGGGAATATTCCATATCCTAGCAGAGGCTAGCTTAGAGGCTGGGCACCATTCAGCCCAGCACCCCAAGCAGAGTAAAGGTCCTGATGAGGTCACTGGGTAAACCTCTGCCTGTCAGCCATGCTCCCACCAGTCTCCAGCTGGAGTCCTGGGCTAGAGATGTAGACATCCACCAGGCATCAGAGATTCCAATTTGTGGTTCAGAAAAAGAAGTCCCAGTAATGTGGCAGCCTTTATTCTACCGTAAATTCCTCAGCGATGATGGAGATTCCCTCTATCTGCCCACTGCAGCCCCTGAACAAGGCCTGGAGATTCAAGGGGAAGCACAGTGCCCGCTTAGTATTCAAAGGCTCGTCCCTCGCTCTGACTCCCTTTCAGACATATCCTCCATGCCCATGTAGACAGAGTCAGCATCTGTACCCTGGCTCAGAGAAGCCTTCCAGCCATGTGGCTGGGAGAAGTTTGGCTTCCTTCCAAGGAGGAACAAGCTGGGACAGGATCATCTGTGCAAGTTACTTGCTGACATCCCTCACTCTCATGAGGCCAGAGAATGAAAAGCCATGTCCAAAGCCATAGTGTAAAGGCAGCCCTGAGACAAGGAAGGAGCAGGTTTGTGTGTGTGTGTGTGTGTGTGTGTGTGTGTGTGTGTGTGTCTGTCTGTCTGTCTGTAATTGTGTCTATGGATATGGAAGTGGGTATAACATATAAACATGAAACCCAGAGATCAACTCCGGGTTTCATTCCTCAAAAGCTATTCACCATGTGTTTTTGAGACAGAATTCCCCACAGTCCTTGAGTTTGCCCATTCAGCTAGTCCAGCTAGTATATCTTCCTCCCTCATCCTCCCCAGCTGGAGGACTATGAGCATGGAGCACCATGCCTTACTTTTCAGCATGTCGGTTCTAGGGACCAAAGTCAGGTCCTTGTGCTTGTACAGCAAATACTTTACCGGCTGAGTTATTTCTCCATCTCTAAAAGCCACTTATTCAGTGTCAGCAAGGCAGCTGTGCATAGCGTCTCGTGCCTGTAATACTAGGTTAAATCCAGGATCACCAAGAGACTGAGGCCAGCCTGGGCTAATGTATGAGATCCTATCTCAAAATAAAAAGCAAACAACAAACAAACAAAAGACTCGGCAAGTATTTGCAGTCCCTACTAGGGTCTAGGTAGGCACTGTGCCAAGCAGGAACTGCAGAAGCAGTTAAGAGACCTGTTTTCTATTCTGAAGGAGAAGAGACAGGGGAAGAAAAGAAAGTAAAATTGACAGAGCAATAGGCAGTGTGCAGAAAACAGATGAAGGACACAGTAATAGAGGCAGTGTTGCAGGGGGCTTCAGGGAGGCCACAGGGAAGACTTTTCTGAGGAGGAGGAGGAGGAGGAGGAGGAGGAGGAGGAGGAGGAGGAAGAGGAGGAAGAAGAAGAGGAAGAGGAGGAGTACAGGAGAGGTCTGAGGGCAAGAAGGAGCCAGACCTGCAAACAGAGAGCAAAAGAAACACAGAGGCCTGGAAACAGTTGCACAGGCCCAGGGACCGGATCTTGCTGGTCTTGTCTGACAAACAGGGAGCCAACCATTGTGAAAAGAGGGGGCCTGAAGGGATGGGAGGTGAACCTAGGGTAGGAGGCACACACACCAGGAAAGGACTTCAGCTTCTGTTCCAGGCCTCATGAGAAGCTGACAGAAAGCTTTAAGTAGCAGAAAAGCACAAGCTTTAAATTGAACAGAGACCCCTAGCCCTAGCCCATAGAACTTGGGAGGGGGAAGGCAAAGTGAAACCTTCAGGTTAATAGCTCTGGAAGATCTCTCTGGACTCCTGTAATTCTTGCCAGCAAGCCTTTCCTCAACAACAACAACAACAAAATCAACAACAACAACATCAATCCCTTAAAAATGCAAGCACAAAGGGTAAGACCCTCTATGCCAGGGTCAGCCCTGCTACGTCAAAGCACTTTAACTAAAGAGCTTGGTCATTTCCAGTTTGTGGGACCAAGATAGGTATGAGCTGATGAAGAAGACTGAGATGAGAATGGGCTGAGTCGCATCCCATAGCCTCCCCAGCTCCAAACACAACTCCTGCCTCAAAAGGTCAAGAAGTAGAGAAGCAATGTCTGTCTTGATGCAAACTGAACTGGTAAGTTAAAAGTCCATAGCACTGGCTCCCCAAAGGGAACATTTTTCTCCATGGATCTCATAACATATCCAGCCATCTTTACTCCCTCACACCTACTTGAAAATGATGCCTGGATTCCTGCCACCCACAGTGAAATTATGAGGATATTTCTGAGTCTTTGCTGGAGTGGGGGGATGCAAGCATGGCAGCATTCTGCTCTCAGCCATCTCTGCGGTTGGCAGAAAGCCCACCAGGACTCTGTCAGCTGTGCTGTGCTGTGCTGTGCTGTGCTGTGCTGTGCTGTGCTGTGCTGTGCTGTGCTGTGCTGTG
>NW_021604588.1:25313789-25323196 GCF_004785775.1 Grammomys surdaster | reverse complement strand
TGCTGTGCTGTGCTGTGCTGTGCTGTGCTGTGCTGTGCTGTGCTGTGTGTGACCCTGTTGAAGATTACACTAAAATACCTTGTTTGGGTCAACCCTTATTGTTGGTAGATCATAGTTGTGGCCTTCTCAAAATGAGAATCTGTGGTTCTCAAAAGTCCCTAGGGAAGGTGAGGTAGAGTCGAGCCCTCTCAGTTTAGACACAAATAAATGAACAGAGGTCCTGAGAGACAGATCAATAGGTAAAGCACTTGCCTCCCCAGCATGACAACCTAGATTGGAGCCCTAGAACCCATGTTTAAAAATCTGGATACAACAGGATCCCAGAACTCGGGAGGCAGAGACCAGCATATCCTTGGGGCTGGCTAGCCAGCTAGCATAGCCTACCTGGCAATGTCTAAGCCAATGAAAGACTCTGCCTCAAAAAAACAGTGGGGGATAGCACCCAAGGAATGGCCCCTGAGGTTGTCCTCCAGCTTCCACATAAGTGTACATACATATACCTGCAAACGTACAGGAATAAATGAATGAATGAATGAATGAATGAATGAATGAACGGTTTGAGGAAAATACATCAGGAAGGTTTAAACTTAGATTTGAGTTGGGTTTTCCTATGGTCTTTCAAACAATAGCAACCAGTTTCCCCCAAACTATCAGCAAATATCTCTTTCTGCAGCCCTAGGAGGAGGCTGCAGAGGCCCTGGTGACAAAGAAGGTGGTTGGGGAGCTCCAAGCAGAAAAAGAAACCGTGTGTATTCCTGGGGGATCATAGCTGACTTATCTCAGCATGAGTAGAACTGCCAAGTTCCCCATTCCCAGTGCCTGCCATCCCTGAGGCAAGCTTTAGAAGTTAAAAAGACTGCATTTTTGTCTCATGATGCCTGCTCTGTACATTAGTTTCCTGATGGCTCTGGCTTCTCTAACAGTCCCTACCTGGAGGCCTGGGTGTGGGGGGGGGGTTGAGGGAGAGAGAGAGGAAAGAGGGAGGGAGGGACTAGTGCCATTTCTCAGTTAAACAGGAGGTAACCAAAGGGAAGGCGGGAATTTGGTGCAAAGTTTCTGTTTGTTCCTGAGCCAAGCAAGCTTGTCCCATTCTGAGCCCTTTGAGGAAAAGAAGGGTTTCTAAGGGGCTTCAAAGAGAACTAATAACTGATTGACAGGGCTGTACTCCATCCAAGTTGGGGTGAGTCATGGGAAGGGTGTAGGGAGTGATAGACACTTTTAATTCCTTGTAAGGCACAGCTAGCCTGCCAAAAGAAGTGACCCCTTGATCCCCAAGGAGACCAAATTATTAGGAATTTTATTTCAAATTTACGTTCCTAGGTCCATCTCCTAAGGAGGAAGTAGGGCATGAGCATTTTTATTAAGGCCCTCCCCATTATGCAAATAAGATGGTCCACAAATACACATGACCTTGTAAGCAACTTGACTCTTGGACCAACCCAGGGCCTGAGCTTCAAGAACCTCTTCCTGCAGTGTTTCATCTGGACGGAGGAATACTAGGACTCTACTATATATAGAACTCATGCCTCTTAGTCTGAGCCGGGGATACTCCTCAGCAATATAGCACCAAAGACAGTTCCTCTCTCTGCCTCTCATCTCCACTTCCAGAGTCTCTGGAGCCTAGCAACAGAGTCTAACTGTTGATGTTCTCATGAGACAGTTTCTTAAGGATTATGGGCTTCATAGAAAGAGAAATGAGATGAAGGGGAAAGAACGGCCCAGGCAGATGGGATCATGGTCTATGAGGTCTGCAGTGAGTTTCTGGTAAAGGCCTGGTTGGAGAAAGAACGTGGTCTCTGTTTTCAGTGGGACCCGAATGTTTCCACTGAGAGAGACCATGAGGAATGGAGACACTCTGGGTCATGAAGTTGAACTTACCTGGAACATGGATACTGCTACTGTCTTGACACAGTTCCCTTGGGAAGCAGCAGCCAGATGCTGCATCTTGCAGCACAGGGATAGTCACAGCCAGCAGGCCAGCAGATGGTGGCAAGCTGTGGAGGGCAAGGCTGCTGAAGCAATAAGGATGAGCCCCACGGATGGAAAGTGGAGCGAGTATTTAGAGGTCAGCCTGGTCCCTAGCCTGGAACTGGAGAGGAGCTGCAGATAGATCGGTAGGAAGATAAATCAGGGAAATGAGCGGCCTCTAAGCAAAGGATTGCAAGGCCGGCAGTCCTGGAGAGCGGGAGCCAGGGTTAATTAGCATAGCAATGTTCAGTAGCACAGGAGCAAAAGGGTCAACTTCTGGCTCTGCAACTGGAGCAACTTACTCTAGCTCTCTCTCTCTTTGCCCTATTCCATATTTCTACTTGCCACCGGGTGTAAAATGCAGACAAAAGATCTATCTATTTTATGAAATTACTGTAAATCATGGTAAAGGTTTGGCAAAATAATGTACAGTCAGCTATCAGCATGATGCCTAGCACATACTAAATACTCAGTACATGTTAGTTGTTATTACTGACATCAACTTAAAGCTAAATTGTTGTTCTCCAATTACTATGGCTGTTGTAGATGGAATGATCTAGGAAAAGTTGGGATATAGGGAAAAATGTGCTTGTTAGCCTTAACAGAGACAGGCTAGATACCCATCTATGATAGTTAGATTTTTGTTACTACAAGGTATCTGCTAAGATTAACTTGAAGTAAGAAAGTCCTTTTAGCTCACTATTTCAGTTTGTGGTTGCCTGACTCCATTGTGTCTGGGCCTGAGGTGGGGCAGAACATCATTATGGATGGCAGGAAGCATATGGAAGAGGAAAGCTGCTCACCCTATAGCAGCCAGGAAGCAAAGAAAAGGACAGTGAACAAAGCATTCCCTTCAAAGACACGCCCCAATGCCCACTTCCTCCAACGAAGTCCCACCCCCTCAGGTTTCCTCTACCTCACATCCCACAAATTATGAATCCATATGGATCAATCTACTTATGAGGTCAGAGCCCACAGGATCCAGTCCTCTTCCAAAGTCCCACCTCTGAAGTGCCCTCCAACACAGCTTCCAGGGTACACTAGATTTAATCTATAAAACCATCCTTGCTGTTTTCTTCCTGTTTCCTAGTCTCTTCCACAGTCTGACTGACTTGTCTGTGAAGTAGCTTTGAATGCTTCCTGAGGATCACAGGTGTGTCACAAGACATCAAATGAAGGAAGGATAAGACCCAGCCAGGTTCAAAGAATCTAGTTGAGATTGACCAGGGAATGGGCCCTCTAGAGAGATGAGAGACAGCTCATATTCATGAAGTATCTAAGAATGACACAGAGCCAGGACATCTGTGACAGCGGGTGAAGCAACAACGTATCCGTAATGTCTTAGGTGAAGATGTTCTCCTCCAAGGCAGTCCTAACTCACACAGCCAATTCTCACCCAACCCTTTCAACCATCAACAGGCCCCATTTTCACAAAGGCTACTGAGCATGCTGACAAGTCTGAGTGGACCGTGGGGAGAGCCTGCAGTTCCTAGCTATTCATAACAACCAAGCACACATCCTTGACCTCCTTAGTGCTGCATGCATTGAAATCCACTGAACACAAGCCTGGTGATGAACTCTTATCCATTCAACCAAGAGACACTGAGGACGTGCCTTCCCAATACAAGGCAAAGTGCTAGGTGCTAAAGGTGTGATTGCAAACAAGCCATACAGATATCATTCATACTAGCTTACAGCTACAGCAGACTGGAAAGAGCTATGTAGATATGGTGTAGATCTGAGACTTACTTGATGCAGAAGTATGAGGCCCCAATCAGAATCCAGAGTCAGAATCTTAGTGCCTGAGCACTGTTCCTACGTGATGTGATATCCAGTGTTTGAGGCATACTGGCTTAGAATATAAACTTACTTCTATCTAGCTGCATACACCCCCAGGTTCTAAAAAATGATATTTACTATGCACTGATATCATGATTGGTATGGGATCTGCCATAGCTACCAGAGATCTCCTTGGGATGAGGCAGGCTATATACAAAAGAACGTGAGACTCATTCAAATATGGTTGCCAAAAGACTGTGGGAGCAGGGAAGAGTTAAGCTGGTGTGAGCTCTTGAATGACAAGTCACAAAGGAGAGAACACTTGTGCTAAATGTTGGACAATAAGAACAGGATGGGTGGGTGGAACAGCCAGAGGATAAAATTTCTAGCTGAGGGTTAGGAATGACAGACAGAAAAGCAAGAGGAAGCCTGTCTCTCCTGGCTGCCGGCCCAAATGCTGCCTTCCCCATGGGAAAGCTCTACTCCTCTAGGAACGGTGCCAACAATCCTTGTGAAGTTTGGGCAAGAGGCTGTTCATCTTCATCTCGAGCTTGGTTGGATCAGGACCAAAACGTTCTCTCAGTCCTCATTGATGGCCACAGGAGAAGGGAACCAGGGTGGAGTCCAGATCCACCATGTGTATTGACTTTCCATGTCAGGCATCTGCATAGCTTTAAAGAAGAAGGGCATTTGGAGCAAATTCCATTAGCTTGTGTTGAAAACCAGAACATTCTACCCCAAGCAGAGCTATGTAAGCGATCATGGAAGTCCAGCCCAAAGACACCGCTTTAGCAGAGTAGTTATTTTGAGACTAAGACATGAAAAACAACCAGGACAAAGAGAACTCTTTGAACTCTTCATGGTGGCAGATCTTCCAAAAGGGACTGTACTGCCATTAGTCTGGTCCCTAGAGTTCCACCAACAGGGAGGTGTTCACTCATTACAAGAGGGGATAAAGGCTGGGGATATAGCTTAGGTGTTACCTGCCTTGAATGCCCAAGGTACTGGGTTCAATCCTTAGCACCATAAATGGGTCACAATGACACGTGCCAGCATTCCAACACCGGAGAGGCCGAGGCAGAAAAATCAGAAGTTCAAGGTCATCTTCATTTACCACAAAGCATAAGCTACATAAACCCCTGTTCCAAAAACCCACAAGATAGGGGACTAGAAGTAACTAGGCATATCTGCTATATTGTCCCATCCATTCTTAGGGTTTATTTATCTTTCATAAAAATCATTGTATCTCCTATAAGGGTCTATATCCCCATTCCCTGTTTGGTTAAGGTGGTATATGAGCCAGAAGTGGTAGCACATACTTATAGTCTCAGCATTCAGGAGGCTGAAGCAGGAGTCTTTGACTTCAAGGCTGATAGAGACATCTATACAGTGATGCCATGCTTCACAAAATCATAAAGCTTTCAGATCTTTCTGCATATTCTTTTTCTCCTGTGGTGCTTTCAGGCATGGGTTGTTCCAGGCAAGTAATTGATGTTACTTTTTTTTTTTTGTCAATATGCTTGTTGTCTTTTTGCTTCATGGACTACCTGTGTAATCTGGAAGCTTCTCTCCATCTATAGCTCCCAAGTGTTGAAGGGATGAGTGATGAAGCTCTCAGGCCAGGTTAAAATGATTATCCAATCAGATCTGCAATAGAAACTCTCTAGGGTGACCTTTCTGCCAGCGTAAACGTCCAGCCTGGGGGGCAGAGGTGTCCATATTCTAACTCAGACATTTTACCCTTTAGTGGAAGTCCTTTCCCGTGTGAAATCATGTAAGAGAAGCCCAAGATGAAGAAATCAAACAGATTTCTGTGGAGATAGACTTCAAGTATTTGGTAATACATTAGGTGGGGACCCTACCTCCTCACCACACCCCTCCTCGCCCAGCCCTTTCACAGATCCCCAGGGCAGGGCATGGAGTGACTCCCAGGCAAGGCCCAGGCTGAAATAGAGGCTGGGCAAGCCCTGGAGCTCCAGGAGAAAAGATTTCCAGACAAGAAGCAGGGTGGGCAAGATTACCAGGATTTTGAAAGGGGTGAGGCCGTGGAAAAATAAATTAAAACAATTAAATCCAATAAAGCAAACAAGAACAGGGACACTCAAATAACTTGTTAAGAGATAAAAAAAAGAGCTCTCCTGAAAGACCAGAAGTGGTCAGAGGACTGGAGAACAGCATAGGCAACCATCCTCTAAAAGCAGTGCAAAGCTCTGAGTTCTAAACCTCAGAACCCTCCCCAAAAAGGATACTGCTTGTTATGAGTCAGACACCTCAGAAAAAAACATGGCCTTGTGTCAAAACTGGGCCGTTACAGACGAGATCAGCTGAGGCAAGGTCATGTTAGAGTACGTTAGAAAAACCATCTTTTCCTGACAGTTGTCCATAAGTAAGAGATGATTTAGACACTAGCTGTGAGAGAATATATCCTTCTTATTTAAGTCACCAGGCTGTGGGGCTGTGTTAAGACAGCCCTTATCAGGCAGAGGGTAGTCAGTTTGTCTGCAGAAATCATGAGGGGGAAAGGAGAGGAGATGGGAACGGGATGGGGAGGGAAGGGAGGGGGAAGGGAAGGGAGGCAGGAGGGGAAGGGGAGACAGATAAAATTACAATCAAGCTAGTACCAGGAGGAAGCGTCCACTACAGAGAGCTCAGAGCCACAGGAGGTGTGAGCAGAAATCCCCTAAGAAGGGGTGTGGTAGAGATGGACATTGCAAAACAGGCCTATGGGGCAAAGCTTTGCCCTCATCCTGATCAAAACCACCTCTGCTCGAAGCAAAGAGAAACGACAGGGAAGTAGCATGTACCAGAAACATGTTAGGGAGGGGAAGAACTAAAGAATACCTAGCCACCCCAGCTGGTCCAGAGGGAGGGCATCCCTAGGACTCAAGAGTTTCCATTTTAATACTAGAATGAGCTTGGGCAAATCTGGATAAATTGCTCCCCAATAAGAAAGTAAAGAGAAAAAGGAAGGAGGTTTGCCTGGTGTGAGAAACTGTCAGTCATCTCCCAGCACATGTTCTGCCAAAGGGACCTGGGCCAATCTAGACCTTTCCAACCTGGTCTTCCTGAATCCTAGCAAGGTGAGCTCTGAGTGGATTCCGGGGAACTGATGTTCAGGATTCACTCAGAACCTCCAGGAGCCTTGGGACAGAAACAAGCAATCAGAGACTATGCCAGCAGGAAGGCTTGCTTCATTCAGCCCTTTTCAGGGAGCCTGCACACACACACCAGCCTGTCTAATAGGTGTGGGCCACCACGTTGCTTAGCTACAGGAGCTCTGTGAGGGAATGTGGCCCAGGTGTACCAACAGAGAGGTTTCCTCACCTTGTCTTTTAAACCACCCCTCACTAACCCCCACGTGGATTCTCTTGTCGATGCTTAGGAAATGTCATTTGCCAGCTCATCCCCACCAGGTGGGAGAGGCTTCATGTCATATTCCTTTTTCTTCCCACCACAGCCCTCTCCATGGTGCACCAGGGCCATTGATTTTATCTTTGACTTTCTCTGCTTGAAACTCCGTTTGAAACAGATTTCCTTCGTAGCAAAGCCCACAGCATACTCAGCTGTGAAACACCCATGCCCAGGAAAATGCCCAGTGTGTTGGAATTCCTCTTGTGAGGTCTGGCAAACAGGCTGATTAATTAATTGATGAGTTTATCAGTGTTGATCATTACGAGCTCTTGGAGTCAAGTGTCTAGCACTTACAGAATTCTGTGACCTGGCACTTTCCAGATTTGTAGCTCATCTGTCCTAAACCAGCAGTGCACAGGAGGGAGGAAGGAGGTGAGGGGTGGGGGGTGGGGGTGGGATAAAAGAACTTCAAAGCTCCATGGCCCTAGGCAATCACCTGGAGTGCGGCAGGGCAGTCACTGTGGATAGCTCTCAGATCTTAAGTCAGGGAGGCACAAAAGCCCAGGAAGGGAATGGTACCTCAGGTTCTTCCATGTTTACCCTGTGGCTGTGGTTCTAAATGAGGGAAAACTGAGCTAGAGGAAAAAATAAAATAAAAACTGCCTCTGAACTCTAGACAAGGTATAATAAAAGAAAACCAGAGTTTTATGAAGATGGCCCTGGACAAAGGGGTAGCAGATGGCGTCTGACTCAGTTCCAAAACTTTGCATCTTCAGTGAGGTATTGTAGCCCCTTAGAGCCTCCAAAGCCAGGCTAGAAATCCTGCCCTAGGTCCTCAGGTGGCTGTCCGGCTATCTTGGCTAACAACCCTGCTACAGGCCCTCAGGCAGCTGCCCAGCTATCCTGAACGTCTCTAAAGAGGCACCCTCAGGAAAAACAAGGCTGAGAATTTTCTCTATCTTAAAGTGACTTCCAGAGCCCTCAGGATAGTAGAAAGGTTAAAAGTAAGTTTTCGGGCCTGTGGGCTAATGCACTTCCCTCCACTGAAGAGTGATTCGTAGAGGCGCTCAAAAGCCAGGAAGCTAGCCATAAATAAGGCTTATCTGGCCCGTCCTGCGTTGCCAAAATTCTTTTGTTCTGAAATTTAAACAAAGACAGACCTAATGCTTTACTGACCCCTTGTGGACATAAGAGAAAATGGATTTCTCTGACAGGTTTGCCTCTCCTGTCATGGCTAAGGAAGCAGAGCCTTCAACCTCACCAGCCTGATGGAATCCCCACAAGCCTTTCCGTCATCAGCTCAGGAACCCCAACTCCTACCCCAGGCCCTGGCAGCCATCTCCACTGACAAGCTAACTGGCACTTCAGTCTGTCTTGGAGAGCCATGTGACAGCACAATGTTAGATAAGGAAGCATTGGCATAGTCCCAGGAAGCCATTACAGCACAGTCTGAAGTCCCTTCCCTGCCAGAGATTCTGACTGGGGTAGGGAGCACCTGGGATCTGCATCTTACCAAGCAGCAATTCTGATTCTGGCGTATTGTTCTGCAGAACCAACCTGAAAATGTCAACATGCTCAAGGGCCCTCCTCTCAGCAGTGAGGAAATTAAGACACAGAGGGGATGTTCCATCAGGACTGGAGAGATGGCTCTGCCAGTAAACCATGTAAAAAAAAAAATCAATAAAGCCACACAAGCATGAAGTTTGGTCTGACACCCAAGTAAAAGTTGAACACTGTCCTAGTCTGCTTTCTGTTGCTGTGATAACCACCATGGCCCAAAGCAGCCTAGGGGAAAAGGCCATGCATCCTTACCTCAGTCTATCACTGAAGGAAGTCAGGGCAGGAACTCAAGCAGGAGCAGAGGCAGGAACTATGGAGGAGTGCTGCTTACCAACTTGTTCTTAGGCCCCCAGTTATCTTATCTTTCTTATACAGTCCAGAAGCACCTGCCTAGGGCTGGCACCACCCACAGTGAGCTGGACCTTCCCACATCGGTCATTTATCAGGAAAATGCCCTACAGATGTACCCACAGTCCAATCCAATGGAGGTGTTTTCTTTTTGCAGTTCCTCTCTCCAGATATGACTAGGTTTGCGTAAGCTGACAAAACTAAACAGTACCAGCCTTATGATGGGGTTGTACACTGGGTGGGCCAACCGTTATGGTGGGCCTATGGTTCCAGCACTGGAGTGGGCCAACAGTTATGATGGGCTTATGGTACCAGCACTAGGGTGGGGTAACGGTTATGGTAGGCTTATAGTCCCAGCACTAGGGTGGGGTAACAGTTATGGTAGGCTTATGGTTCCAGCA
>NW_021604588.1:25305454-25313779 GCF_004785775.1 Grammomys surdaster | reverse complement strand
CTGGGGTGGGCCAACAATTATGATAGGCTTATGGTTACAGCACTAGGTTAGGGTAACAGTTATGGTAGGCTTATGGTCCCAGCACTAGGGTGGGGTAACAGTTATGGTGGGCTTATGGTCTCAGCACTAGGGTGGGGTAACAGTTATGGTGGGCTTATGGTTCCAGCACTAGGGTAAGGTAACAGTTATGGTGGACCTGTGGTCCCAGCACTGGGGTAGGCCAACACTTATGATAGGTCTATGGTCCCAGCAATGGGGTAGGGTAACAAGAGGATCCCTGGGGATCACTAGACAACTAGCTTAGCCTTATTGGTGAGTACCAGGGTCAGTGAGAGACCTTGACCCAAAAAATGAAAGTAGGGCTCTTGAAGAACCACACCCAGGTTAACCTGTCATCCGTGTGTGTGCGTGTGCGTGTGCGTGTGTGTGTGTGGTGAAGCTGGAGTTATAGTCAGCTTTAAATCATTCATTGTGGGTGCTGGGAACTAAACTTGGGGCCTTTTGGAGAGCAGCAACCGCTCTTAACCTCAGAGCCATCTTTTATTATCTCTATTCTGTAACCTCTTTATTCTATGGTGTAAGAGGTCACCCTGGGGTTTACCAGGAGGCTAACCATGCCACCTTATAGGTGAGAAAATGGAGGCTGAGAGAGATGAAATAACAGACAATAAAAGGCTTCAAATTAGTGTACTTTAAATCTGAGTGTCCCCCACTGCCCCAGTCCAATCCTACGCCACCCAACCCTGATGCAACTGAAAAGTTGTCAAATGCTACACTATGTGATTCTAGAGGTTTGAATTTCCTCTGGCTCTGTGGAATGAACTCTCTAAGGCAGAAGCCAAGGGTATGCTTTATCCCCTGTGCATATGTTACAATATGTCACATGTGACACCCATTTGCTATGCTGCAGTACATTCTCAGGGAATCCAGCAAAACCATAGCTTCAGGGTCTGCAGGCATGCTTGTACATGCATCCAGCTGCACTGTCTCAAATGTATGCGTGCGCACACACACACCACACACACACACACACACACACGCACACATCTATCTTCAGAGAAGGCTCTGAAAGTGCAGATGGTAGAGAGATGACTAAAGCCTGCTATGATTAGAGTATCCTGGGTGATTTTAATCCAAAGGAAGAGAATAAAGAATTCTAAATAAGGAGCAATCAAACACGCAGTTACTCTTGCTCGTTCTCACAGCCTTGTTAATATTACTGCAAGGGGATTTTCAAAGCACAGATTCTCAAAAGCATAGAAACAAAATGATACAAGCAACAAAATGATAGAAGCTGCAAAACAGAGCCGTACCTTAACGACTTAGCAAACAAAATGTTAACCCAAAGCCAGCGGTAGAGATATCTCATAAGTGAGGCAGTCTATACTGGCAGGACTATACTACAAAGGCTTGGGCACTCACAGAGCAGACTCCTCTGGAGTGGGGAAGAAGCTGGAACTGAAGACAGGAGGTCCTGTTTCACTGAGGTCTCATATACTGGTTACTCTTCTCACCCTCACTAGAGGCCTGATGGAAGCAGAAGGAAGGATAGTATGTGGCTCTGCCATGGGAACACTTTACATCTTAGCAGCTTGGAGGGAAAAAACAAGGGAGGGAAAGAGAGAGGGAGAGAGAGAACTCAGGCCCACCATACAGCAACCTACCTCTTAAAAGAAACTCTTAAAACAGTGCTACCAGCTGCGGACTAAATGTGTATCAAGTGAAGCCTTAGTCCCCAGCTAGGAGTGGTCAGAGATGCCCTAGTTTGTCTATTGCTGTAATAAACTACTCACCAAAAGCAACTTGGGCAGCAATGGGTTTCTTTGGCTTACAGGTTGCAGTTTGTCTTAGAGGGAAGCCAAGGCAGGAGCCAAAGCAGAGAACACAGAGGAGTGCAGCTTGTTCTCCATGGCTTGCTCAGCTTGCTTTCTTAGACCACCTAGGCCTACACTGCTCACAATGGGCTGGATCTTCCATCAATTAGCAATCAAAAAGGCGCCCCTACACACTTACCCACAGGCCAGTCTGATGGAAGTAATTCCTCAATTGAGGTTTCCCTCCTCCCAGGGGACTCTAGTTTGCTTCAAGTTGACCAGAATTAACCAGCGCAGGAGATAATGAAATCCAAAAGGTAGCATGTACAACTCTCTACTCAATGATGACTTGGTCAAGGAAGAAATAAAGAAAGAAATTAAAGACTTTTTAGAATTTAGTGAAAATGAGGACACATCATACCAAAACTTGTGGGACTCCATGAAGGCAGTGCTAAGAGGAAAACTCATAGCTCTAAGTGCCTACAAAAAGAAACTGGAGAGAGCAAACACTAACAACTTGACAGCACACCTAAAAGCTCTAGAACAAAAGGAAGCAAATACACCCAAGAGGAGTAGACAGCAGGAAATAATCAAACTCGGGGCTGAAATCAACCAAGGAGAAACAGAAAGAACAATACAAAATATCAACAAAACCAGGAGCAGATTCTTTGAGAAAATCAACAAGATAGATAAACCCATAGCCAGATTAACCAGAGGGCACAGAGACAGTATCCAAATTAATAAAATCAGAACTGAAAAGGGAGACATAACAACAGAAACTGAGGAAATTCAAAAAATCATCAGATCCTACTACAAAGGCCTATACTCAACAAAACTGGAAAACCTGAGTGAAATAGACAATTTTCTAGACAGATACCAGGTACCAAAGTTAAATCAGGAGCAAATAAACCATCTAAACAGTCCCATAACCCCTAAGGAAATAGCAGCAGTCATTAAAAGTCTCCCCACCAAAAAAAGCCCAGGTCCAGATGGTTTTAGTGCAGAATTCTACCAGACCTTCAAGGAAGACCTAATACCAATTCTCTTCAAACTAATCCACAAAATAGAAACAGAAGGAACACTCCCCAATTCATTCTATGAAGCTACAATTACACTCATACCCAAACCTCACAAAGACCCAACAAAGAAAGAGAACTTCAGACCAATCTCCCTTATGAACATCAATGCAAAAATACTCAATAAAATTCTAGCAAACCGAATCCAAGAACACATCAAAACAATCATCCATCATGATCAAGTAGGTTTTATCCCAGGAATACAGGGATAGTTCAATATTTGGAAATTCATCAATGTAATCCACTATATAAACAAACTCAAAGAAAAAAACCACATGATCATCTCACTAGATGCTGAGAAAGCATTTCACAAAATTCAACATCCCTTCATGATAAAAGTCTTGGAAAGATCAGGAGTTCAAGGCCCCTACCTAAACATAGTAAAAGCAATATACAGCAAACCAGTAGCCAACATCAAACTAAATGGAGAGAAACTTGAAGCAATCCCACTAAGATCAGGGACTAGACAAGGCTGCCCACTCTCTCCGTACCTATTCAATATAGTACTGGAAGTCCTAGCCAGGGCAATTAGACAACAAAAAGAAGTCAAAAGGATACAAATAGGAAAGGAAGAAGTGAAAATACCACTACTTGCAGATGATATGATAGTATACTTAAGTGATCCCAAAACTTCTACCAGAGAACTCCTAAACCTGATAAACAACTTCAGCAAAGTGGCTGGTTATAAAATAAACTCAAACAAATCAGTAGCCTTACTCTACATGAAAGATAAACAGACTGAAAAAGATATTAGGGAAATGACACCCTTCACAATAGTCACAAATAATATAAAATACGTTGGTGTGAATCTAACCAAGCAAGTGAAAGACCTGTATGACAAGAACTTCAAGTCTCTGAAGAAAGAAATCAAAGATCTCAGAAGATGGAAAGATCTCCCATGCTAATGGATTGGCAGGATTAATATAATAAAAATGGCCATCTTGCCAAAAGCAATCTACAGATTCAATGCAATCCCCATTAAAATCCCAACTCAATTCTTCAGAGTTAGAAAAGGAAATTCTCAAATTCATTTGGAATAACAAAAAACCCAGGATAGTGAAAACTATTCTCAACAATGAAAGAACTTCTGGAGGAATCACCATCCCTGACCTCAAGCTGTACTACAGAGCAATAGTGATAAAAAACTGCATGGTATTGATACAGAGACAGGCAGGAAGATCAATGGAATAGAATTGAAGACCCAGAAATGAACCCACACACCTATGGTCACTTGATCTTTGACAAAGGAGCTAAAACTACCCAGTGGAAAAAGGACAGCATTTTCAACAAATGGTGCTGGTTCAATTGGAGGACAACATGTAGAAGAATGAAAATTGATCCATTCTTATCTCCTTGTACAAACCTCAAGTCTAAGTGGATAAAGGACCTCCACATAAAACCAGATACACTGAAACTAATAGAAGAGAAGGTGGAGAAGAGCCTCGAATACTTGGGCGCAGGGGAAAAGTTCCTGAACAGAACATCAATGGCATATGCTCTAAGATCAAGAATTGACAAATGGGACTTCATAAAATTGCAAAGTTTCTGTAAGGCAAAGGACACTGTCAATAGGACAAACCCGCAACCAACAAATTGGGAAAAGATCTTTACCAATCCTTCATCTGATAGAGGGCTAATATTCAATATACACAAAGAACTCAAGAAATTAGACTCCAGACACCAAATAACCCTATTAAAAAATGGAGTGTAGAGCTTAACAAAGAATTTTCAACGGAGGAAACTGGAATGGCCGAGAAGCACCTAACGAAATGTTCAGCATCCTTAGTCATCAGGGAAATGCAAATCAAAACAACCCTGAGATTCCATCTCACACCAGTCAGAATAGCTAAGATTCAAAACTCAGGTGATAGTAGATGCTGTCGAGGGTGTGGAGAAAGAGGAACACTCCTCCATTGTTGGTGGGACTGCAAGATGGTGCAACCACTTTGGAAATCAGTCTGGTGGTTCCTCAGAAAATTGGACATAGCATTACCTGAGGATCCAGCTATACCACTCCTGGGCATATAAGAAGATGCTCTAACATGTAACAAGGAAATATGTTCCACTAAGTTTATAGCAGCCTTATTTATAATAGCCAGAAGCTGGAAAGAACCCAGATATCATTCAACTGAGGAATGGATTAAAAAAATGTGGTACATTTACACAATGGAGTACTACTACGCTATTAAAAACAATGAATTCGAGAAATTCTTAGGTAAATGGATGGAACTAGAAAATATCATCCTGAGTGAGGTAAGCCAATCACAAAAGAACACACATGGTATTCACTCACTGGTTATTGGATATTAGCCTAGAACCTTGAAATACCCAAGATTCAACTCACAGACCACATGAAGCTCATGAAGAAGGAAGACCAAGTGGGGGTACTTCGGTCCTTCTTAGAAGGAGTAACAGAATACTCAAGGGAGCAAATATGGAGACAAAGTGAGGGACAGAAACTGAAGGAGGAGCCGTCTAGAGACCATTCCACCTGAGTATCCATCCTATGTGCAGTCACCAAAGGTAGATGCTGAGGTGGAGGTCAGGAAGTGCATGCTGACAAGAGCCTGATATAGCTGTCTCCTTAGAGGTCTGCAAGAGTCTGACATATTCAGAGGCAGATGCTCACAGCTTACCATTGAACTGATCATGGGGTTCCCCATGGAGGAATTAGAGTGAAGACTGTAGGAGCTGAAAGGATTTGCAGCCCCATGAGGAGAGCAACAATACCAACCAACCAGAGCTCCCAGGGTCTAAACCACCAGCCTGGGAGCTCTTAGGGAGGGATCCATGGCTCCAGCTGTAAATGTAAGGAAGAATGGCCTTGTCGGCATAGGTGGGAGAGGAGATCCTTGGTCTCATGAGAGCTGGACGCCCCAGTGGGTGGGAATTTGAGGGTGGGGAGGTGAGAGTGGGGGAGTAGGTAGCGGCACATCTGCAGGAGGAGGGGTGATGGGATAGGGGGTTCCTGGGCAGGGGTGGGGGGAATTGGGTAAGGAAATAACATATGAAATATAAATAAAACATCCAATAATAAAAAAAAAGGAGAAGGTCATTGAGGTAGTCCCTGGAAAGGGACAGAGAGGCTCTGAAATCTCTTTTCTCTTTTTTTCGTGGTCTACTCATGAGGTGAGTGGCCGTGACCAACAACACATTCTCTCCTGTAATGTGCTGCCCTGTTTTGACAAAGGAATGAAATCTCTGAAAAGGAACCAGAAAAAGCCTTTCTTCTTTTTATGTCAATTACCTCAGGTATTTGTCACTATGGTGGGAAGCAGCTCTCAAGGATCACACAAATCTCTCCTCCCAAGCCCTCAGGTATGGCATCTCTCCTACCCAGGAGGAAGTCTGGAGAGCTCATCTCTGAAGGGAGTAAAACAAGATCTTTGGAATGCTAGATGCCAGCCAGAGTTGAAGATGGCCACACTTTAAGTAGCATGAAATGAATGTTTATTTCTAGCATATTGTGACCCTCAGCTGTGTTCTCTAATTGGTTTCCAGAATGCCGACAACCAAGCTGAAAACATAAACGCCTGAGATGTGATTTCTTTGGAAAATCTAGACAGCTCAAAAGGACAGTTAAAGATTTTTCCCATTGACCCATCCTACCACATTTCAGAGTCTCCGATAGTCAACAGCCCCACCAGCTAGCTTAAACTTGAGTGTTCATTTGTAACTATGAGCAAATCACCAGCAACTCCTAAGCACAAAAGGCCTTCCTCCAATAAGAAACACAAACACCAAAATTAGAGTATCAGTAAAGGAACAGACAGGCAAGGAAGACTAGAAGTTTAAAGTCTGTGTTATCAAACTTGCAGGAGAGGAGACGGAAACATCGTAATTAAGAGGAAATTAAGATAACCAAAAATGCCCTTGGAAATTCAAGGATGGGTGCAGAAATAGAATATTCAACAGAAGCGTTCAAGGTTAGTTTGAGGACTGTGGATGTGGCTCCATTTGGTAGAATTTGTGCCAAGCATGTGCAAAGCTCTGGATTACATACCACAAAGACTGGACATAGTGGTATCCACTTGTGATTTCAACACTCAGGAGGTAGAGGCAGGAGGATCTGAAGTTCAAGATCATTCATGGCTACATTGAATGCTCCTTACATTGCATTGCATAAAGGGAAAAGGAGAGAGAGAAAGAAAAGAAACAGTTTGAAAGGATGTGAGAAAACAGGAAGGAACACAGATAGGAAGAGAGACATTTTCCCTTGGGCTTCAGCAACAGAATACCATGGACCAGGCAGTCTACAACTGTTCTGGAGGCCGAGAAGACCAAATGCTGGTGGATTTATTCCCTGGTGAAGGCCATCCTTCCAGTGTAACCTCTTCAGGATAGAAGTGGGGAAGGGCTCTCCAATGGCACTTAGAAATATTCCTCTGTGTGTGTGTGGATATATATATATGTGTGTGTGTGTGTGTGTGTGTGTGTGTGTCTGTGTGTCTGTGTGTGTGTCTGTGTTAGTCGGCACGCTGCTTGGAACAGACAACACCAGACTAAACTGTTCCCAAAGGGGAGGGAGTTTATTCAGGGCAGAGGGCAAAGGTAGTGAGAGAAACAGGAGAAGATGGTGGAGAAAGAGGAGAGAGAGAGGAGAGAAGTGGAGGCCGGCCATGATCGTGTGGAGAGAGGGGGAAGGGAAGGGGGAAAGAGCAAGGGAACAGAGAGAGAGAAGCTAGAGGCAAGAGAGTAAGAGAGTAAGAGAGAGAGGAGGAGGCAAGCAGCCCCTTTTTATAGTGGGCACGCCTACTTGGCTGCTGCCAGGTAACTGTGGGGAGGAGCATACCTGGGTGTTGCCAGATAACTGTGGAGGTGGAGTTTAGACAGAATGCTAACAGTCTGTGCCTGTGTGTTTGTGTCTGTATGTGTGTCTGTGTGTGTCTGTGTCTATCTGTGTGTATGTGTGTGTGTGTGTTTTGTGTCTGTGTGTATCTGTATATGTGTGTGTGTCTCTCTGTGTGTGTATCTGTGTATGTGTCTGTGTGTTTGTGACTGTGTGTGTTATCTGTCTGTGTCTGTGTGTTTGTGTCTATCTGTATGTATGTGTGTGTTTGTGTCTATGTCTGTGTGTCTGTGTGTGTGTCTTTGTGTATGTGTCTATGTATATGTCTATGTGTCTGTGTGTTCGTGTCTGTGTGTGTCTGTCTGTGTCTATGTGTCTGTGTCTATCTGTGTGTATGTGTGTGTGTTTGTGTCTGTGTGTGTGTGTCTGTGTGTATGTCTGTGTCTATCTGTGTGTATGTGTGTATGTGTTTGTGTCTGTGTCTGTCTGTGTCTGTCCGTGTGTCTGTGTGTATGTCTGTATGTGTGTCTTTGTGTATGTGTGTGTGTCTGTGTATGTGTCTGTGTGTCGGTGTTTGTGTCTGTGTCTATCTGTGTGTCTGTGTGTGTCTGTGTCTGTGTGTTTGTGTCTGTGTCTGTCTGTGTGT
>NW_021604588.1:25299574-25305444 GCF_004785775.1 Grammomys surdaster | reverse complement strand
TGTGTTTGTGTCTGTGTCTGTCTGTGTGTGTGTGTCTGTGTGTGTGTGCTACAGTACCACAGTGTATGGGAGGAGGAGGTTACTATAAGATTACAACCTTGTAGATCATTGTTTTCTGTCTTCCAGCGTGAGACAGGCTCTCTTGTTTGCCTCTGCATACTCCTCCAGGCTACCTGGCCTGCAAACTTCTGGGGATTCTCCTGCCTCTGCCTCTCATCTCCCAGTTTGAGGACTGCAATCACAGATTTCCATGGTCACATCTGAATTTATATGAGTTCCAGGGATCAGAACTCAGGTCTCTACATTCACAAAATAAACACTTTACCTACTGATCTGTCTCCCTAGAACCCAGGTCACTTTTATTAGGGCACTAACTCCACTCCTGAGGGCTTCACCTTCTTGACCTGATCATGTCTCAACCTTGCTCCTGAAACCATCACATTGGAGATTCAGTTTCAGCATGCCAAATCGGGGAGCACACAGACACTGAGTCCATATCCAGAAAAGGTGAGAAAATTAAATGAACCACAAAGCTCCAACATTCAAATAAAAGACATGGAAGAGAGAGGCAACTGAAAACATAAAAGCATTTGGGAATTCAATCAAGGGACTTTCCATAGTTAGAACACAGGTGTTTCCTGGGTTGAAATGGTCTGTTGAATAGCCAGCCAAAAGTCAGTGACATATATTTCATATTGACTGAATATGTCGAAACAAGAAAGATAGTTAGGGTACCCTAGAATCTTTTTGGAGTGATGTGGTCAGAGAGGTGTGAAGAGATACGTAGAAAGGTATACTGGGAGGGCTGGCTTGAGAATGGTCCCATAGGCTCATGTGATTGAACACTTGGTCCCCAATGGGTGGCGCTGTTTGCAGAGGTTAGGGTACAATTAGGAAGTGAGTCATGCTTGAGGAAGTCCACTGGTGACAAGCTGTGAAGAGTTTACAGCCTAAACACTCTCCAGTGCGTTCTCTGCTTTGTATTCGCAGTTCTGCTTTTAAAAGACAGCATACTTGTCTTGATTTGGGTTTTAGTGCTGTGAAGAGACACCGTGACTTTTATTAGGCAACTCCTATAAAAGACAACGTTTAATTGGGGCTGGCTGACAGGTTCAGAGGTTCAGTCCAGCATCATCATGGTGGGAAACGTGGTAGTGTGTAGACAGACTTGGTGTTAGAGGAGCTGAGAGTTCTACATCCTGAACCTAAGGCCACCAGGAGAAGACCGACTCTACTGCACTGGACAGGGCTTGAGCTCAAGGGTCCCTCTAGGCCCACCCACACAGTGACACACTTCTGCCAAGAAGGACATATCTCCTAATAGTAGCACTTCCCATAGGCCAAACATATCCAAACCACCACAATACTTTTATAAAAATAATTTTTTTCAGGGCTAGGGAAATGACTCAGGGACCAAGGGCACTTATTGCTTCCCAAGGATCCAAGTGTGAGCCCCAGCATTCACATTTGGTGGCTCACAACGACTTATACTGCAGTTTTAGGGAATCCAACACCTGGAGGTCTGCCTCCACATGGCGCACATAAATTTATCGAGGCATACATACATATGCATGAATAAAAATAAATAAACAACTTAAAATTGTTTTTCGAAAGCTAATGAGAAGCCAGGGATGGCAGCACATGCCTAAAGTCCTAGCACTCAGGACACTGAGACAGGAAGGTCCTTTATTCCAGATCAGCTTGGGTTACAGAGCAAGATCCCACCTCAAACAAGCAATAGAAGAAGAATTTCAAGAGTCCCTAGAACTATGAACATTCTTTGCCTCTGTACCAAAAGGCAACAAGCACTTACTTGTTCATAAAGGTCACTGTGGTATCTGAGATTCATCAATGGATCCATATTTTCCTCAAAAGATATTTTGAAGAACTAGGAATTGTCAGGCTCACTGTAGGAGCTAAAAATTTTGCAAAATTCTGGGGCTGGAGAGATGGTTCAGTGGTTAGAACACGTGCTGACACATCCTCTTACAGAGGGCCTGGGCTCTCCTCTCAGAACCCTAGAACCCACTTGGTGGTTCACAGCCATCTGTAACTCCAGGTACAGGGGATTCAATGCCCTTTTCTGGCCTTTATAGTTACCACACTTATATGATTTATATGCACACATACACATACACATAAAATAAATAATAATATATCTAAAAAAGCTTCCCAGAATACAATTTTCAACAGAAAATACAGTTTTATGGCAGGCAAGAATATTGCTAGTTGTTTACTTCAAACTGACTAGACTATGAGGTACATTTACTAAACATACTAGCTAACTACCCACCTCCAAAGGGTGACAGTTAACTAGTAATCCTTCCTGGGAAATGAGTGTAGCTAGACCCACAGGAGAAGCCATCACATACCCATACCTGCCGGTAGCTGCTCATGGTGCTTTGATGAGCAGCAGAGGAATCCTCAAAATTATTCTTATATTGTTCCACAAAATAGTTTTTAATCATAAAGGAAGTTTTAAGGGAAATTAACTTTGGTTTGGGTTTGAGCTTTTTGTTTGGGTTTTTATTGTTTGTTTCTTTGTTTCTTTGTTTGGGGGCTAGGATCCCATGGAGCCTAGCTTTGTGATGGAGGATGACCTTGAATTTTTATTTCCCTGCCTCTGTCTCCCATGTGCTGGTATTACAGCTGTGTGCCACCACATGGCTATGTTTTTATGCAGTAGTAGAAGTTGAACCCAGGGCTTAGTGCATGTGGGATAAGCACTCTATCAACTAAGCTACACCCCACCCCCAGCTCAGTCAGTCTTAAAACAACAATGAAAACAAACCAGCAATGGTCAGGTGGCCGAGAGCATGAGCCCTTCATTTGTGCATTGCTCCATTCACACTAAGCTACCAACAATTTTTGGCCTTTTCCCAACTTATGCACCATCTACCATGCAAATGCCATTTTAAATACAAAACATAAATACAAATACATAAATATGTAAGTGCTTTGACCTCACATATATCCTAAAAGAGTACTAGAGACACCCAGAGACTCGACACCACTATCCTAGGACACCAATGGAATAAAACAGGTCTGTTTCTATTCTGTGCAGCAAGAAGGAAAACAGGTCCACAGCACCCTCAGAAGAAATGAGGAAATTCTATCATTCTGCAGCTCAGATGAGGAATTCCCTTTTGAAAGGGTTGCTCCTGAGTGCATGAATTCTTTATAATGACGTAAGAGTCAGAATTAATATCACAAGCCAAATAGATTATCGGGCTGTCAGCTCCAGCTCTGGTGTGGAAGTTTTCAGCTGCATCTGTAAGCTCCTTGCACACTCTCCTCTGCTCTCTCACTAAGATCGAGATGAGGAATCAAGTTCTCACACTCAGGAGTGAAAACGTGGCCGGGCCTCACTCAGTCAGCAGGTAGCCTGGAAGCCTGGAGCAGAAGCCGGGCTTGGGGCCTAGATGCACAGGGTTATGTGGCTGGATCATTGGTTTTGCCAAGCTGGATTCAGATTTACATTTGGTCATTTTTTACCTGTGGGACCTTGGTTAGTGCACTTTGACCTTTCTCATTTCTTTATCTATGAACATCAATTATAGCCATCCTCAGGAAGCACGAAATGAAACAATGAAGGTCAAAATACCGACTCTGACTCTGTAATTACACTAATATTATCCGCTACTGAAAGCCTACATGACAGGTTAATTTGTAGCAGAAGTCAAGGCCTGTAGTACACGAACATGTACTGATGTATGTTGACAGTGTCTACAATGTGATACGACACACAGCTCTAAAAACAGTGTATGGGCAAAGCTTATGCACAGACCTGGTCCTCAAGGAGCTGTGAAGAGTCAGCCAGAGAAGAAGGCCGGGTAATAATTGGAGTACCGGACCACAGACCTGGGAAGAGAGAGGCCCTACGTCCATCATAAAGCTTGCGGTGTCTCATCTTCTTTCCACTCAGGGATGATGCTCAGGAAAGCCAGATAAATGCCGAGCTGCCAGAAGCTGCAGACCCCACAGCCACCTTCCCATGAGTCTGAAATGTTCTCCTCCACCACCGAGACTCTCCACGAAAGCCCTGTGCCCTGCACACTTCACCCTAAATGAGATAAAGAACAGCTGGCACGAGAGAACACACCACAGGGTTATCCTACAAAGCGGATTTCCTGAGTCTCCTGCGCGTGGAATGCTGGCATTCAACCCACTGGGTTCCCACAGAGGACAGGACTGAGCTGTGAGGGTGAAGACTTTCCCAAGCCAACATCCAAGGCCTGATGCTAGCTGACTTCATCTCATTTCTATGCCATCACAAGGAAGGCGATGACTTCCTGAGAGAGATTCAGCCAATGATAGGGCTACTCTCTGTGAGCACCCGTACACTCTGGGGATTGTAACTGTGACATCCCTCATACCCTCCCAGAAGGAGCAAAGAAAACAGCTCCCTGCACTATGCTGAGGAAGAAAGCTGGGCTCCTTGCAAATGCTACACCAATGTGACTTTTGCTTGCAGAATAAGATGAAACAGCCACTTAGGGATAAGCGACACAGTTTTGAAGTTAGCTGTGCCTTGGTCCCCACATCTGCTGAACAGGAGTAATTAAGGTGGAAGAAAACCCAATGACAAGTTAATAGCAGTGTTAAAATCTCAGAGGGAAGAATGTCAGGCTGTCCATCACTTAGGCCAGCAAGGCAGCCAGGAAATACCTAAGGAGTAGAGCCCACCTGACACTTCCCAGCTCTGGCCTGCAGGGGGCGCTTGCTTGCCCCGGCCTTTACTTTCTTACCAGGGAAACTACCAGATTGGATCACCCTTATCAGCCTTTCTATACCACCCATAGGGATGCTGACTCTCCTAGAAGTCTTGGAAGCCAAACACTTCAGATCCTTACCTCTGGCAAGGTCATAGCTATCTTCCTTTAGACAGAGCTGGTGGCCAGACAGAGCACGCTTCACTGAGTCTCTGCAAACTCAACACTCCAACATCAAGGGTTTCATCAAATAGTTTCAGAGCTACAGGCTACCATTAAGCTGAGCAAGTTTGGTGAGGTGAAGGGCTCAGAGAAGGCAGACTTAACCAGAAAGTGGAAACTTGCCCCCCCCCCACCCCTGAATTCATCCTTAAATCCATGGAGCTCACCAATGCTGATTTTTTTTTCCAAAGAAAATCTCTAAGTGTCTTTGAGTCTTTATACGTCTAAGAGTCTTTGGTCACACTTCCAAATTCTCCAGCCTCGAGTTGCTCTTTTCTTGCAGCCACACAGAAGCCTTCTCAGTTCCCCATGTGTTTCATCTACATACTAGTCAGTGTCCCCTAGGAGAACAGGACCAGAGGGATGAGTGGACTATTAAGTCAGCTTATGTCAAGATAGTAACATCTGAAACATACCTGATAAGCTGAGAACCCCGTGGTTACTTGCTCCTTGAGGCTGAGAGCTTCGGCAGTCAGAGAAGTCCAACAGTTGTCTTACTGAGGAAGCCAACCACCCTGTGGCTGTTCAGTCTGTGAAGTTGGGGGGCCTCAGTCGTCCCCCCAATCTGGAGCCAAAAAACTGAATGTTTCCTGGAGAGCTGCTAGTCCTTAGTCCACAACTGAAGCATGAAAACAGTAGTTCTGATGTCAGCCAAAGAAAAAGCAGCAGCAACAACTACATCAACTTGGCCACAGAAGGGAAGGTCCAATGTCCAAAGGCCCCTTTTATCTGGGCTGCTACCACCGAGTGCTTCCCACTCTTTGGGAGGGGTTGGGTCCTCCTGCCTCAGTTAAGGCCATCAGGACAGACATGAGGGGTTGGGTCTTCCTGCACCAGTTAAGGCCATCAGGACAGACATGAGGGGTTGGGTCTTCCTGCACCAGTGAAGGCCATCAGGACAGACATGAGGGGTTGGGTCTTCCTGCACCAGTTAAG
>NW_021604588.1:25275874-25299564 GCF_004785775.1 Grammomys surdaster | reverse complement strand
GCCATCAGGACAGACATGAGGGGTTGGGTCTTCCTGCACCAGTTAAGACCATCAGGACAGACATGAGGGGTTGGGTCCTCCTGCCTCAGTTAAGGCCATCAGGACAGACATTCAGGAGATATTCCCTACTCAGCTGATTCTACTTTGTGGTAAGTTGATATTAAAACTCATCAACAGCGTTGGCTCTTCCCACTCCTCAGTCATTTTTAAAGTCTGTGGTACTGGCCAGCAAACAGAGCCTCACATACATGCTTGGTAGGCACTGCACAGCTGACCCACATCTGCAGCCTCTCTGTTTCTTTTACACAAAGCGGCAACAACAGATCTATCAAGGACCAACTCTATGGGCGTGTTCCTCCGGGCTCCTCCCATTTCTTACATTCTAACACACTCACACGGCACTGAAAGGATCTCTAAAAGGTAGTCTGCGTCTACTAACAACCTCTTTATTAACAGACTGCTGTGCTCTGGGGACTGGGGTAGACTTCTACATACATAACCTTGATACTTTGCAGAGCCCTTTAGGACAGACATCTTCACCCTCATTTTAAGAAGTTCAGCAACACGGAGAACAGCTCGAGCATCCACAGCTGTCATTAGAGATGGATTTCAAGCTCCAGATATGGGGGCAGAAGCCATCAATCCTCCATAGCCCGGATACTGTTGGGTGAGCTTCTGACCCTTGGGTTCCATTATGTTCTTATAAAGATGTTCACAATCTGAGGACTTGAGGGTAAGTGTGACTGCCAGCTAAATGCGTCTCAGTCACCAGGCCTGTCCCTCCGCATCCCACTTGTCTTTGTTTTTTTGTTTGTTTGTTTTTTGTTTTTTTGTTTTTTGTTTTGCCCAGAAACCCAGTAAGTAAATACCGTCATTATCTGCATCCATCATAGCACCTGACGTCCTATAGATGCTTTGCCCATTTGCTGAATGAGTTGGCCTCTGTCACACAGGTGTGGTAACTGAAGCCAGGTCGTAAGTGGATGGGGCATGTGGAGAGACAAGCAGCAGAGCTGGGATGGGGGTCCAGGTGCAGCATTCTCCATGACCAGGACAGGAAGGCTAGGGACAGCCGCCTCTTGTTTCAGCTCAGACAAGAGCCTCTACCCTTTCCTAGAAGATCAGGACGTTTCTGAGTTGAGCTTTCTTACACAGATTGCTGAAGCTAGTGTTTGGCAGAATGGAAAACTTGGAAATCTGAAGCTCTGGAGTTTTTTTTGTTTGTTTTCTTCTTCTTTTTAAACCAGACAATAGAATAACCTCATCACCTAATCAGCCTGAGTGTAGTTTCTGCCTTAGTAAATCGAGGTGTCACCAGGCTCAAGCCAATCACAGAGCAGGAGAGAGTGAAGATGTGACAGGGTAGTAAAGACAGTTCCGTCAATCTTTATGATCTGCACGGGCAGGTGGTTCCGACATGCCGTCAAACAGTGTAAGGAGTTACCCCGAAACTCCTCCAGCAGAAGATTCTGCAGTCTAATTAGCAGCTTCGCACACTGCCTGGCTCAGGATGTCTCTGGATTCCCCGGGGAAGGCGCCACCGCTGTCTCCCTTCCTCTGACTTTAAGGGCCGTGACTGTACATTTCTCTGCTCACCTGTGGTGATGAAAGAGCATCCGAGTTCCCACGATGTATGAGCCCAGGACTGGGCATGCGTCACACTTCTCAATGCAGGGACTCTGCACTAAAAAGTTATCCTTCATCCTCTGGGAAATGCCAACAGCACGGTACTCACTCTCAACAGCTTAAAATAGTCACATGATAGGTCAGTTGCTTCCTGATTCTGGAAAGCCTGCCGCCCATCTATCCCATTTTATTTCCCTGAGCTTGGAATTGCTTCATAAACCCCCACCATGAGAGCAGAACCCCAGGACTCAGTGCAGACAGCCCAGAGGGTAAGCCAATAGCAAGGACCTAGCCAAGCTTTTAAAACCCTGAGTTCAGAGTCCTAGCAGAGGAGGAACCAGATCAGAGTGGTTGAGTAACTCCTCCAAGATCAATTAGAACTCGTTATTGCTACTATGTATGCAGTCCCCAGGACCCAGAAGCTGTGATCTTTTGTTTTCTCTTTGTTGTTTAACTGTCCTGGGGAGATAGCGGTGATGGCCCCTTGCTTAGCTCCAAGAAAGAAAGGAGAGTTCAATTTGAATCCTTCTACTAGGTAGTCAGCAGACTCTGAGGTGGACATTTAGACATGAGTAACAGTCTCTGCCCTTGCCCTTCAAAGCCCAGCTTCATCCTGTGGCTAAGAATAAACTGAAAAAAAGAAAAAGAAGAAGTCACACAGCTAAACAGACAAGTCCGGCGTTCACCACCCTCCCTGCACATACAACTTCCTCTCACCCTAAAACACACAGTAATCCCATAGTATCCACATGGAATTCATCCCAGAACGTTATAAAGACATCCGAATCCACCCACAGATAATCAAGTTCCTCTTCTCTATAGCGTTCTACGTAACCTATGCGTATCCTCCCAGGAATATTAAATCTGCTATGTCTGACTTGGAGTATTGAATGCTATGCAAATAATTGTTGCTGTGTTGTTTAGGGACCAATGATGAAGAATTCTGTACACGTTCGGTACAGATGTGATTTTTGTACATAGAGTTTCAACCCACAGTTGGCTGAGTCCAATAGAAGGATACAGAACCTGTGGGTGCAGAGGCCGAGTCCTTATGCTCGCCGCCATGAGGAAGCATTCCAACAGCCTCTGCCACGTGACTGGCCAGTGCTCCCAGTCAATTCCTTCACCTGCACTGAACTACCCAGCACTGTCAGGCTCATGTCATGGGTCAGAAGCCTTCACACCACATCCTTGGACATCCCTCTGCACTGCACCTGTGCAACTGTCATGCTCTGTAGTAAGTTCCCACTCACCATCTCTTCCCGACAGCATGCTGGTGAACAACCACTGGCATCCCAAGAAGTACAAGGTCTACTGTCCACCATTTGCTGATTTCCATACTACAAAACCGTAACCTGGCAGGTTTTAAGGTACCAGCATGATATCATCAAACCGGGGGTTGGGGGGGAGATTTTTGAGTGTATACCAATCACACCGGTTCTACTTACAGATGGAATTTGAAAACAGCCCAAGAACCTAGACAATAGACAAACATGGTCAGATATAAGGAAGCATTAACTTTTAAATATGTATTGCCTTTTTGTTAACACCATCCTTAAATTCTGGATTTATGTAATGTGATTTATAATAAGCGTAATGTGTAAATATAATAGCCACACTTTTAACTCCTGGCTCTAATGAGCTGCACAAATGGTCTGCAGGTACCACTGCGTATCACCTTCCTGGTTCCCTGTGACCTATTTGGTGACCTATTTAATGGCCTCCCAGCCTGTCTATCGCCTTCTGATTCCACTGCTCCATCATTTGGGTTATCTTTCTAAACTATAACAGAGTGACTCCCTGCTTCAGAACATTAGCGACTTTTCAGTGCCTCCAGGCAAAGCACAAACCATCTGACTCAAGCCCTGTATGGTCTGTAAGAACCCCCACATTCCCCTTTCTGGCTCTGCCTTCAGCTCCTGTGGTACTTCAAATGATTGCCTTTGCTATTTGATCATGGAGTGGCCTTGAACACACTACCCAACCTCTCTAACCACTGTTTCCTCTCTCTAGACCATAGGGAACTAATAAAGTGGTCAGTGTTTATCCAGTACCCCCAGGACAGGACCAGCACATTTAAGGCCCTTTGATAGCAGAGGCATTCATTCCCAATGCATGAGGGGTCATGAGGGGTCATATGAGATGCTCCGCGGCCTCTGTTGACTACAGATTTCTATCCCCTGTAACAGTTATGTCTGATCCTCCCTTCTCTGCTGCCGAGCTTCCTGGGTGCTCACTTCCCCTTCACTTTTCCCCTAACTGCTCATCCATCCACTCAGCAATAAAGAGACATCATGACTTTAAAGTGGGCAAAGGGGATGGAGAGATGGCTCAGCAGTTAATAGCACTTGCTGCTCTTACAGACGATCTGAGTTCTATCCCCACCCCGGAAGCTGGGCCTGATCTGTGCCTAGGTCACAGAAGTTTTGGTATATGAATGTCACTGTCACAGCAGGTGTGTGAGTAGAGATAAATGGATAGCCAGTCTCTAATTAGGTGACAATAATCCAGTCTGTATCTTAAAAAATAAAAGTCTTTTCTTCCTCTAGCCAAAGTTGAGCTCTAGGTACCCTGGACAACAGATCAAGGCTAGTTCTGTTTCTTCTCCACTGGATACTTCACTGAGACACAGGAGGCTCAAGAAAATACTGTTTCTGGGTACAAAACTTATGAATAGGGTTGAGGAAACCCAGAGAAGGAATTGGAAAGGGAAAGAGTCTCACTGAATTCAGAACCACAAAACAGACACAGGAGGAGCCCAATCTATCCAGGTAAAGGCCAGGAAGGTCCTCGCCCAGGGAAACTCTGCTTCTACTATGGAAGTAAGCTCTTTGGGGACTGCACAGAGAGCCCCTTGAGATTTCAGTGTGGACCCAAGAGATCAATTGTTGCCAATGAATCCCTGATGCCTACTTTGCTAGGATAAAACACTCAGCAGTGTGCATGTGTGAAAGTACACATGACCTACAAGTTCATGTGTGTGCACACATGCACAGGCACTAATGCTGTTGTGTAGATGCAGGGAGCCTGGATAAAACTGGCTAACAAGCCTAGCACACTTCTTTTAGGACTAAGGAAAAGGTAACAGTATTTTGCCACTGAATGGTACTCGTGTCTCAATGCCGGCTTGGCTCAGTTCAAGACGAACAGGAAAATGGATGCCAAGGAGACTCAGAGAAGACAAAAAATTCATGCTGACAGATTTTCTGCACTGTCTAGCTGCATCTCATGGTCCGTTCTCAATGAGGGTACTCATTGTCCACTGTCTGCAACTGGCCTGTGGCAGCACCAGTCTAAGGAATACCAAGTCCTGTATCTTTTAGCTGCTCCCAGCTATCAGTCCTCTACTTTCTGGGCCTTCCGGTACCCCTTAACACAAAGTTTTTATCTCTTTTAAATGGAACCCTTAGGGACAATCTCCACCTGCAATCACCCACACCCCTACATGTAAGATTTGTCACCACTCGCAAATCTCATCTTATGTGATCCTCCTTGCATGAGAGTATGGAAATGGCAGACACTGGTCCATCGGTTTTCCCCTGCAGCATTCTCCAGTACAAGTTGGATCAAATAATACCCAGCTATCACCTAGGGGAGCTAAGGATGCTGGACAAGATGAAGATACCCATGTGTGCTGGGCTGAGGAGAGACCAGCCACCTATTAGGTAGCTGACTGGAA
Organism: Grammomys surdaster; assembly: GCF_004785775.1. Lineage (NCBI taxonomy): Eukaryota > Metazoa > Chordata > Mammalia > Rodentia > Muridae > Grammomys > Grammomys surdaster. Next base: position 25,294,259 of record NW_021604588.1, on the reverse strand, counting down.
CCCTGTCTAGGGGCGGCTCTCTCAGAGTCAGTGGCAACATGTCATTGTCCCTTGATTATGAACCTAGCTGTCTACCTGGGGAAAGGAAACTGAAACTCAAAATAGAAAATCCAACTGGCTCTTCCTGGGGCTTGCCCAACTTTTAAACAGCAAGCCTCGTTTACTCAAAAACTTCCAGTCTTAAGCGCGTCAAGACAGTGTCCAGATACAAACACTGGTCACTGCTGTCTCTCACCTTTCCCTTTTCTTACACTTCAACAGCTGTGGGTCACCCAGGTAAGTCTCTTCTACTACGAACAAGGCACTGCTCCACCAGATGGACTTTCCCCAGGACTGTACCCCAGCCTGGCTCAACTTCACCTTTTCATCAATACAACTATACCTTCCGATACCTTTTCATCAATACAACTATACCTTCCGATACCCGTTAGAAATATCACTTACTTTGCTGTGACGATTTACTACCTTTGTGAAATTAGCCACTGAGTCCTATTGACTTTTGTTTTGGAAAGTCTATGGACCCTGCCTTTTCCACCACAATAAAGAATTACAGTAGAAACCAATGCTAAGGACCAACTTGAGTGTGTTCAAGAAAGGCTGTAGAGCAATAGAAACCAACAACAACACAGAACTCAGATTCCTGCAAAAGTATTTGATAATGAAACTTACTCTTCGGAGAAGGTATATAGGACCATCACACAAGTTGGTAGAGGCTTGTCTAACCCACGGGGGGGTGGGGGGTGGGGGTGTTGTTTTGCAGAAGTGAAAAGAATGTTGTAAAATATCAAGGCAAGCTCATGATTTTCGACATGAAATCTCTAAGACCATTAAGGGAGTGGCCTGACCGCACCCCTCTGGGAGGCCTTGGCTCTGGGTCAGGACCAGAGCTCTTTACACACACCACGGCTAACCATTCTGGAGTCATCTTCCTTTCCCACTGAAGTCCGCTCCACGGTTCAAGGCTAAGCTCCACACTTAGCTAACCTGTATCAACCAAGCCACACATGCCCACACTGAGACCAACTTTTACTACATTACTGTCATAGCCATCTTTGTCGTTCTCTTTGTAACTCAGAAGCAGGCACTGTAAACACACCCTACATGTGCCACCATCAGTCAGGCTTGCGACTGTGACAATCATTGTTAACCTACCACGGGATCCTTTCAGAGGCCAAGGGAGCTCCAAACATCTCAGCACAGCACTCCAGATGGCCGCAGCAGGCAGCCCTGGTAAGGGTGTAAGATGCCATGTCTCTGAGAGCCTGACTATGTCCCCAAGCAGTTCCACTGTGTACCTTACCTGCCTGGCCCTACTGAACAAGCAAATTTATAGCATTTGAAGTAATATCAACAACACCAACATCTCTATGGGTTGTTTTTTTTTTTTCCTAGAAGCTGATAGCCACAGGTATGAGCCTTTGACCTAATAAGTGCCAAATAATTGCTTGAATGTCTGAATAGAAAACATTAATATGATAATAACTAGCATTTACGTAATGCCTCACTACAGGGTACCACAGTTACTTAATTCTCTCAACAGCCAGAGGAGTAGGTATGGCTTTGCTGCTCAGCCTCCTTAGGAGATCCTGAGGAGCAGGGAGATAGTTCCTTATTCAGAGTGGGCTGTCAATCTATAGAACTGTAATGAAGAGTCTGGTGAAGAGACCAGGGCCAGGAGAGTGTGCAGTTTGCAGCACTTGCGTCATCACTTGCACTGTGGCTTTCTTACCAGGCCCTGTGGCTAAGCCTTGCATCCTCTCCACCATCACTGCTTTTCTTCCTTCCTGGTGGGTTAATTAATCCTCCTCAACGCTGGGCAGCAGTAATAGGATCAAGAAGAAAGCCTCTCCTGAGCTCCCAAGGGTGGCTGGCAGGAGCCCAGGAGGAGATGGAGCACAGCCTTCAGTCTGTTAATTGTTCGAGAGCAAATCATCTGTCAGCGGGAAGCGGAGAAAAAGACGCTGCTGAATTCAGAGCCGGAACAATAAATAACACTCAGAGCTGTGCCCCTGAGGAAAATAAAGCTGCCCACATTCGCTTCTTGGGAAAACAAAGATGTTCAGAGTTCTGCAAGCCTGAGGATGTATGTGGCACGAGGCAGTAGAAAATACCAACCTGTTCAGACCGGCTGGCTCTTGGATCAGCTCAGGGCCAGTAGATCTCTACCTCTCACTCTGCATACAGCTCAGGAAAGTTCTTCTTAACCGGAAGGTCTCCTGGGCAGGACTAGAGGGGCCCCTCACCTCTCTCCTTGCTTCCATACACTTAGTTCCCAATCTGCCCTAAGCAGCTGCTGTGGACTGAGACCAAGTCGGAGCCTCTGGCTTCTAGTCCAGCTGTACTCCGAAGCCTTGCTCTCGACTTCCCCCATGCACCAAGTTCCTCCTGGAAGCAGGCTCCTCCCAACACTTCCAACTTACTCTTGACATCTTCTTTCCTCCCCACCAAAGATGAATTTACCTGTCTAAATCCTTCTCAAGGATGAAGTCCTATAACCATTTCCCCACCCCCAGAGCTCCCAGGGACCCTGTGTCCACCCAGAGGGACAGTATTCTGGGCTGACAGTGGAAGGGACGGGGAGTCAGATTTCTGGTCCAAGGTAACAGGTTCAATGCTGAACTCAGCTACTTAGGACTGGCGTGGTCTCAGCTGTGATCCTCCTGGGCTGTTTACAAGTCTCCTTCTCTTCTAATGGAATGAGTGAGGACTGAAAGCCCCTGCTACATAGAGCTGTGTGAAGACTGAACTTCCTGATATGTGTCAGCTGCTGAGGGCAATGCTCAGGGAGAGAGAGCAAAGGTGGCCACCCATCACACCTTACAGTGTGGGCAGAGTTGGCGCCCATCTTTCTTGGAGTTCTTGGAAGAGTAGTCCTTCTCCTCATGCCTGTTTACTCATCCCTTAGCCCTGTGTTCTCAAACACCCAGGAAAGAGGTTTACCCCTGTCCTTGTGGTTGAGGCTTGCAGTACCTGCTACCATGCTCACTGTGAGAGGGCATCACCATAGGGTTTGTTTTGACTAGTGACATATGAGAAGGGACAGGCTACCAGCCACAGAAAGAAGGTCCTGGACACATTACAGGGCTTCACCAGCTCCCTTCCCCCTCTACCACGAGCAGAACATGTCTCAGATATGGGGTGTTTCTTTGTCTTGCACCCCAGAAGGCAGAGCATAGTTTAGAACAGGGTCAGACACCACTGGCCAGAGACTAGCATACACTATCAACAAAAGTAAGTATTTGATTGCAAGGGCTGGGCCTTTTGGATTTTTCCTGCCTACAACATAACTTGGTGAGATCTGCTTAAACAGAAATCGACATCTGTTCCAGGAATGAATGAATGAATGAGTGTATACAACAGGTTTTATCCAGTTTCCAGCCCAGATCAAGGCTTGGAACACACAGGCAAATTGACTACTTTAATCATGTATTCTTTCAATGCTGCTTTCAGATATTTGTTCTGAAATAAGTATCTTATAAATAAAAGCTAGGCAGCAATTCTATTACCGGACACATCAGAGTAACCTTTCCCAGATATAATACTATAGGAAGTGTCAGGGTAAAGAATGTAATTCAGAGGGAGAGCACTGTGTTCTGTGTACTTTTGACCCTAGGTTCCATGCCCAGAAAGGCAAAAGTCAGCAAGGAGTTACAAGAAAGGCCATTTTCTGATAGACGCTATTTGCAAGGTTTCAAGTATGCCAGCCAGACACCACACCTCCACAGTCCAAGGAATGAAGCATGTTTTCCAGACATGGAAACTGCAGTTTAGACACCATGTGAAGGTCACCAGAGACAACAGTGGTGGCCAGATATGAATCCCGTCTGCCTACGTGTAAAGGTCACACTATGGCCCCGAAAGAACACTGTCATAAGAAAGTGTTTGGGGGACCACCCAAGCCATCCAAGCATCCTCCCATTCTGACTGACAAACTTTATGGAGTCAACCCAAAACACAACATCCATATGGACATTAAGCAGACTGTCAATCATTTGGTCTTAGAAAATGTATTTGTTTAACCAGATTTTTTTTTTATCACAAGATCTTAAAATATGTACAGGAAAGATATGCCACTTTGGTTAATGGGAAAGGGGGAAGAAGAAAGAATAGTTTTTACCTAGGGTCTTTAGTTGCATTTCTGTTACTGTGATAAAATATCCCAACACAAAGCAACTTAAAGATGAAGCTATTTGGCTCATAGTTCTAGGTTAGAGTCCATTGTTTCAGAGAAGTCAAAGGCAGAAACTTGGAGAATCACATCATAGTCAAGAGCAGAGGGAGAATAAATGTCTAGATCCTTTTTTGCTTGCCTGCTCAAAACTAGGGAGTGGTGCCACCCATAGTGGGCTGTGTCTTCTTTCCTCAATTAATAATCAAAGCAGTCCCTCAAACACATGCCCACAGGTAATTCTAGGTTGTGTCTGAGTTGACAATTAAAACTGACCAGCACAGGGTCAGTTCAAACCTGCAAACATACAGGACAAAGCAGGGAGCTAATGAGAGAAGAGGAATCAATGGGTGTTGGCACCTGAGGCCAGAGAGAACGGCTAGCTGCTTCAGGGGATTGTCACTCCACAAGGCTGCCAGGCTGCTAGAAGAAGGACATCTGGACCAAGGGGAAGTCCTCAAAGGTTTCATTGTTGTCAACAAAGTCAAGGCATGTTGACTTGCCCTGAAACACTCATAATTTCTCACAGACACCGAAGAAGACTGAATGCTTGGAAGACAAAGAGGGATAGGATGCCAGTATATACCATAAGAACAGTGTGCTTCTGAGGGGAAGGACAAGGAGAGGACAGGCCAGCTGGGGTGAGGCAGCAACACAGAAGCACACTCCTTTCCATGCCTTTGCTTGGGCTGCCTTCCCTCTTCCCATCTCAGCAAGAGTCAAGTCAAAAGCAAGCACTGATAAGGAAAAGCCATTTGTTCCCGAATAAACTTCATTACTCTGCTAAATATCTTGACTGGATTTCATTTGATTCTACTCAGTCTCAATTCAATATTGTGCTTGGCCAGCTTAACCTTTTAAAAGGAGTTTTATTGATGGCATGTTATGGGGACATTAGCATTTCTCAAAAAAATTAAAGAAATAAAAAGAATTAAATTGCTTTGCTTAGCGATCTTAATTATCTGGAATAATTAGCTCTAGTCAATTCCCCCACAAGAGCTCTCCCGAGAAATCAGTGTTTGGGGAAACAGAAAGAAAGGAGGGCGCCAAGCTCGGGACAAAAGCAAGCATTTGGCAAGTTATTTGGGAATATCTAATTAACCCCGGGAGTGAAGCTGACAGTCACATCCACTTTCTTAGTGCTTAATTATTAAAAGCAAATAAAGAAAGTAAATACTCGGGGAGTCAGTCTATTGGGTCTGGAAAATAGGAGTCACTCTGTGCCAACAGACACAATAATCCCCAAACACACAGGCGTGTGCTTCTGTGCCTTCTGAGATAGTCTTCTACATCTCCGCTGAAAGGCTCCTCCCAGCCAGAGAACACCATAGCCCTTACAACCCTACCGTGGTTCCTTAGGTAGTTGTGTGCCCTCCCCATGCCCAGAGGACAAGCACTACGAAGTTTGGTTTAGCAGACACCTCTGCAGACGTAGAATCCTGGCCACATTGTTAGGGGCGAGTGTGCCAGAGTGATCTGCAGAGTATGAATAGTTCATATTCAACAAATCCTTCCTTCTTTTCTTTTTCTATTTTCATATGTGTGTGTGCACATGTGTGCATGTGAGTATACATGAGTGTGTGTACATGAGTGCATTTTTTGATATGTATAGGCACATGTGTGCACGTGCATGCAGAAGCCAAAGGTTGATGTCAGGAATCATCCACCCTTCATCGGGCTTCCACAATATTCAAGAAGGCAAGTTCTCTCAGTCAAACACAGAACTTGCCAATATGGATGGCTAGCTCCCTAGCTACCTTTTCCTAGGGGTTCCCTTGTCTCTTCCTTTTGCCTTTCTGAGGCTGGAATTACAGGTGTGAAGCTGTACCCAATGGTCATTTTACATGGGTTCTGAGAATCTGGGCTCCAATCTTAACTATGGAGTCATCTCCCAAGTTCCCTTCTTTGATTTGTTGCTTTGTTTCATTTCTCCTTTCTCCTCTTCCCTCCCTCTCTCCGTTTCTCCTTTTCCCTCTCTTTTTCAATCTTTTTCTTGTTTTGGTTCCACCATTACAGGCATTGATCCCAGAGATGACGAGCCCAAACAGTTTCCTCCTTATAAATTTGTCATTAAGCATGAGATCGATTTCCAATAAAACAGGGTAAATAGCAGCACAGTGGTGGAGGAACCCCACCCCACCCCCATGCAGGAATGCTGTCTTGTTGCCCCTGCAGAACCCCACTGGAGGGAAGAGTTTGGGTTCCGAGGGTCTATCCTTAGGTTTGAAAGCTCCAGATTTTTCTTAAATCCTAGAAAAGGGCAGAAGGAGGAAAGGAAAAGGCAACCTCTACCGCTCACAGGGCCTGCTGGTGTGACCTCAGAGATGTCACACCAGCAGGCCATATCCTGAGGAGAGTGGAATTTGTGGGCCTCTGTGGGATGTTTATCTCCTAACACTGAGTAGGAATTCAGTGGGCGAGGAAAGTGTGAAGGCACAGTCAACGGGAGCCATGATGGGACTGGAATGCAGGGCTGTTAGGTTTTCTACACCCCAGCTTCTCCAGGTATGGGTCGTGACCCTGCGTGGGGCCAGGTAAATAAATGTGGATGCTGTTAAAGAAAATAGCAACAGTAAAATATTTCTAAACAATCGAAAATCAATTCAAATCAAGTGTACAATGCGTCTGACTGTGCCTGCCCCATGTTATACTACGTGACTGTACTTCATCCTAATGTCATCTGAGGTGTCTCTGACTGTGCCCACCCCGTCATACCACGTGACTGTACTTCTTCTTTACTTCACCTGAAGCATTTCTGACGGTGCCCCCACCGGTGTCGCATCAAATGACAGCACTTCTTCCTTACTTCCGACATTCACTTTGTTCTACACACATCAAGTGTTAGGGAACACTTTCCAAGAACCACAAGACTGATGTGTGTTAAGAATAGCAGTGTTTCCATTGTACTTACCAAGCTGTCTGCTCTTATGGAAGGCTACGGTTTAAGATAGAGAACAAAACCCTAATTGTTTGCCACCACCCTTCCCCAGCATGTATCTAGTAGACATTTGAATGTATCATGTTAGATTGTTCGCTTTTAAAACTTGCTGTCTCACTTTTCTTTAAAAAAAAAAAAAGATTGAATTCTGATTTGGGATTAGAACATACTTTCCAACAATTTCTGAAATGGCCTTTAACATAGTTCTGCCATTTTGTACTAGGCATTTACGCAAAGCAACATTCTCAGTATTGATGGTCATAAAAATCAAAGAATATAGATCAACTCTGAAAAATGTTGAATTATGCTCTTCATCCCATAGTATTGAATATTTTGCCAGGACTTAATTCTTTATGTAAAATTAAACAGGCACTTTAGCCCCATTAGTATGAAATTTGCTTTCATTGTTAATAAATGGCAAAATTATAAATATTCCAAAAAAATTTTTAAGAGAAATCTTTTTCTTTACAAAAAAAGCATTGTTTCCCAATAATCTTTCATTTATTCATTTATTTTTATTTTGTTTTATTGTATTGGCTAGGATTTCTTTCTCTTTTTTTGGAAAAAAATCTCTTTATGAAATCACAGATGTTTGGTTTATATATTTGTATACCAATATACTTGGGGTCATGTTGAAATTTCTCCGTTGAAAAGGGTTCAAGGTAGAAATGCTGCTGTCAGTAATGCACTCTCCTGTAATATGTAGCATTAGCTTCCCATTACTATAAGGAGACACCAGAGAAAACCCAACTTATAAAGACAGAAGTCTACAATCCCCTTCAAAGGTGTGCCTCCAATGACCACAGGACTCCCAACCAGGCTTGACCTCCTACAGGGAAGCCTTTGATAGCTAGTCCATTGAGAGACACTAAAATCTAGTTCCTGGTACATGCATGTAGAGGGTTAGGGTAGGGAGACCCAGCATCCCTCTAACTAACCTTCCCCATGTGCACAGCATCCCACGAACCTTCTCACCACCAGCCTTCCTTTCCTCTGAATGCTTTGTTCATTGCTCTATTTTGGTCCTAGGTGTCTAAGAGAAAACTTTCTAGAGCTATCTTCCATCCTCTCTCCTACCCTACCACACCTCCAGCCAGCAAGTCCCAAAGGTTCAGCACCCAAACATCAGTGCCACCACCATCATCTTTCCCCTTGGATGGTAGCCATCACCCGGCAGCCTCCTCAGCCCCTCCAGCCTCTCTTCCAGCCAACACTGGGCAGGAGATAGTCCAAGCTCCCAGACTTGTTCTCAAGGACTTTTGAGCCTCGGTCCTGCTCTACATTTAACACTCACCCACTTCTCTATTTCATATCCCTCTTAGAGACCCTAAACAGCCCACAGTTTGGTTAGTGTTCTGTGTAGTCCTTTTCTTCAGTGGCTTCTCTCCTCTTCCCTCCCACTGTCTGTCTTCCTGAGCCCTCTTCCCAGCATTCCCCTGTGCTTTTACCCATAGCATTTAGTTCAAGCATCTTCCTTTCAAGTCCAGGTCCCCTAGCTCCCTCCTGTACTTCCATACCCCACCCCATGTCTGCCCTCACCTCTCCTTATGCTAACAGTCATCACCCAGTCCATGTTGTAAGTGACAATCCTGGTGCTTGGTGCTTACTGTGCATTCACACTGGCCGGCTGAGCTGCTCCAGGCCATATTCCTTTTGACAATGGAAAAGCCCAACTTGAGCCACAATATGCTGTCTCCAGATGCACCAGGAGGACCAGAACAGCTAGGCTTTCTGGAGAGTGCAACCATGTCCCTTTGTTTTTATGTGTTTAATGGTGTGTTCTAAAAGGCAGAGGGAAGCAGCCTGAGGGATCCCAGATTATCTAGGCTAATTTAGCTCTGCCTGGCTTCTTCAAATAACCATTGGAGAGACACAGGATCTCTCTGAACCCCGGTGACTTGTCTATAAGAGTTCTTTTCTTAAGGAGAAAAATAATTCTGTAAAGCTCTAGCATAGTAACTAATGTGACTTCAATACCCACAAAGCCTAGCACTGTTGCTTCTACAACTGGCAAACACAACTCACAGATCTCTCGTTATATAGAACTTAGCTTTTTCATCTATCATTCCTAACTGTAATTATTGCTTTAAAAAACACGAGCTTCTCTTTTTGTTCCCTCTGAGACAAGGTCTCCTGTTGCCCGGACTGGTCCTGAACTCACTGTAGCACTAAGAGTGACCCTGAACTTCTGATCTTCCTGTCCCCATTTTGGAATCATAGGCATGTGCTGTCTCATTTGGCTTATGCAGTGATGCGGATCAAAGCCAGGGTTTCGTGCATGCTGAGCAAGTACAAATATCACCGCCCCCAGCTTTCTTCTTTAAGCGTGTATTACATGCTGAGCATGTACAAGGTCCCCAAGGTACCTTTCCTGCTTAGTCTTCATGATGGTGACGATTATGAGGGTCAAACACATTAAAAATTCAGTTCCTTTAACACATCCAGTCTCTAGAAGAAAAAAATTCAAAATCTCTCTCTTTTTTTTAAGTTTGAATTCGCTTAGCTATGAGTTCCTATTTTTAAAAAAATCAAGATTAAGTTACATACTTTCTTACATCAAAAGGGAAGAACCAGAACACACATTCACAATCTGAACAAAGCAAAACCAAATCCCAACTGCATAAATAATTCACTGCCCAACCAATGCCTGGGATCCACTCAGGAACTTCTGGGCTCCTCCAAAGGGTTTGGGGCTCTTCTCCAGCTCCTCCATCACAACGCACACAGCTGGTGTTCTAGACTCTGGCTGGCTCACTCTACTTACTCTGCTGCTGTCCTTGGTGGTCATCCCATGGCACCGGCATCTCCAAAATGCTGGAGTCCTCTGCTGTAACTGGACTGTACATTCACCAATAGTGACACATAGGCTCTCTTCATGGTGCCCAGCCTCAACCTCTCTCTATTGATTCCTTAAATCAAGCCTCAACTTCTCTCTACTGACCCCTTACATCCCATGCCTTCAGCTGCTCCTGAAGCGGCAGCTTTCCCAGTGGCCTCTCCTGACCTCACACAGTGCCAAGCCTCAGCTTCTCTCCAGGATCCCTTCATGCTTTCAAAACCAGTGCCACCTTAACTACCAAGTGACTCTATACTACCGAGATTGGCTTCCAGCATGATGTACAGCCTTGGCTGACTCTGGAACACATCTTCCGTGTGCTCCCGGGAAACACTTCCCAGAAGACTTACAGCAGAAGAAGTCGGGTCTCAGGACTAAGACATTTGTGGGAGATGCTTGCTAGGAAGCAGTGCTTTGACCCAGATTAAGTCTGCCAGAGTCAAGGACTCTGGTTCCCTTACCTCACAATCTTCCCAGCATGGCCATCCGCTGAGAATTAACATTCCGTTTTAGGGAATGTTAATTGCTTCTTATTTAAAAAAGTTGTTTTATAGATTGTACATAAAGTTGGAGAGATGGGGAGTAGGAAGCCTGGGCTTGAAAGTCTGACATTCTGAGGGAAAGTCTTTGGTGGTTTAGATGAAAAACATCCCCCAAATGCTGAGGGATTTGATCATTCTGTCTCCAGTTGGAGGTAATGTTTGGGAAGGTAAGAGGTGTGGCTTTGCTGGAGATAGGCTTTGAGCATTTGCTCAGTCTGCTTTCTGCTTGTGGTTGAGGATGTAAATGCTCAGCCTCCTGCCTAGGCTGCCGTGCCTGTTCGCCGTCATGCTTTCCTGCCATGATGAACTCTTACCCCTCCGGAATTGTAAACCAAAATAACTCTTTCTACAAGTCTTTTTTTTTTTTTTTTGACTTAGTGTTTATCTCAGCAACAGAAAGGTAACAAATACCAAATCACATGTCCTGATTTTTTTGGTTTGGCTGGTTTTTGTGGGGTTTCCTTTCGTTTTGTAATTTCACAGCTACTCTCATTTTGCCTGAATGTGTGTATATGAATCACGTGCATGCCTGGTACCCAGGAAGGCCGCAGAGGGTGTCAGATGTCTTGGATCTGGAGCTACAGATGGCTGTGAGTCCCCATGTCAGCGCTGGGAATCAAACCTGGGTCCTTTACAAGAGGAGCCAGTGCTCTTAACTCCCAGCCACACAGGTCCTGTTTTTAAGGTTCTCATGAGAAGAACTCATGGACAGATTAACTGTACACCAGGAACAAGTCAAGTCTCCGTTTATTCAGAGTCCCCACACCTTGGAGCTGTTCCCAGTCCCTTGTCCGGAAATCCTGCTTCGTTCTGTTCCCCAAAGTGCCTGAGAATCCTCTTCCCGGCAGTCTCATGATCACAGGCATCAAGAGATACCCATTCTGCCATGGCCAGCCTCCCAGTCTGGGCTGAGAAAGAGCTGGCTGCATTGCTGCTGCTTCCGGTCAGATCCTATCTGTAGAACCAGAGACATTCAGTGCCCACCTCCCACCAAGCAAGGGCGCTTCTCCCCTGACCCAGCTCCTGTGCCACCTTCTCCTCCCATTACTAATGCTCCAGATGGGCTGGAAGGAAGGCCTCAGGCAAATATTGGCTCTTGAAAGGTTAATAATTTACAAATGAACTACAGCTGATAAGAAGTCCGGGCTTCTGCTGCCAGGATACAGGGGGAACGTGATACGAATGCAGTCGGCCTCCTACTGCAGGAACAAAGCACGAGGAGGCAGGAGACCCCCTTTATAAAAGCTTCAGAAACGTGGTTAAGATGCTTGCTCCCTCATGTAACAGTGGGAGTTGTGAGATAGGGGATTTGGTCAAACCACACCAAAAACGTGTGGTAGAGGCAGCCCACCCCAACCCCCCCCCCCGACACACACAAGTCTATGCTGCCTCGGCTCAGTCCACACTTCAAGCCAGGAAGCACAGCCATTTTCTTTATTCAACTGCACATACCTGCCACCTCACCTCCTCTACTTCCCACACAGCTCCTCTCTGGAGATACAAGCGCTCCCGCAAAGGCAGGTGCTTCGATTGGCTCCTCTATGGGGGTGGGGGTGGGGGAGAAAGTTCATTTCATAAGCCATTTGGGAATGCATGGGACTTCAGAAGGCCTCTAAAAATTGCAGGGACAGCCTGCACATTCGGGAGCCTGGAAGAGACCACAGCAAATAGCCTGAAAAGGTGGCTGCAAAGAGAGGAGGAAATGAGGAAGAGGGGGAGGACTGTCTGCATGAGGGATCATCACAGTGAAATCCATGGGGACAGGTGAGGACCAGGCAGAAATGGCAAGGTGGGAGCCTGTTGCTGGGTGGAAGTGGCAGGGTGGGAGCCTGAGGGATCATCTGTTGCTGAGCACTGACCCATGGTCTGGACTGATACACATGACGATGTGTTCAAAAGAGAGGACATTTAATCATTTCAGGGTTTTTCTCCAATAGAGGACAAGAGACTCCTCTCATGAATCTCTACTAAGAGGTCCCCCATGAGGCAGCAGGATGGTGATGCTGGCCTTGTCCTAGGCTGGTCTCACCCTATAACCCAGCACAGAGACCAGCCCAGCACAGAGGCCCACCCAGCACAGAGGCCAGCCCAGCACAGAGACCAGAACAGCACAGAGGCCAGCCCAACACAGAGGCCAGAACAGCACAGAGGCCAGCCCAACACAGAGGCCAGCCCAGCACAGAGACCAGAACAGCACAGAGGCCAGCCCAACACAGAGGCCAGCCCAACACAGAGGCCAGAGGAGGAGACGAATGCTTACAAATCACCTATATGATCACTGTCTCCGCATCTCTTCCTGTTGCTGTGATAAAACACTCTGACCAAAGCAATTTAAGGGACAAATTGCTTGTTTTGCCCTTGGGTTTTCATCCCTGCCCATCTTGGTAGGGAAGCCACAGCAGCAGGAGCAGGTACTTGAGGGGACTGTGCATATTGCATTCTTAGTCAAGAAGCAGTTAAAGGTGAAAAGTGGTACCCAGATCCCTTTCTCCATGTGCACAGTCCTGGGTCTCTGCCTAGGGAATGATGTCACCCAAAGTAGATGGGGCTACTCTACCTCAATTAGTTCAGTCAGGATAACCCCTCACAGGCACAGACAAGTCCAGAGGCCCAAATCCCAGGTGATTCTAGATTCTATAACATTGATGATCAACACTAACCATCAGGTATACACATACATGCACACACATGTGCACAGATGCAAACACACTCACATACCTAAGAGGGGAACCAGAGACCATACCAAAGATTTGCAGAATGGGTGGGATCCAATGCTGAGGGTTCTAGTGGGAAGTCCTTGAACCCTGTGCTCCCTATTCTGAAATGTTCTTCCTGATCACAACCACATACTTCCCGTGTTTGCCCATTCATCTTCCCAGAGGTTCCTGGCCAGAGGCGCTGCCCTCCCTGTGTCCTGGATAACTATTGCCCTTGGCCAGAGAGGTCTCAGCAGCTGTGTTGCTGGGGAGAGTTCCCTAGTTACAGTTACTCAGCTCAGAGGCTGGGCTTCCTACATACAGCATGATGTATGACATCACATTTTCTATAAGGTGAAGGTCTGTCCAGAAAAGCAAAGTGTCACAGACAGAGAGCCACCCAGTCAGGGAGCTCTGAAGGAAGGGCCCAGGTTCTGGGACGGGCCCTGTGAAATTCTGTAAGAGTACATGCTGCTTAAATCTAGATTAGCTTTGATTTAATTTACTTGAAAGCTAATGATGCTAATTAGCACTATCCGTATTAATGCTAATGAATATTAATTACCTAGTTGATGGACAGAGACCTAATTCAACCCTATTCAGATACCTGCTTCCTGCCCATGCCTCTAGCTAGAGGCATCTGGTTCTCAAATCACACACAGCCCTGTATTCACGGATTAATTTTTCTCTCTTGCCAGTTATTTCCCTCTTGCCTTCAAAGAGGGACCATGAGGTCTGTAAAGGGAGAAGCCACATCTTATCTCTCATTTTAGCTCATACGCCCCAGTACTTACACATAACGGTTCTCGATAAACAGTATTTGTGGAGCGGATGAGCAAATGCATGATGGGACATAAGTTGAGATGAATAAATTATCTCAGGTGATGGTATTTGATATTTTCCAAGGAATGTCCTGATCCTTGAAGCCAGGCACACTCAAATGTGACCTTCTCCGCTGTTTCAAGAGATGCCAGGCCACACAGGGAACGTGAACTTGAGGAGTAAGCAGACTCTGACCTTGAAGTTTCCTTGGACTGAGGGCAGGGGTATTAGAGGGCAGGGAGGGGGTGTTGTTTCCATCAGGGGACACATCCAGTACAACTCACCGGCAGAGCAGCAGAGGTAAGAAAATCACTCAAGACACATCTGCCCTAATCTTGCAACAAGATCATGTTAAAAGCAATTTTTCAAGCCTGAGTAAGATGTTTATGGTCTGATAGATGATGGCTGGCAAACTCATTTTATCATAAATATCACAGCAGATAATACACTTCAGTATAAATGATGCGTCTGCCTTTGCCAGATCTCGCCATGAGTAATGTCCCTCCGATACCGGCTTCTAAAAGATAAACAAATTATGGGTGGTAATTACCCGAAGTTTGATTTTCTTTTTTATGAGCTTTCCTTCACCCTAATCACACTCAGGGTGGGAAGACGGAGACATGAATGGGTCTTAAAGTGGAGAAGCAAAGGGCCTACTTCCCCGCTGTGGGGAAGCTGAAGACTGAGCGTGTTTCCATAGCTCCGGGATAAAAGGAGAGACACAGTAAGTAGGAAATAGACAGGAAGCAGAGGATTGGGATGGGGAGAAGGCAGCGACTCCTCCAGTATATGCTTATTTAGACTATGCTTATGCCATAGACAAACCCTTTCTTTGATCCATACACTTATGAACATGGGCTGTACATACAGCTGCTCCCACCCCAGCTCAGGTTTCTCTCTGCATACCTTGAGGCCCACCGAGGCTCCAGCCCTTGACTGATCATTCTGAGCGCTGCCATCTAATCTATTGCCTGCTGGCATAGCATGACGCCTGCAGCCATTTTTGTTGTTCTTGTTGCTCATGATTCTTGACTCTGGCAAGTCTAAGAGAACGATCCAGGGAGCCCAGTGGATATAAACTTGGCAGAGAGAAAGTAAAGCAGCCAGTGGCCTAAAGCCAGAGCATCCCCGGTGAGGACCAGGGTTCAAATCTGCAGACTGGCTCTGGACTGGAAAGAACCTAATGTCAACAGGGCAGATGTAACAAAGTTCCACAAAGCAAAAGACTGGACATCCAGACCGAAATGGTGGCTGAGCTCCCTCCAAGGGCTCTACCTACCACTGAGTCCTCCCTGTGAGTCCTCCCAGTGAGTCCTCCCTGGTCTCTCCCTAGGACCATATAGTAAGCAACAAGCCTTGGTACTCTCATGCCTCTAGTCAGTGTCCAGGGTCACATGTTGTCCTGGGCACTCTCCTAGGACAATGTCACCGTCAATTAACCCCACACCGTGCACCATTGTGACCTCAACTAAATAAAGCTGCCTGATTCCATTTCTCAGTAGGATTTCATTGTGTGGTTCTTCACGGGACATGAGGTTTTGGGGGGACACAGTTCAACACAGCCCAGTAAGGAACCAAGAGCCAAGCTGCGAAAGAAGACTGAGAAACCTAAGCAGAGAGAACTAGAGGAAGAGAGAGAGACTGAGGAGGGGATTGAGAAACAGAAAAGGAAGCCTGGGGGGAGATGAAGGGAGGGATGGAGAGGTGTGAGAAAGGGTAAAGAGGATGAAGAGGAAGGGGGAAAGGAAGGGAGAGGGCAGGGTGGAGTGGAAGGGGTCAGGAGGGAGAGGAGCCTAGGAATGCAGCAAAAACACTCACATGCTGATCCTGAACACTAAATGTAGACAAAGGATCAGCTCAGTGTTTAGTGAATTTCCCCCAAAATGCACACTTCTCACAGACTGGGCCCAGCAGCAGCCTAACACTGTTTACTGAAACCAACTACATTATAACAAGCAGTCTATGTGTGTTTTAGATTTGCTATGTCCAGGGTCTATTAAAGGACTGTAAGCTGGGGGTCCCTAAGACCTATGACACCTGCATATCCCACTTTCCCCCCATGACTCTGACTCCAGGGGCTTCCAGTTTTATAGCTGAGAGCGAGAGCATGACTGTTGGGGAAAACAAGACATTATTCACGGCAGCAGCAGTGTGGTCATGTGCTCTGTTTACCTCCTCTAGAGAAGAAAGCAGGCCACCCAGGAGCTGAGATGAGAGCTCCCCCTAAAGAGCAAGCTCTGAGGGCTGCAGGGCCGCTGCTACCATTCATCCAAGCTGTCATCTATGTTACTTTCCAGCTTCCATACTCTGGTCTGCTCCAGCTTCCTGGAATTTTTCAAAGCCCTCTAAAGAGAGACTGTCAGAGTAGCATCAGCCAAAATAGACCCTGGACATAGCAAATCTAAATTAACAGGAAGGAGGCCTTGGGGCTGGCAAGAGAGTTCCTGGGGCAGGGGGAGGACAGAAAGAGTGAGCACATATATTTGTGCCTCTTTGTTTGTAGGTGTGCACTGCATGCTTGTGTGTGCATAGTCGTGTGTGTGTGTATGTGTGTGTGTGTGTGTGTGTGTGCGTGTTTCTGTGTGTTTTCAAAAGCAAGCAGAGGCAAAAGAAAGGCTCTCAATATACACTAATTCATCTCCGAGTCTCTGGCCTCTGGAATATTCTTTATCACTGGAACAGTCACTCACTCGCTTGGCAGAAAGTCATAGAACAGGCATAATTTATGAATGAGATCACCCTTGCTTTTATTTTCTTTTGCCATATTAGAAATGAATGAGTTTGGCTTTAGGGTAATAGTCCCCCCCCCATTCCCTTTTTGTCCTTGAGAACCATCTTTCGGAACAGAAAAGCCTCTCTGTCCAAGTCTCTGCGGGAGAATTGGTCATGCCAGCCTTGACCAGCACTGAGAAGGGAAGATGAAGGAGAAAGGGCGGAAGGGCAGGTGCAGCCTGACACAGTGCCATGCCCAGCCCCTAGCCCACACCATCCAGAAGGGAAGAAGAGCCTCTGCCATCAAAGCATTTACAGCTAGAACTCCCAGACTTCCTTCTCCACATCAGCAAGGGCTGTGAGATGCACAGCCGTGCCCTCTCTGGTATAACCATATAAAGAGCAGTGAGTTAGCAAACAGCTGTTCCCCAAGGTCATGCAGTAGAGGGTCCTAGTACTGTTGGTTGCCATAGTAACCCTTATTCTTCCTTCTGTTGCCATATTTACTCATTCATCTGATATCAGCATATTGATAGTAGACAGTATGTTTAGTACTAGAGGCATCAAAAAGAAAACAAAACCCAGGTTGTCTTGTCAATTTGTAGCAAAAAGCAAGAAGGAAAAGGTGTTGGGAAGGCTGAGGGCTCAGAGTTGCAAACTATGGAGTTGGGTTCTTCTACTAAGGATGGGCTGTTTTCACCTCTCTTACAGGGTACAGGTGGCTCTAAACTCACAAATGAGTGTTTGTGCCTCTTCCTCTGCTAGTCTGGCACCCCTCGCTGACCTATTGACTGGAAACCTTCTGTAGTTCCACAATAAGGTGGGCAGTGCAAAAGCCTCAAGGCCAAGGTCCTAAGACAAGTCTAGAAAGAGCTGTCAGTTTGGAAGCCTGAAGAAGGATGGTTGTGGCTGATACCCTAACACAAAGGAGGCTGACTCCCTGGATCCCAGGCTGAGAGAGGAAGGCTGCATATGTGTGAATCCATGGACTAAGCAGCTCAAAGCCACCGCGGGTGTAAGCAGTACTGAGCTGCAGTCTATTGTGATACTGTCTGGGTTCCTGTAGTAATAATTGTAAGCGCTTATTTTGGCATCCTGCCAGGACACTCTCGTGGAAATGTCTTTCAGCCCCCGACCAGTGATGGTTTTACTGGAAAGCAGCAAAACCTTAGGGTTTAGGGACTTAACTGTCCCAAGTTCTCTCTCCTTCCCCTGATATGCCAGGGAGCCTCTGGGTGGGTGGAGAGAGAACGGAAGTCACAGTATTACATCCTTCCTTGCTTTGCCTCAGGCCATGCCTCTGACCAGCCAATCCTCTCAGCACCATCTCTTACCAGATCATTTGTGTGGGTTAGTTCCCTCTTCTGAGAACTTCACCCATGGTCTAACCTGTCTAGGGTTAGTAGCAGCAATCTGCAGCCTTTGAGTAGCCTCACCCCTCCCCATTTAGCCTTCTACTTTCCCTTCATTCTAACCCTTCCACATCCAAGTTCTATTACAACTGACTAAAAGCCTGGTGTGGGTTCTGTCTCCCTAACAGAAAGCTACATACATCTCAATGGTTTGAGTAAAAATGTATTCAAATTGAGAGGATGCTGGGTTATCTGTAGGACCTCCAAGGGTGTGAGAGGATGCTGGGTTATCTGTAGGACCTCCAAGGGTATGAGAGGA
>NW_021604588.1:25248186-25275864 GCF_004785775.1 Grammomys surdaster | reverse complement strand
TGAGAGGATGCTGGGTTATCTGTAGGACCTCCAAGGGTATGAGAGGATGCTGGGTTATCTGTAGGACCTCCAAGGGTATGAGAGGATGCTGGGTTATCTGTAGGACCTCCAAGGGTGTGAGAGGCTGCCTATGCAGCAGGATGTGGAGACAAATTTACCCCTACCTCTCCCCAGAAACTTCTGTGTGGATCCCACCAAAACTGCTGCTGACTGCTGGCCACTGAGGACCACAGTGCCAGGCTACCATCAAAGTACCCTGTACTGTACATCACAGTATCTCCATGGCCTCAGAAACCAGCTCCCAAATCAACCCCAGGTACTATCTGGCTGGTTTGGGTATATTTACGTATCCTAGTCTCATCTTAGAGGATGAGGAGTGGAGAATGTGACTTCTCACAGCTGTGTCAAGTATGATGTTAGATCAGAAATGAGATCAGAGGCCCAGGACACCTAAAAAATAATACATTTAAAAACTATTAACTATTTGCTATAGACATAAGAAGAGAAGTCAGGGCTGGGTTACGGACTTGGGGCCAATATATAAAGAGTGAAATCTCAACAATATTACTGGGTCCATTCTGACAGAAATCTCAGAACTCAGTGCAAGAGCTACAGGTTATGGGTATAATCATCCCTTCCAAGTGCCCAGCAAATGGATGATGTGCTGGCAACAAACCCTGCTGTAACTGCGGAGGTCGGTATGGCCTCCTACCCAGAAATGCATGTCTATCCAGCTAAGGATGCCAATAAGATGTTGGCATTAATGCTGGCCCTAGTCAGAGAGAAACTAAGGAGGCCAGAATCTGAACGGCTCCTGAATGCACTCTGAGATTCCACAGAGTCCTAAGTTTGGGGCTTTTTACACAGATCTTCAGATGGGAATGGATCTGGCATGCAGTTCACTGATGTTCTACCTACATCTCTTACTTGGGCTCCGGGTTCAAAATCCCTGCATTGCTGCTTCAAGTCAAGGGGACTTGGCACCTGCCACTTCCCACCACACAGCCCTCCCATTCCCTTAAATACCTGCAGCCTTTCTTTACAACTGACACCTTCTCCTGATGGATTCCGTTTCTAACTCCCTGTCAAGTAGCCTGCTTTCTCTCTTCATTTTCCAAGATTTTATCCGAATCCATTAGGCAGGAGAGTAGGTTTCATTATGATCATTACCAACGTGGACAGGCAGCCAAGATTTAATATCTGTTGGTCAATAACTGCTTTCCTATCTAATCACTCTAATGGGCCATTTAGAGGGGACTGTGACCTTCCAGTTCTGGTTTCCAAGAGAGCATGCTGACTCTAACATAAAAGCCATAGGATCTGGGTATCTTTGGACCCATTTCTCCTGAATAAGTATAGGGTATGTGTAGCCAGGGTAGGGAACCAGAAGCCTACAGCTTATCTCCCAAGCCTAATCTCTGCCTGGTACCCAGTGGAGCCCTTTCTGACCGCAGCACACTCCCTTGTCTGGGTAGTCCACATACACATTTCTTTCATTCATATCCTTTCTTACCTAGCAAGATCTCAGACTCTCTAAGAATAGGGCTTTCCTTGATGAATCAGAGAGGCAGAAAGGGGATGGGCAAGGGTAGGCTGAGGGCCTTGCACTGGAGTAAACAGGGGCTCAGAACACTGGCCTGGTTGTGGAGGAAGTATGGGGTGTAGTCCCTCTAAGGTGAGACTGGGGTTCCTGATCCCAGCCAAAACTTGTGCCACAGTAGCTGCAGGAAAAGCTGGTGGTGGGGAAGGAGAGAGAGAAAGAACTGAGCTCACATGTAACTACAGGTATTAGGATCTGACAGCAGGAATCAGCCATGATCTAAGACTGTCCACTCTCAGGGAGCCCCCAAGCAGTGGGTCACCAGATTAAGGAGATGCAGGGAATATCTCTGGGGGAAGCAGAGCTGAACTCAAAATCAGAGAGAGGAAGATGAGATCGGAAGAAAGACTTGTCCTTGAGGAGTAATGCCTAAATTCTCTGCTGCTTCTTCACCCCATACCACACAGGGACTTCTCCTGGCTTCAAAAAGAACCCTGCAACCACCAGGTCTTATCCAGGCTTCAGAGAGGACCCCGCTATCATGGAGTAGTTCTCTAAGCTTCAGAGAGGCTTTTCCAGGCTTCAGAGCTCTGGGACCTGTCCTGTCCTGAGTTCGGGGACCTGCTTTTCTACAATCCTGAGTTCTGGGACCAGTCTTCCTTAGAGCTGGTCCCAGATATGCATCTAACCTTAGGCACTGGGAAAATTGAACAATTTCTTACTTTCCAAGCTAGGGAGACTCCAGCTGTGATTCTCACTGACTCAACTCTGCAGAGTCAGAGGCTGCAAAAGTGATGTCCTGACTAACACTTCCTCACCCCCATAGCACCTGCAGTCCTGCCACGTCTGAAATCAGTACCCCAATACTCAAGTAAAACCAGCTCACTCTACAAGCGCACCTGGAAAGATGATAGAATCCCTGCTGGTGACAGCAGGCCACCTTCAGAGTTCATTTAAACTTCCCAGTTATCCTTCCTATCACCTTTGGGGACTCAAAAGATGAAAGAAACCAGGATTCAAGTCTGAGCTTATTAGTCTAGAACTTTAAGTAAGTTAATCTCTCAAGGAAGGGGAATTGAGACAGCCAATCTGTAAGATGTCTGTGTCCACTTTCTAACTAGAACACCGTTACTCACCAACCTCACACATCAAACAGTAGGATCTGACAGTCATTGCTATTGACTTTACCTCTTCACTAGTTTATGACTAAAGATATTGAGCTGTAAAATATCTATTTATGGCTAGTGGGAAGAACACTCAGGACTTCGGGCACCATGGCTTGGCTCGGTATTTTCGGGAAGGGCTGGCAGACTGTTTGCAGAGCTAGGCACAAACTCTTCTTCAAAAGACAGATGACCATATGAATATTTTAGCATCATAGATCACTAACTCTTGAGTCATTCAAAAGATGGATGAAAGACTTGGGGAAGGGGACACCCAGGAGGCAGGATGATGAAGGACCAACAGCCTTCTCATTCTGGCTACTTCCCCCGGACTCTGTTTCAAGATTTTAGTACATTTTTAATCACTTCACTATCACTTATAAAAACCAATAGCAGGTTCCTGGTGAAGGAAGAAAATAATGGTTCAAGCATGAGAGTCGTTTTCCAATTGATTTCCTTTGTCCATTTCCTCCAGACCTCAGTTGGGAAGGTACAGCCTCACCCTTCAGAGACACTATAACTTAAACCCCACACATGGACTTTGTTTAAGGAAATGACTTGGTATTTTTTTTCTCATGTCCCAAGGGGCTACATTTCAGGTGGTTAATCATCTTTACAGCCTTAAAATAGTTGGGATTTGTGGAAAGCATTTAAACCCAATTTGGGGAGAAAAAAAACCAGACTGTCCCAAATTCAGGGTAAAATTTTCACTTTTATTCAGGGTGCTAATTTATGATCAGACAGTGATTGCAAGACTTTATGCCAAACTCTTGGGGGCTTCTATTTTGTTATTATTCACTCAGTTTTTATTCTCTGGGTCAAATGAATCACACACCAAATGCCATGGAACAACATGGTCTCAGCATGGATCCTCACTGTCTTTATGCCACAGGTATGATTCAGAGTCTTTGTCTCCAGATATATAAATCCCTAAGAAGAAGGTCTAGGGAATCATTGTGGTATCCCATTCCCCCTGTGATGAAGATGTCTAGTCCTTCAAAGGTTGGCGTTTGAGTGTCTGGTGTTTCCAAGCTTCATTCCTGGCACTGAAGTACCCAGTACCTTGAGGAATTACCTAGCGGGTACAACCTGGCACTATAGTACCTGGTACTGTGAGAAATGAATACCTATAGTCCTAGGACCCATCACTCAGCTGTGCCCTGGGCTATACCTGCTCTATGAAAAACTTCTAGGGGCCATGTCAAGGCTACAACCTGGCGCTATGAACCTTGACCTCTGGCTTCCCTGACCCTACCCTTTCTGCTCCTAGAGACCCTTTATAACGAGGTCCCTTCATACTAATTCTCTTAATGTCTGTCTACATTGGGAAGCTGAACTGCTTGCTTCCCAACAAGATGAGCCTCTTGTTCTTCGCGCATAGCAAATCATATCGCTCTGTCACACACGCAGAGGTGGGGCAGGCTTCCAGGATGATCAGGCCACCATTGACCCAGACAAGCAATTAGGACGCCTACGAGAGCAACATTTCCCAATGAGGACCTGACTGCTGCACCTGCTCAGTGGCTTCCACAGGCTCTTCCAAGAAGTCCATCCCACTGTCTGCCAGAGCTGAGCTGGGCTCTGTCTTCCACATCTCCCCCTCCCCATTATATCTGACCTCCCCATGTTGCCTGGATCTGCTGGGTGAGAGAGATGTTAATTTCTGCTCAGGTGTAAGCAGAAGTGACTTTTCAAAAGCTTGTCTAAAGGGAGTATCTGCAAAGACTGGAGTTACAAAGTTTTGACGATCAGGATGGAAGAACCTACCAAGAAAAGTCACTCTGTATATTGTTCAAATCATAACAAGTTGAATAAAAACTTGGTAAGAAATAAAGTGACTCATACTTGGCACCTGCCCCATGTCAGACCCCAGCTCCTTGCACGAGGTTCTATCTTCACCTCCAACAGCTCACAGAATAAAATATCATCTCACTTTTACGAAATAGAAATCAAAACCTAAACAGATTAAAAGTACTGTGTGGGACCATGAAAAGGATAGCTTGGTTTCTGGTAGAGCACTGGCTAGAAATGGCCGGAGACCCTGAGAGGGACAGCATACATTTTGCTACGTTCCCAGACTCCAGGCTCCTGACAAGTGGCCAAAGACCTCCATTGTTCTGTGTCTTTTAGTCACGTAGGACAATGCTCCTACCAGCCCCTCCACAGGTAGAGGGAGTGACTACAGGCCTCAGCCTCAAGAGATTTCCAAATTAATGAGATACCTGAAGGCCAGAGGGCATAGCCAATTAAGCATTCCTTCCCAGACCCTCCTCCCTCCTCCATCCCTATTTAACTCAGGTCTGCCCTAAGTTTTTGGGGAGTACAGCCAGATTCATCCACTTTCCATCATGACAATAAACCTTTTGGAACTATGGATATCCTCGTGTCTATGGGGAACCATGGAGAAGGCCTTGACTACTGAGCCTTTGCACCACCTCTGCTGTTTAATCTCCCACCAGAAGACTTCTCTACGTTCCCGCCATGGAGGCCACCAATTCAAACAAGCTAGCCAATCCAGCCAAGCAAGTGCTGGTAACAAAGAGTCTCTACCCGCAGGGTGCTGTTGGGGCTTCCCTCCCCGCTGGTTCCTCTCAGCTGCAGGCAGTCCAGCCTGTATGCTCTCAGTCTCTGTTCTTCGGCACCTCTCAGTAACATCTGGGGGCCCAAAGACTGAGACCACCAGCCTCCGGGTCAGCCGTTGGCCCGGAGACCCTCTCTCAGAAGCCCTGCTGCCACAGGACCTCAGACTGAGGTCTCCCCATGCCCGGGTGGAGTCCCGTAGCATCCACCCAGCACAGAGTGGAATGAACTCAGTCAAATTCCCACACTTCTGCTTGCCGGAGCCACAGGATCCACAACTCCACTCAACAGGACCCATGCCCACCCCTACTCAAGAACTAACTGCCCCACAGGTGCCAGGGGCACGGATTTTGAGTGGGGATCCCCAGACAAGAAGGTGTGTGTGGATCAACTGGCCTCAGATTCCTGGGCAACCAGGCACCTTTGGTAGCCGCAGAAGAATCAAGACTGGGGACATATGGGCTGAACTGGCCCACAGCTGAGAGGGATGGGGGGGCAGTCTGTTCAGGCCTGGCCTGGGTTTCTCGGAGGGGCTGGTAGGGGTGTTGCCCTACGTGACTGAAAGGTGCTGATCCATGGAGGTCTTTGGCCTCGTGTCAGGAGCCTGGAGTCTGGGAGCATAGTGAAATGTATGCTGTCCATCGCAGGGTCTCTGGCCATTTCTAGCCAGTGCTCTACCAGAAACCAAGCTATCCTTTTCACGGTCCCACAGTACTGCCCAGCTAGGAAAGTGCAGATCTGGTCTCTGAACCCAGGCATCTCTCTTCTCCACAACTCTTGTTTTCTCCTTCAGCATTTTCATGGTGGCGAGTGTTCAGTTTCAGGGGTTGCTTGCACTAAAGCCAGCGTTCCCAACTTGAACCGCTGGCTGTGGGTGTGGGATACTTCACCCCAATTGTCTGTAATCCCTGCAGTCACTTGCCAACCTGATGAAAGGTGTAGGTTGAGCCTCCCTGAGGGCTTCTTGCCTCTGGGGGAGTGTTGGGGTCTGCCTACCCCTGTCCTAAACTACCCCTCCATGGGCCACCTTGGATAAATCCTCCCTCTTTTCTAGGCCCCTGGAGCCTTGCCCTGACATTCTTGATTCTGCGGAGCTGCTCCTCAAGGCATGGGTGCAGAAGGAGAGACTCTGGGTTTGAGCCCCAAAAGAAACTTCCACCAGACCACCGCTCAGACAACTCACCTGGAAATTTATGTCTAAAAAGGAAACTTGCAGAGAGGCATCAGGGGGTCTGAGTGGTCTTCCTAGTATGTATGAGTTCTGATTTTTACTGTGAGCCCATATCATCGTTGGGCAAAGTAAGCTTTGGGCTAAATGTTCACTGCAGTGTCTGGTGTCTGAGATGATTTTAAGACATGATTAGTAAGGTTTGATCAATAGAGGGCCCGTCGGAAAGACACTGAAGTCCTAACACCTGCAACTAAGACCTGCAACCGGGGCCTTACTTGGAATGTCTTTGCTAAAATGAGTCAGTAGATTAGAATGCATGCTCAACAAAAGGATTGCTGTCCTTACACAAAAATACTCAGACAATGGGCAAGGTAGCCACCTGGAGACAGAGGGAGGGGGTCACACAGAAAAGGTGGGCCACTCTGAAGCCAGGAAGAAGAGAGACAGAGTTTCCTTCATCAGCTTCAAAAGGAGCGTGGCTCTGACGACACCTTAACTTCAGACCGGCCTCCAGAGCCAGGAGAGAATACATCTCCGCTGTTTTAAATCACACAGTTTTAAGTCAATCTGTTATAGAGACAGTAAGAAACTAATATCTACACCGCAGGGGTAAAATGCCAAAGTGAGACCAGAAGCTGAACCACAAGAGGAGAAACGCAGATGACAGCTTTCAATTCCAGCAGTAATAAAATAAATGTGACTAAAGTTACTTTTTCTTCCGGCAAAGATTTAAAAGAATTCTAATGCCCGGCACTGGCGGGGGTGGAAGACATAGGAATGAGGAGGAACAAGGCTTCTACAGAGTGATGGAGTAATAGATATTAGAAGCTGTAAAAATCCTCATACTTGAGGAAATAATTAAGTACATGGGGGAAGATCAGGGTAAGAAACCATCGCAGCCCTGCCTGTAACAGAAAAACAAAAAGAGAGAGAAATGTAAAGCTCAAACGAGTAGGGAACCGTTAAATAATTTATGTTATGTTCACTCGATGAGATTATCATGAAGCCATTAAAGATGATGAAGTCGATCTGCATTTATCAAAAAGTAGAGAGTTCGAGTGTATAGCCGAGGGGGAACGGTACAGAACAGTGCAGCAGAGCACGGAGTTACGTAGCTTAGGAAACAGATGCCGAATCACAGCTGCCGACCTTCTAAATCACTTCGTTTTTGATTTTCTAATTTTTTTTTATAATGAAAATCAATACTCTGAGAAACAAATACTCAAAGCCACAAGATGGATTTGAACACTTCTGCTGCTGGGCCAGTGTGACTGATGTCCCTGGAGGAGACAGCCCTGGGCCCACCTCTATGCATACTCCAACAGGGCAGAAAGGGCCAAGGGAAAGCAAACGTTTACCTCCCTGAGGCCTGGCTTCTCACACTGCCCTGTGCTCTGAATCACGCCATCTCTAGCACCCAGAGGGACATGTCCATAGCAGCCAATGCTTTTCTGTTACAGACAAGGGCATGAGAGAGAAGTGTCCGAAGGTTGGGATGGTTGCCAGTCAAGCAAAAGGTCAGACCTCGTGCTCCTGAACAAAGCTGTTCCTACTATGCCCACCAACTCTCTAGAGAAGCTGCAATCTTGAGGCCTGGGCCACAGATCATCCTGACAGTTTTAAGAGGATTCTGAGAAGCTCCTAGAACCTTCTGGAAGCCTAGTTCACTAACACACTCTTGGACATTGTCATTCCTGTTCTCAACCCCCCTCCAAGGGAGCAAGCTGCCTTCCCCACAGGCCTGTCTTCAGATCTAGCCCACTTGTTTTCTCTGCCACTGGCCTCTGAACAACGCTACATGGTGCAGCGTCTCCATCTCAAGGTAAACTCCAAGGCAACTCCCACTCTTAGCCCACCTGTGGGCTCTAGGAAAGTGACCTGGGCCCTCCTGCCTCAGACTTCACACATCATCCACCCCTCAAGCTTGTGTTTGCAACTGGATTCCCTCCACCCAGTTGAGGCAGCACTGCCTTCCTCCCAGTTCCTGGATCTCTCTTCAGCAGACATCTTAGATCCTCTGCTAAGCACGACTCCTACTCACAGTGGCAAGGAGGGCCAGTCAGCCCATTCCAACCCCTCTCCAAAGGAAAGACTTTCCTCTCACCCCAGGGGCCTCCCGCTACCTTCAGGGGAAGGGAGCATGATCAGAGGTGTTTCTTACTTTCCATCTCTGCGACAATCACCTAACTGAAACAACTTAAAGGAGGGAGGACTTACTTTAGGGCACAGTGTGGTCCATCACCACAGGCAAAGCACAGTGGCATGACCAGCCCTCAGCCTCACAAGTTGGGGATTGCTGCTCAAATCCTTCACGTTCTGTGGGTCAGGGAGCAGAGAGCTCAGGCTGAGTCGGTCTTAAGGCTGTACCCAGAATCCCACTTCCTCCAGCCAGGGCCAGCCTTCTAAAGTCCCACAACCTCACCACACTGCACCGACGTGATGAAGGCCAGGTGGGTCAGGGTTCGGGGGACATTTCACAGCCAAGCCCCGAGATGAACTTGTGACATTAATAACTTGGCAGACTTTAGAAGAAACAAGGAGTCAGGGTACTGTATGTATTTATAAGGGAGTTTTTAGATTGCTTTGATTGAGGTAGGAAGATTCACCCTAAATGATAAAACCCCAGGGGCTGGAGCCCTAGATAAGAAGGAGGAAGTGAACTGATCAGAAACAGTCCTGCCTTTCTGCTTTCTGACCATGGACAGTGTGGTCAGAAGCCTCATGCTCCTGCGCACTGGAAACCCTACCATGATGGGCTGTATCTTCAAACTGTAAGCCAAAATGAAGCCTGCCTTCCTTAATTTGATTTTGTCAGATAATCCATCATAGCAGCGAGGGCAGTAAAAGACAAAACTCAAGAGCAAAACCCATGCTCAGCTAAGGTTCAGCAGATAAGCCAAAAAGAAAAAAAAAATGTGTGCGCGCGCGCGCACACACACACACACACACACACACACAGCTCCACAGAAAACAAGTCTGGAATAAGGTAACAGCAGAAGACAGGGTCTCAGAGCAAAGGCAGAACTCTTGTATTCTTGATTGGAATCTGCATAAATTCCTCATTCATTCCACAAATACCCTGAGCTGTCCTGTGCTGTGGGAAACCAGTCAAGGTCATGTTTCCCCGCAGCTGCAGAGTTATCTGAGACCCCGGAGTTAAAATGGATTCTGAAACCTGAGAGCCTACCTTAGCCTGAGCTTCAGTTATGTGACAAACCACACAGAGCAAGTCTGGAATCAACAGCCTGCATCTATTTGTTTATCTTTGTGCGACGTGGCCAGGGTCAGTGGGGATAGCCCATCTCCGCTCTGAGCAGACGGTCCTTTGAAGGGTTGCACGTGTGTCTGGCAGTTGCTTTTGGCAGCTGGCTGGGACTCAGCTGGAGTTGTCTGTGCTCCCATGCCTGCCTGCTTCCCACGGTGTGGTGGCTGGGTTTCAAGGGGGAGCCCCCAGGGAGACGTGGCAGCTGCTGACTTCTTCAGGCCCAGAGTGGATGTCAGAACATCCACTGCTTCCCCTACCATCGAGTGGTGAAGTAGCCATAAAGCACATCCTCCAGGAGATGGGCTATTAGACTCCATGGAGCAGGACACGGTGGTACACACCTGTCATCTCAGCATTCTGGAGGCCGAAGCAGGAGGATCGTGGGCTATAGGATGAGACAAATGAGTGAAAGAATAATTAAAAAAAGAAATAAACAAAATCAAAAGAGAACCATAACCTGGAAGCTGAGACAGAATGAGGGCAGAGAGAGAGAGGGAAAGGAATGCCTAGTGCACTATCTATGGACCTCACTGCACAGCCCTCCCCCGACCCCACCCCTCGGGAAGAACCTTGTCAGTGTAGGTCAGAGCACCAGACCCTGCAAGGCCCTGCACAGCACCATGTAGCCCACACGTTCATATGGGAGCTCGGAGCAAGTGTAGGACTTTCAGGTCTCAGTTTGAACTTAGAATACAGGTCTTGGTTTGAACTTAGAATTCAAGTCTCAGTTTAAATTTAAGATTAAAAGAATCCACTGTCCCAGGACACATCCAGGGAGGGACACATTCCTTAGTCAGAGGACACTTGCTGGATTAACATTCAGAGGAAGAAGGGAGAGGCTGATTAACATTCCTCAGGCCACAGTGGAGGGAACCGACCTTCGGGTGAGGAGGGCCCAGAGCAAGCAGATATATTCCAGGAATCAGGAAGCTGGGCCCTTAACATAATAAACCTGGACAAATGAAAGACACTCCTTGTCATAATCTGAATCACCTAGAGACAGGACCTGGAAAAGTCAGACTTTGTGATTTGCCCTTGTAAACTCTGTATAAGAACTGTTTCCAACCTTTGTTTGGGCTCTCTTGCCTGCATGCGAGAGAATCCCAGTACACTAGTTTCATGAAACCTCATGTTATTACAGCAAGTCCCATCTGTGTGTCTCTATGGGAGCGTGTCCCCTGGTTTTGGATCTTAGAGTCCAACACAAGCTGAACAGGGACAGTGGTTCCTAGTCACCACCACAAGCCTGTACCAAGGAAAGCACTCGTAACTTCCCAGTTCCTCCCTTCAGCCACACTCATTTCTAGCAATTCTTCTCAAGCTGGCCGGTATCCCTGGGCAACGTCCGTCTTCTGTGCCCTGTACTCAGGGCTCTGTCTCTGCAACCAAGTGTCCCAGAATCATATCCATCAAGGGTCTACTTCATCAACCTTCAAGGCCCAGTGTCATCTGCAGCACCGTCTCAGTTCTGTGGACTCATGCCAAGTTTGCAAGAATCAAAGCGGGTCCCCTGAAGTGCTGTCAAACTTGGCCCTTCATTCCTAACCAAATCAGCTCTGCGGCTATTAAAGAAGACTAAAGAATTGGATCATGTGACCTGCAGAAAGGAGAAGCCTCGGTGTTTATTCAGGTTTTCCTTTCTCACAGGTTTCCTCAGCTAAAGGATCCTATTGCCAAAGTACGGAAGACACACAGCCAGCAAGTAAAAGATTACCCACCAGGGAATTTCCACCAAGCTTCAAATACTCAACAGGACCACAGAAAGATATCAGGGTGTGCCAGTTCCAACTTGACTCCTCCCGAAGTGACTGGCTCCCAAGGAAGGGGGTTGGGAGGGCATATCCAAGAAATGTCTTGGCTCCTAACTTGACAGGTGGTGGCACAGGGCTGGATTTATTGAGAAATAGCTAATTAAGCTCCAGAGGAAGCCAGTCATCAAGGTGTTTAATTGGCAGCATGTGACCATTAGAAGCTAATGAAGTCATTCCCTCACACTTTAATTAATGTCTGTCGCTCAGGCTGCTGCACGGAGGGTCCAAGGGTAAGGGAAACAGAAGGGCCTGCTGGCCAGGTCTGGGCAGTCTCACTTACTGTTCTCAACACCCAGGCCGAGCAGAGCAGATGGGCTGGTGGGCTGGGTGTCACCTCCCTCCTCTGGCCAAACCCCAGCCAAGCCCCTGAAGATCGTTTGAATTGAGGAAAAATGCTGAGGCGTTCTCTGTGTGATGCTGGCCAGGAAGGCCAAGAAGACAGGCAATAGTGGAGGGCCTGGTCAGGACTGGGATGTATCTCACCTCTGCCCCACACTGCTCATATAGCCTGGTGCAACCCTGCCTTTCTGACCATTCTCTATTTTGCTTGGCTTGACTTGGCCTATCTTGGTTTTCTTTCAAGAAAGAACAACTGAAACAAGCTCTCATATAGCCCAGGCTGGCCTCAAACTCAAGAATGGCCTTGAACTACTGATTTTCTTGCTTCTGCCTCCTGAATTACAGTGTACACTACCAGTCCAGGTTAGTGCCGTGCTGGGGATGAGCCCCAGGGTTTCCCTCCACATGCTAAGCAAGCCTTCTACCAGCTGGCTACATCACCAAACCCTCTTCAGATCTTTGAGATGAGACCTGGCTGTGAAGCTCAGGCAGCCTTCAAATTCAAAAGTCCTCAGCCTCTGCCTCCACAGTGCTGGAATTATAGACATGTGTCGCCATGCTGGCTTTTGAAGTCAGTCTTATTTGCAGAGCACCTCCTCTGTGATTACTACAGATACAAACCGGATTGCCTCAATCCTGTGTGAAGAACCCTTAAGTGACTCATGATTTCAGAGGAAAAGAAGAAACCCTCAAGATGAACAAAGAATCTTCCAGATTGTCTGTCTGCTTCTCCTTCCTGCTCCCTCCCCTCACTCCAGCCTGTCTGTTGGACATCTAAAGCCCTGCTTCCTCCTCTCCCTCCCCCTCTTCCTCTCTCTCCCCCTCCCCCTCCAGCCTCTGTTACTGGGTCTTTGCACTTGCTGTTCCTACTGTCATTAGATTCTTTATTCTCCAAACAGGGCTTGTAAGACTCTGATGAGCCAGGGAACCCCCACCCAGAGTAAACCATGCAGAGCCAGAGATCGATGCAAAAGCAAGAGGAGTTTATTTTTCCAGCATGCTGGAGTCATCCTGCATCCAAAAGGAGAGGTGATGTCCTGGGCATCCCAGTTAGCCAGTTTTTATACAGTTTTCAGTGATAAAATAGAGCAACAGCCACTAGGCACAATGTGACTGGCAGAACAGTGTGACTTTTAAACTGATTGGTCCTTAGGGAATGTAGCAAGAACTTTCCTTGTCTGAAGGAGGCCAACAGTTGGCCTTCCCTGAGGAATGTGTCTACAAGCTCTGTTCCCCCTGTGATCTTCCTGAGGGATGTAATTCAGCCTCTCCCTTCCAGAGGGGAGGGGTGCCTTCATGCTTCCAATGACCTCTCCTTTCTGGGAAGGGAGGGAGTCTGGTGGAATTTTCCAAAGGCTCTGAGCTGACCTCTTCACACTCACAGGTCCCACACCCTCAGGCTTTGCTCAAGTAACTTTAGAAAAGCTTCTGGTCTCCCAGTTTAAGATCCTAAATTCCCAAACATCTAAGAAAACCTGACATGTAATTCCACTCCATGCTGAAGCGACAGGCAGCTGCAGAGAACAGTTGAGTGAATGGAGAACTGTACCTGCAGTCTGCTAGAACTGTGTGGGCCCTGGAGTTTGAACTGTGAGCACAGCGAAACTACCTATGTAGACCACTCCATGGGTAGATAAATAGTTTATTGAGGGATAAACTGCCAGGCTGCCCCAGAGGACAGAGAACAGTGACTTTGGGGGTGGGGAGGCAAGGTCAGCAAGGTCAGTGCTGAGCTTAGGATTCTGTTTACCGAGTGGTAAGAATCCAGCCTGAGTTAGGTCTAGGTCATCATCTTTAGGACATTGTTAGTGGAACTACCATTTGTGGGGGCTGCTCTGTGACCTAACAGTTACAAAATATTCTTTAGTATCATGTATTATGTAATATGTATTACAAAATATTATTTTGATTTTACTCAACCATTTAAAAATATGAAAATGATTGTTAACTTACTGACTAAATAGCAGTGGGTCAGGTTTAAGCCATGGTTGACTGACTCCTGATCTACAAGAGGAATAAAGAAACATAAAACTCTGTGACTTGTAACTAAGGTTTAAAATACGGTGATACTCCCACCATTTTTTTTTAAAGTGCGCTTCTCTTCCCAGTAGATGGCAACCATTACATAAAGCTACAACTGGTTGAAATGCAGAGAACAGCTGACCATCTGTAACACACAACTCCTGTGTCTAAGATCCAGGGAACATCTCAGAAGAGGTGGAGAGACTGTAAGAGCCAAGGTGACCAGGAAATCCGCTGTGAGATTATGTCTCTGCGATATGGCAGGGAAGCTACACCCAGGATGTTGTGTTTTATAAAAAAAGAAGGAGGAGGAGGAGGAGGAGGAGGAGGAGGAGGAGGAGGAGGAGGAGGAGAGGAGGAGGAGGCCAGGGATATGTTTGGTGGGGGCACAGTATGGTGTGGGGGAAAGGCGTGCCTCTCCGGGCCCATGCTGAGGTGTCCCTTCCCCCTAAGGTACCAGCCGCAGATGGTATAGTATAGAATAGAGTTAATTTAGGGCATGGGGAGGGGAATTGAGGGGGTAGTAGAGCCTGAGAAAGGCAGAGAGGGAGGGAGGGAGGGAAGGAGGGGAGGAAGAAGGGAGGGAGTAGAGGAGTAGAGGCTGGCCACGAACAGGTGGAGTGAGGGGGGAGGGAAATGGGGAGAGGAGAGACAGAGGGAGAAGAGAGGAAGAGAGCAAGTGAAGAGAGCAAGAGAGTGAGGAGGGGGCAAGCAGCCCCTTTTATAGTGAGTCAAGCACACTGGCTGTTGCCAGGGAACTGTGGGGCAGAGCCTAGATAAAATGCCAACACAGGATACCTCAGCAAATATGGCTGCCAATAGACTAAAGTTGAAAGGGCAAGTCTTATGGACCCCACCCCTAGACAAAGAACTACAGGCAACTAATGATTGCAGAGAGGTGGGAGGGAGAGGGGAAAGGGAGGAGAGGGGAAGGAGAGAGAGAGGGAGAGGGAGAAAGGGAGAGAGAATTAGTCTTCTCCAGGGCTGAGTCCCCTGATGGGTTATCAGATAGCGAGTGTTCACCTTGAAATCATATACATACAAGCAACACTAAGCAGACTCATTGGGGTTTATTTTTATATTTATGCATACATGTAACAATAATAATTAAAGAAAAGAAGGCCGTCAGTCTGAGAGGGTGGGAGGAAATAGGAGGGTTTGGAGGAAGGAAAATGTAATTATATTTTACCTAAAAGATTTTTTTAAACATATGTGCTGCTGCAGATAATCCTCCAAGCTGTTTGTGGATGGGCGAGCGACTGGAGAGAGACAGGGGGCTTGCAGAGAAGGCTTTGAGAAAGAGGGAAAGGTTTAAAGTAAGGGCTGAGCCTTGGAAAGCAGCAGGCAGGCAGAGGATGGAAAAGCTCCATCCTCTGGGCATGGAGAGTCGTGGTAGTAATAACCGTCATGACATCAGAGGCCTGGCCACTCGGTGGGGCATCTGGCTCAGTGGCCAGCACCTCCCCAGCACCATTTGAAGGGAACTCTGTGGGGCCAGGATTTGAAGGGTTAATAATTTGCCCAGACTCTCAGCCCAGGTTCTGAAGTCCAAGGAGCTCACCTGTCCTACTCTCTCTTCTCCTGCCCTTTGATCTAGCTTTCTCCCTTTCCCTTACAAGGCTGCTGCTGTCCCTGGTGGGCCCGCATTCATGTAAATAACCTCTCCTAAATACACTCAATGAAAAATCAATTACACAGCAAAGTGGCTGAGGTTTGGATAAACAACCTAATTGTTCCCTCTGGGGCTGCTGACTGGGAGATCCCAGTTGAAAGAAGAAAGAAAACTAACATTCATTAAAGTCCAGACTTGGGCTCTCACATCAGCTTGAGCCCCATGGCCAGGCCTCCATGGGACATCAGGAGAGAAGCTGGCCTCCTGTATTCCTGCAGAGGAGACTGAGATGCTCTGGATCAGAGTTGACCTCTGGCTCAGGCCTACTTGAGACTCAGGCACCCCACATGTACACCCCTACTACCACCACCACCACTGGCAACCCTCTGAGCTGGCCACACTTCCTCCTGAAAGGCCACCTTGTCTGTGCCCACTCGTGAGTTCTATTCAAACCTCAGAAACATCTTTCCTTCTCTTAAGTCAGGACACTGACTCTTGTTACAAAGATCCTAGAAAGATGTTGCTTGACTTTTCCTCAGGAGATGTGGACAAATGTCTGCTTGGCCCAGAGAACGAACCAACAAAAGACCAAAGAAAGGATTCCACTCAGGTCTAGCCTGGTGGACCAACAAGTTGAGTTAGGGTTATTTATAGGGGCATCGTCAATTTATGTGCTGTACCATGAAGAGAATACTCTTCTCCCAGCAGCTGTTAACCATCTATCAATCCCCTGGGAAGGGAGGGGTCTCTGGAGCCCCAGCTGTGCTTCCTGATGGGAGGTTAGTGGGTCTCCTTTGTGTAATCACAGATGTGAGAGCCCAAGAGGGAAAAACAGGTCATACCTGGAGGACAGCATTCTATAATAGAAGCCACATAAACCTGAGTCCTGGGCTGGAGAAGATGTGAACTCGAGCATAGGACAGAATAAGACTGGAAGAAGAGTCACCTTCACTCAGGAAACCCTGAGAAGAAGCTGCAGGCCCCTAAGTCCACACTCCAGCTTGCTCCCAGCTGGAATCATCTACATGCCAAGGGTGGCAGATGGGTGTCCAAGATGCAGTTCCAAGCCTGGCCTCTGGGGGAACACATGAGCACATCTGCCAGCTGTCCCCAGGTCTGACCACACAGTCACAGAAGCAATTGAATAATTGAGCAAACCCTGAGCAGACTGAAGGGACCCAATGCCATTTCTTGTGTGTGTGTGTGTGTGTGTGTGTGTGTGTGTGTATGTGTGTGTGTGTGTGACAGATGCAGAAACAGAGACCTTACATGAGTGTTTTCCCCAATCTTCTTTTTTTTTTAAAAAAAGATTTATTTATTTATTATATATGAATATACTGTAGCTGTCTTCAGACACACCAGAAGAGGGCATCAGATCTCATTACAGATGGTTGTGAGCCACCATGTGGTTGCTGGGATTTGAACTCAGGACCTCTGGAAGTACAGTCAGTGCTCTTAACCACTGAGCCATCTCTCCAGCCCCCTTCCCCAATCTTCTTATCCAAATAAATTTGCAAAACATTGCAAACACTATGTAGTTTTCCACCTTGTCTGTCATCAGTGTCCATATTAACAACCTCTAAGAGAAAAGCCTGCTCCCACCCATCTCTAACCCGGCACTTCAAGACCCCCATCCCTCCCATGGACCACAGCACATGCATATTCAAGCACAGAAGCAGCAGAAAGCATCTTTTCACACCTTATGAAACCATATTCTTCAAGGTGTTTCGAAGCACGTCTGACATAAACTCATAAGGCTCCACTTTATTGAAACTCAGGAATGCCAACACCTGAGCCGTTCAATCCAAACCATCAATCATGTGTTTAATATCATGGGTGACACAACAATTGTACTTGCTGTTTGCTTGCTGGTGTTCAGGAGAGATAAAAGCACAGCAGCCATGCACAGAAGTACCCACACTCCTCAAGGCCCCCGCTGAGTCTGTGACTTCCAGCTGCACACAGCTCCTTGGTGTCTGTCTCATCTGTGTTGATCCAGTCCATGCTCTGGTGAGTTATGTCTCCTCTAGTTCTCCTTAGAAGTCTCCTAAGGACACAAACAAAAGTCAAAATGTCCAAGAACTAGCTAGTAGAAGAGGCATGGTTGGACATAGAAGCCCAGCAGCATCTCCTGTAGTGAGTCTGTGGCCAAGCAAACATGAGAGCCCACCAAAGCACAGCCACAAAAGGAGTCCTTTCCCACTGAAAAATCCTGCTAACACTGGCCAAGTCCCTTCATCACACAAAAAGCTTAAACTCCTATCAAGAGAAACACTAATGAATTCTTGAAGGTATCAATGGCTAATACTTTTTCCTGAGAATAATTATATGGAAGTAGAAATGTCCTCCTGTGGTGTGGTGGGCTGTGAGAGGCAACTGGGAGCCTGGTTCAGCACAGCCCTCGAACCCTGGACCCTAATGGGATGGTAGGCTTTGTTCCTGGGTCCCTGGTTCCTTTCACTTAGCTTCAGCCCTCCACAGCCTCTCCCACAGAGAGGTCTATGGCTATCAGTCACGAGGAACAGTGCCTCAGGAGATGAGGTATCTCCAAGCTCTCAGACCAAGCCAATAGGCGTTATCTGCTGCCAGACCCTGACCCACCCCAAAACTGTATATAAAAGCCCTATTCAGGAGAGGTAAAGGTGTGCGAGAATCATCCTGCTGTCCAAGAGTTTCTGTCACAAGAGCTGTAACGCTTGGGAAGAGATCTGCTCTCATAAAGGACCTTCAGGACCTTCCTTCCCTTCCTTGCTAGCTAGACAGCTTCTAACTGGCCCAGCCCGGACCGGTTCAACACAGAGAGACAGGTGCAGCACCTGGGAGCAACTGAGCAGTAACAGCAGTGGAGACACGGGCAGAGGTAGCAGCGGAGGTGATTCCCCCCTCCCTGCTCGCACTCTACCCCCTTGGCCTGGTCCCCCGCACCTTGCCAGGCCAGAGATCTTCATGGAAAGCCCTCCGCAACAAGAAACCACATCCTCCCTTGCCTATATAGTACTCTTAGCTCACCTGTCTTCATATATACAAATATATATATATGCGTGTGTGTGTGTGTGTGTATACATATATAATGTGACATTTTATAAACAACTATTGTGCTAGGGAGACAATCAAATGTCAGTATACACCAGATAAGGTACCAACCACAGACCAAAGAAACAATTCCACTGTGGTACAGACTGGGGAACCCATGATTTTATAAGGGTTACTTGCAGGAACATGTGTGACTCAGACAGCTGCATTGGCAAAAAGCTGATAGAATCATGAAAGCCGAGTCCCTGGAGTTCCCTGTGTGACATGGAGGCAGCTGTTTCACAAAAAGAGGAAGGGCAGAGGGACCTGGTAAAACACGTGGCTTTCCTGTGCAACTCAAGAGCCATCAAGAGTGAATATTTCAACAGATTTTAATCTATTCTGAGATTCTCTGTCATCTGTTTCACTTATTCATACAGTGCAGTCACGTGATTTATCATAAAAATATATTGTTGCCATTA
The DNA here is from genome assembly GCF_004785775.1 of Grammomys surdaster. NCBI lineage: Eukaryota > Metazoa > Chordata > Mammalia > Rodentia > Muridae > Grammomys > Grammomys surdaster. The sequence continues at coordinate 25,256,867 of NW_021604588.1, read as the reverse complement.
TTACCATTGTTAGCGGCTTACGCAGTTAGATACTTAGTTAACTTGGAGACAGGCTCTCATGTATCCCAGGCTGGTCTCAATCTTTCTATGTAGCCAATCAAAGCTGATCCTCCTGCCTCCACCTCTTGCCCACTAGGATTACAAGAGTATATGCCACCAGGCCCTGTTTATTCCGGCAGGGGATCAAGGGCTTTGCAGATATTATGCAAGCACTCTACCAACCTAGCTCCATCCCCGTACCTAACCCGGGGTGGGGGGTGTCACACATCCCAGAAGTGTAAGAACTCTATCAGGGAGCTACACCTCCATCCCAATGAACTGTCCTTTGAAGACTTGTCTATCAGACCAATTACGAATAAGAAAACAGAGCACCTTGTGCTGCCTTCAGTGATTCCTGCCTGGCACTCATCCTTTCTGTATGCAGATCCGAGTCCCAGACCTACCATTTTCTTCTCTCTAAAGAACTCCTAACATTCTGTCAAGGGCAGAGGGCTCCCTTATCCTGTGTCTGCCTGAGATAGTCTCTCTCCTCTTCTGTAGGATCATTCCCTAGGTCAGATTCTTAGCTGGTGGTTGTCTTCTCAACACTCTAAATGCCTGACCCTTCCATTCTCAGCTTTCATGGTTTCCGCAATGACCCTGGTAGAATTTCTACCTCAACTCTTTGCTAAATATGATACTTTCCTTTCTGGCATCTTCGAAGAACATTTTCTTGTCTTTGGCCCTTAGTATTTTTAATCTATTGCGCCTACATGTACACTTTTGGGGATACCCCACTTAGTATTCCCTGAGCTTCCTAGATCTGGGCTTTGGCATCTGTTACTAATTATAGAAAGCTCTGACCCATATTAGATGCAGATATTCCCTCTGGCCCTCTCTCCTTTCTTTTTTTTCCTGGTCTCTGGAAACACATAGGTTCTATCCTCACAATGAGGTTCATGCACTGGAGACATCATTGTCTCAGAAGCTGTGCAGTACAGATGACCTGGACTTACACAGCCCAGACCCTGACCCTAGGACCCAGCAGCGTGTGCTTAGTGAGCAGTGACAGCCTTTCTGTGCCTATTTTGCATGCAGAAGTCTGAGAGCTATTAGCAGAGGTATGACTGTGACCCTGAGCTACATAGCATGCCACAGTAGTGACAGAGGAAAGGGAAGCTTTGGCTGCCGGGAACAACTGTGAGCCTGGAAATTTTGCCCTTGGCTGCTGCCTGCAAGTCAATAGCACTTTGTACTGGGCCTCACATGCCATCAGTGAGGTCCAAAGGACAATATGATACTAAGTCCAAGTGAGCTACCCGTCTTCTGCCTTCCGTTAACTCCTTTCCCAGACAGTGACCCCCCATACTAGACTTTACGATGCCCTGGGAGCTAATTGAAGATGACTTTAGACCTGCTAAGTTAGAATCTCCACTAAATCATACTTAGCAAATCCCTAGGGTGTTCTGACTCAGCCAGTGTATGACCTGGGGGTATGACATCATTTACGGAGCCTGAAAGTCTGGCCTGTGAGTTAGAGCTCAACACTACTCCAACCCCAAATGCATCTGATATGGCCAGTCATGCTTAAACAGTCTCTGATTTAGCCTCCTTCCTTTCCTCCCCAGGTGAACCAGGAAAGAGACTTTCCTACCCTCCAAGGAGTTCTCCAGGGCCTCAGAGCTGAGTGTCAGATCCTATGCAACTTCCTGAATGCTTATAATGTTATCAAGCGCAGTGTGTAAAGTCCCTGGATTTGGTGACATTGGTTAATAGATATACTACCTCAGAAATATAGCCATTTTTGTCCCTCCTAGCTCATCAACCCAATGAGGTCAACTATGGATATGTGGCCTCTCTCAGAAGTTCCAATTTGTTACCTTCTGTCTTAGTCAGGGTTTTATTGCTTTGAGGAGACACCAGGACCACAGCAACTCTTATAAAGGAAAACATTTAAGGAGCTGGCTTACATGTTCAAATGTTTAATCCATTATCATCACTGCAGGAAGCATAGCAGTGTCCAGGCAGACACGGCGCTGGAGGAGCTAAGAGTTCTACATCTTGATCCACAGGCAGCAGAAGAGGACTGTGTGCCACCCTGGGCATAGCTTAAGCATAGGAGATTTCAAAGCCTGTCCTGACAGTAACACACTTCCTCCAACAAGGCCACACTTCCTAATAGTGCCACTCCCTATGGCCAAGCATTCACACACATGAGTCAATGGGGGCCATACCTATTCAAACCACCACACCCTTTAACCCCAGGTGCCTGTAGGGCCAATGCCATCCTGGTCTATAGCCAGCACCCTGACTGTCTCTAGACATTCATTAACTGACATTCTAAGACTGCTGCCTGCTTCTGTACCTCAGCCAGCATGCTCCAGTCCTACACCCTTACCAAGATACCATGTGAGGGCTAGCCTCTTGCCATTCCAGAATCCCTAGCATTCCTGTCTCTTAGAGTTCTGGAATCATGATGGGGAGGTTTGCACATGCAGAGTTCATCCAAATATCCAGCCATGTGTCAATGTGAAGGGGAACTCCATTGGTCTTGTAAGTTCCCAGGGTAGACTCATGTCCAACTTCTTCAGCTGCTCATTCCTATTAGAGCAGGGGCTGGGTGTACGGGGTGTCCTGGAAACACTTCCTGCCAGGATCAGCTTAAGGTCAGGACTCTGCAAAGAGCTAATATCCTCTAAATTTCTGTCACAGAGACCCCTTACTCCTCACACCTTCCGACCTTACTCCTGTCCCAGACTTCCACGAGCACCTGGTTCCCATACAGAATAAGAGCACCCTTAATCCAAAGGGCTCCACAACTCCTGCTTACTGGGTATCATCAGGTGGTACTGAGTACCACTAAGTCCAGAAACAACAACAGAAACAAGAAGATACCTGCAAACAAGTACTAGAGATACCAGGCTGCTTAAAAGGCAAAGGAGGCTGGGACTTGGTTCAGAGAGAGATGGTAAGAGAATGAGAAACTCATAGGTGATGAACAGGGAAAGCAAACAGGAAGCTGACAGCAGGCAGAAGTCAGCCTTGGCCAGCCGAGGACTGTCTGAGAGCAGCAGGTGACTTGGAGACTCATAGGAGTAACAGGAGGTAAGGCTGGCATGAAGAGGACCAGTGGAGAGAGCCATGAACACCCTGATAGGCAGTCACAGGCTTCTGCCTATGTAACATCTGAGATTCTGAGGCCTGAGAGGAAGGACAGTTGATTTCACATCCTAAGCAAGAATCCAAAATTGAGCAGTGAATAAGGAAGGGTTTAGGTCACTGAAGAACAGCTCTTGAGACATTAGACAGCTCTCAGGACATTGAAGTCTAGAGGCTGCCATACTACAGGCTGGGAATGTGGGCAGAAGACAGGTCCCAGAGTAACAGGCACCTCTCTCACCACACACATATCTGCCCAAATGCTGGTCAAACCCACTGGGCAGACACTTCATGGGGCAGCAGCCTCCAAGGCTACCGTTAGGGACAACACCCAGAGGGCGACTGCCTTCCAGGGCCCACAGCAGTTTGACAGGCTCCTGGTGCTCAGATCTCTCTCCATGCAGAAAGCACAGCCCCTTCCTGAGCTTTTCAGAGCTCCCAAGAGTGAATGTCCAGACAGGATAGCTTCCTCTACCCTCTCTACTAGAGTTCCATAAGCTTCAGAGGCAAAGAGCTCTGCCCCTTTGCTGTTCCTTGTTGAATAATTCCTGGCTGTCCGCAGTAAGTTCTTTCATGTTCACCATCCTCCATCCACACTGACAGTAGCCAGGCTAAGCCACCATCATCCTCTGGCCTAGACAACCAGAACCTTCAGCCTGGTCTCTCTGCATTAGCCCGGCTCCTGCTTCTCTCTCCATTGTTCACAGGGAAGCCAGAGCAGACTGTCTGCAGCACAGTTCCTCCAGGTCACATCCCCCTGTTGAGCCCTTTCCTAACACTGCAGGACACTTCACGCTCCATTCCAGGATTGTGACATATACCATGATGCAGCCTATGGCCTCTCCAGCCTTGGCTCTTATCAGACCTTCCTCAAACCCCGTGCTCAGCCATGACGTGTCCCTTTATTTCACTGCATCTAGAGCTGAGTGTTGTTAGCCAATAGAAGGACAACAAGAGCCTTGGGTGTAGCTGAATTTTCAAAAAGCTACCCCCCTCCAAAAAAATAAAGAAAAGCAAAAGAAATAGACAGTCTCCTGATTAGTAATAACTCTTGCAGCTCCATCTCTCCCAGAAAATCCCATTTTACTCTCTGACCCATATCAAATGCATCCTTCCTCATGCTGTCTTCAAAACCTAGTGTGTATTATACAAACCCAGTGCACAAACAGGACAAGGACCTCCCAGTCAGATAGACATGGCAGTGGCTTGTGTGCTGGACAGAGTAAGCCAGGACACCAGCTTCTTCTGCAGCCAGTGCTCATTAGCTCAGGCCTCAGCAACAAGTACCTGAGCGTCTCTTCTTTCTTCTCTAGTAGTTCCCCTCTTAGATCATGCAAGCAGCTGTAACAGGCCACCACACAGACACACACTGGGGAATCTCCTGAACAGAGAGGAGGCTAAAGCCTGAGATACAGGCATGCCAGGTTTGAGTTCTGGCAAAGGCCCCTGGGCTGGCTTTTTTATGTCAACTTGGCACAAGCTAAAGTCATCTGAAAGGAGGGAACCTCAATTTTTAAAAATGCCTCCATAAGATCAGGCTATAGGCGAGCCTTTAGGCATTCCCTTATCTAGTGAATGATGGGGTAGAACTAAGCCTATTGTGGGTGGTGCCATCCCTAGACTGGAGATCTTGGGTTCTATAGGAAAGCAGGCTGAGCAAGCCATGAGGAGCAAGCCGGTAAGTAATACCTCTCCATGGTCCCTGCATCAGCTCCTGCTTCCATGCTTCTGACCTGCTTGAATTCCTGTCCTGACTCCTTCAGTGATGAACAGCAATGTGGAAGTGTAAGCTGAATAAACCCTTTCCTCCCCAACTATCTTTTGGTCATGGTATTTCATCTCAGAAAAAAACATAAACAAAAACAAAAGCTAAAACAAACAACCCCTGTAACTATTAACAGTTCCCCACCAGCTTTCGAACCGTCATTTCAACCGTGTCCTCACATGGTAGACAGGGGGAAGGGCTCCCTTAGGCTTCTTTCATGGGAGTGTATCTCCTGATCTAAGCGGAAGGCTCTACCTTCTAATACCATTACACGAGGAATGAAGCCTTTCGGGTGTTAGTGTTGTGGATATCAACATCTGACCACAGTTCCCCCAACCTCCTGGTACGGAGCTTCTCCTGGTACAGAGAGTCCATGTCAGTGAGATTCCAGACCGTTAGCTTCATGAAGTCAAAGAATATATTTGAACGCTGAGCCCAGCAACCAGCTCCTTGTGAGCCCCAAATCTACTGAGACAAGAAAAGCAGTCTCCTGGTCCCACACATCACTGCAAAGTCTGGAAACTGAAAGCCCTATGAGCTTCGGATCCACCCACCCATTCATTACTGACTCCATAAAACTCACCCTGCTTACAGCACACTCAGCACACAGACACATCCCCACTCTAACTCCATTGCACACACACACACACACACACACACACACACATCGTGCTCCCAACACTCAGCCCTACACACATGCTGCAACACACTCCTATGTATTCCACACAGCCACACCCTGACACCTTGCAGAGGTTGGAGGGAGGCACAGAGAGGTTGTTATTTGCTCTAGGTCACACAGCATACCTGGAACTATAGCCCCAAGGTGACTGCAGCCGTGCTAGGGAGGAGGGGAGATGTGGCAGGGAGAAAGGAAAAGAGAGGGGGAGAGAGGGAAGGAGAGAATGTGGAGGGAGGAGGTAGGGAGTTAGAAAGAATTTCTGAGCAGCCAGAACGTCAGTTTTGTTTCAGAACGCTAACTCTCTCAGGCACAGGGGCTTACAGAAACACTAGTCCTCAAGTTGTGCTAACACTGAGATAAAAATTTTTATGTGGTTTCTCTCTAACGCACTGTGCATTATTCAGTAAGTAATTAAAATCTTTTTCATCAAATAATATGATAAGGTATGTTTTCCAATTGCAATAAATCCTGAGACGTTTAAGCTTATAAAATGTTTTACATGTCTCCTTCTACACCCCGTATTAATCAAAAGATAAAATTAAATGCTGGTGTCTAGACCCACTCATTCCGAGCAGTGTATACTTTCCTGTTTCATTAAATTAGTGGAAGAGTTTATCTCACTATCTAATCAAATTAAAGGAATCACTTCTGCTTTTTTTTTTTTACACACGATTCTTATTATTCCCAGAAGCTAAGTTCAGAACAACACATGTGCCTGCATAATACTTTAAAAAGTCTTTGCTTACAGTCTGTTTCTTGTAAATAACTGTTCATTGCAGCTGCACTGGCCATTCAACCAGGCCGTGCGAGAAGGCTGTACATGTATCCTTGATTTTATAATCGAATATAAAATGGACTGTTTCCATCACGTCATTCCCGATTTGGGATTTCACTTTCAGTAATCTTTTTTTTTTTTTTTTACAAGATTAGAAGTAAGCCCTCTTCGGTTTCTATAATTGTCCAGAAAACATATATTGTAACATTGGCAAGAATTAAAATTTTAAGTCAGGCTTCTTGTCATAGAAAATAAGGCAAATCTCAGAGTGGCTTAGCAAGAAAGACAAGCTCTACTGAAGAGACTCCTGTGTGCACAGCGTTTTCCGGAAATCGAATGAGCTAAATCTGAGCTTAGAGGTTTTGACACTCAAAGGGTATAATAAAAATAAATGCATTTATTTAAAAAAATGCACTGGGGTAAGTGTATTGAAATTTACAATATTTCAATTTCCCAATCTTTTATTAATGAATTGAATGAGACACGTTGCTGCTAAATGGGATAATTAATAATCTTTGAATAAATTTTGGAAATGGCTTTTTGTATATTCTAGAAATCAGGAAAATGAATGATCGTGATTATGGGCAACAAATCCCTCGGGAAGCCTTTTCTCCTTTAACAATATTAAAGGAGAATGTAGTCTTCAACGGTAGTTTATTGTGTGGCGTGCCACTTGAACCCAGAGATGAAGTAACTAATGAACGCCCATAATAAAACATCCTGCTCCCATTAGCTCCTTATATAAGCTTTGTGAGTGGGCGCATCTATGAAAACAAAATAAAATCTCATAAAGAATAGGGTTTGGAAGGTACACACACTAACATTCTAGCAATAAGCACACTGCTCACCTCCCTGGGGAGATGGTTGATCTCATTTGAAGCTACTGTGGCTTGTGAAGTGTCCATTACAGGCTGTCTGGAGATTGGCTCCAGCCAACGGCCCTCCTTGGAGACCTTGTAGAACCTTCTCTAGGAGGTAGGACCTCACTGGAGGAAGTAGACCACTGTGGGGTGGGCCTTGAGGTTCTATAGTCCAGCTTTGCTTCTAATCCTCTCTCTGCTTCCTGTCCCACTAAAATGTGAAGAGGTAACAGTGCCAGCCGCTCACCCTGCTGCCACGGAGCCTCCTGCTGTCACGAAGGGTTGTGTCGTCTCAAACCAGGAGCCAAAATAAACCCTTCTTACCTAAAGTCATCTGTCAGGCCTTGTTCACAGCGATGAGAAAACGAATGTAAGAGTAACGGTCCAAAAACATTCTTAATATTTGATTTAGGACTACGCTTACGTTACTCTGATCACTTGCACATTGATTACTGTTGATGTGCTCACCCGAAACACAAGCTCGGCACTTTTAAAACCGTCTGTCATCAAAGTGTCCGGTGACATACGACCATGGACTATGTGCTCACCGATGCTGAAATGACAACTTTTATGTTTATTATTTATTTGCCAAAATTAAATTTTTTTAAATTTCTAGAGATGAAGAGACGACTGGGCACTTGAGAGCACGGGCTGCTCCGGCACAGAACCCTGAGTTCAATTCCCAGCACCCACACATTAACTCACAAGCTTCTGTAATCCCAGGTCAGTGGGATACGATGCCCTCTTTCGGCCTCCATGGATTCTGCACGCATGTGGGGCACAGACCTACATGGCATGGTTAGTGCTCGTAAAATGAATAAATCTCTAAGACTTTTTTCTAGTTAAATATGTAATATTTAAGAAAAACACATTGGTGGATCAGTATAACATGATCCAACAGGAAAACACAGAGATAGAATACAAAGACACGTTTCACAGACTTGAAAAATAAAATATTAAAATATCTTTTAATATATTTTTTGAGACAGGGTCTTACTCTGGAACACAGGCTGGTCTAGAATAAACTGTGTAACCCAGGCTAGTTTCAGACTTATGGTGATGCTCCTGTCTCAAAATCCTGGGTGATGAGACTTCATGTGTACAACACCAGGCTCAGCTACAATGTCCCAGGGTTAGAGAAATGCTGTGCTCACGGAGTTTAGTGGTGATGGCAATGAACCACGGCAGATCTGCAAGCCAGTTTGACTCTATTGACCTTATAAGGGACAAGGGCTCCATCCTCCAGAGTCCACAGTTGTAGAACCCTCAAGTGGCTTTCTGTGGAATGACTTTGATTCCCTGAGACATCTGAGGAAGTGATGGGTTTGAGGGTGCTCCAAGAATGGAGGAGCAGAGACGATGCTATTGCCTGCATCTGGCCCAGAGCTGGCCCAGAGCTGGCCCAGAGCTGGCCCTCCCTGAGCTGGCCCTGAGCTGGCCCTGAGCTGGCCCAGAGCTGGCCCT
>NW_021604588.1:25215664-25248176 GCF_004785775.1 Grammomys surdaster | reverse complement strand
TGGCCCTGAGCTGGCCCAGAGCTGGCCCTGAGCTGGCCCTGAGCTGGTCCAGAGCTGGCCCAGAGCTAGCACAGGACCTGCTGAACTTTCTCCCTACCTCATTCCTCATTGTGTTGCTTTCTCTTTGACCCCACAAAGCAGTTATCAAAGTCATGTAACTTTCACAGGCTCTGCCTACCCCCACACAGAAGACAGGCCCAGGTTTGACATACAGTCTGGTTGGATTCTTCGGGAAGGAGAGGAAGAGGAGACCATATGCCAAAGTAGAAGCCTGATGACGCCTCTGCTGCTGTCCTAGCTTGCTGCAGGCCCGCAATGACTTTACATGAGCTGCTGGTTCATGTCTCAACGGTCCTGTGAGGTGGGCATCATATCACCTTCACTCTGCAGATGAAATAAATGAAGCACAAAATATGTTCAGGGTTAACAGCCCGGAGGTGAGTGACAAACCTCTTCTTGAAGTTGGCAGGCCCCTGGGTGTTCACCGGCATCTATATGGAAGCAATCTGACAGCTGTTGAAACCAAGGCGGGGTAGCTGACACAACATCAGGGCCCTAAGCTCCCTGGGTTCTCTTGGCTGGTTGAGGTGAAGGGGGACATGCCTGGCACCCTTCCATCACTGGAACAAAATGTTCACAACAAACATCACAGAGGGGATAAATTTGGCCTTCAGTATCACAGGTTTCAGGTCATGTTCACTTTGGCCCTGTTATTTGGGGCCTGCCGGGAGGCAGGACATCATGGTAGAATGTGTTGCTGGAACGGAGTGACCTGGAAACAAGAGAGGAGTCAGTTCCAATAAACCTTCCAGGGCATGACCCCTGACCTACTTCCTCTGGCAATCTCCACCACTTCTCACTAGCACCATCAGGGACTAAGCCTTCACATATGAACCTCTGGGGTACAGCTGAGGTCCAAACCTTAAGAAGCCCTATCACACAATAATGCCTCTGGAGGTGCAGGTTCTTAGCTGCCATGTTCTACCATGCATGGAATTGTGGGTATGTGCCCACTGTACCACTTAGTTCAGAATGGGATGGACTTTCAGTTTCCTCTTCCACTGTCTGAGCTGACGTGCTTGTTTTGTGATTTTAGTTCCATCAGGGCCAGTATCTATTCACTATGCCCCAGGCAATAGGGCGGGATATATATACACACAAGCACTGTGGACAGACCAGGAAATGCACACACTGTGACTGACATTACCCGAAAGCTATATCATGGTGTTCCTTCCATGGAAGAGTCTCTAAGGAGAGTGGGCAGAGAGTGTGGCCAGTGCTGGTTTGTACCAACTCTACAGAGAATGTCATCACAATAATGCCAGCAGGAAGAAGGAATTCCATTCTGGGAGAAGCAGAACCGGGCATTAGCCATGATGAAAGGAAAACAAGAGACACCAGAAAACTGTCAATCTGCAGAAGGTGGGTACCTCAGGGAGGCTCCCGTCAGACAGACAGTTTTCTGAGCTCCCATAATCCCCTGCCTTGCCTTTTGGACTGTTATGGGAATGGTACACCTCGAGAAGACAAATGGACTCACACGGGTGATTTTTTGTTTTTGTTTTTATCTTTGATTAGAGGGGAGGAAATCACTTTTGTTTTCTCTTCTTGCCAGTTGACTAAACATGACATCCAACCCGCAGGCTGAGCAGACAACTTCACTAGCCATGTGAGAGATTAGACAGGACAAGAGCCTGGGGTATTCTCTCCCAGAATGAGGAAAGCCCAGGCTGTCTGTGCCTCTCAAATGTGTGGCAATCAACAGGAAGGAGCATCTGTCAATGCTGCCTCCTGCCCCTGTGGGGCCACCAAGCCACCACAGTCTTTATTTAATTGGTTTATTAATCTTACAGTACAGTGCTGGCTTCTGTCTCATCGTCCCTCCATGGCTAACTGGGCCTAGACTTTGTAAATACGTTTAATTAAGCTCCAAAAGCCACAGCCCTTCCCTTCTCAGAGCTGCTGTTTCCTACCAGGAGGGAGAACGGCTGGAAAGGAGCTAAACCAACCGCCTGCTTCCCTGACATCTGGGGTGGGATACGAGGAAGGACTTACTAAAAGAAGAGATGGGCCACTTCACCTCATATGAGTATGGCTGATCTCCCAGGCCACAGGGAGGGATGCCGTTCTGCAGAGAGACTCTGGAACTCATTTGGAGTTTCAGAAGATTAGGAAAGGACACTTACAAATGTCTGCGTGCAAAGCTCCCCCTCCCCAGCCTCACACCTCAGTCTGAGGAGATCTGCTTGTAGGAATGACCTTTACTAGTGATCTCTGAGCCCAGGAGGCACCGCTCCCACCCTGGGAAGCCAGTGAAGGAAATATGAGTCCAGGAAGGGAAGGGAAGATTATCCAGAGATGGTCCAGGAAAAAACACACAAGAACATGGTCCACACAGCTGCAACTTTACAGCCAGGTGTCTACCCAACTCATGCAGTGAACTAAACCACAGCAGGTGAAGACCACCACAGTACAGGGTCCATTGGTTTTCTGCTGAGTCTGTGCTTGAATCTGCATCTGCTATGGCCCCAGGAGGGAAGAGAGGGAGAGAAGAAGAGGGATAAAAAGAAGAGGGGAGGGTGCGTAGGTGAGTAGGTAGGCGTGGGGATGGGCCTGTGAGGAGGATTGGGACTTGGCTCACCGTGACACAGAGATTGCGGCTCCAGAAAGCTATGCCGAGGTGTGTTGTTTCCATGGAAGAGCCTCTGAGGAGAATGAGCAGAGTGTGGCCAGTGCTGGTTTGTGTATACTCTACAGAGCATGTCATCACAATAAAGCCAACAGGAAGGGAGGAAAAACAAAATATCCGTGTGTGACAAAGACAATACGCTCACTGACCCCTGCAGGCTTTAGTTATACGTCCGTTTGTCTTTTCTAACATGTGTCCACAGGCACCCAGACAAACAACTGCAAACATTAAATCCTCCGCCTGGACATTTCTAAACATCTGGATGCTAAACAGCTTGTTGACCCTGGCTGACTGTCTCACAGCAGCAGTCTAAACCAGACCGAGGACCAGGACTCTGCCTGTAGGCAGGTATGCAGAAAAGTCCATGCATTCCCGAGAGCCCTCCCATGTCCGTGTTCCAAGTCATCTGCACAGTGCCAGGGATGTCTCAGTTTCTACTCTGAGAAACATGACCACATATCACGCCATGTGCGGGAGTAACAGAAAGGACTGGAAGCAGGGACAGGCTTGTAAGGAGAGCAAGTATGGGAAGGAGCCGGTGAGGGCCCAGCTCTGAGTGGCAGGGAAGGAACGCCACTAGCACCAGGCCCTGAGATGGGGATTCCCCACAACTGTCCCCTGGGAACACTTTGGACCATCCTCACACTAGCCTGAGATCCAGAAAGCTGTTCCAAGTCCAGGTTCCACAGTGTCCCCCCCCAACCCCCACACACGCTAGTGTTAACTCTCCTGTCCTTATTCCACGGTGTCCCCCCCCCAGTCCCCACACACGCTAGTGTTAACTCTCCTGCCCTTATCATCACTTCATAAACAGAGAAGATCGGAAATTCCTATTCTACAGAGAAAGAAGGACCAGCATGCACACACACACACACACACTCTCACACACACACACATTTCATACATACACTTATATGCACATACTCACAAACACACACACATTCATACACATACTCATACATACACACACGTATGTACACACATACACACCCTCATACTCATACAGACATACATACACAAACATATTCATGCATACACTCATATACACTCACACACATACTCATACATACACTCATACATACACACGTATACATACACACCCTCAAACTTTCACACAATGTTTTTATATTCCCTCTTTCTCTAGTCCTCTTCTCCTCTTTTTCTCTTTCTCCCTAACTCTCTCTCCCCACTAAGATCTTTGCTATTCAAAGTGGTCCCTGGCCTAGCAGTGCCAACAGTCAATCTTCTGGGAGGTCTGGGAGCAAAGCCTCAAGTGACCCACAGGCACAGAATCCTTCTAAATGCCGTACTGTGACCCTAAGTAGAGGCAAGAAGGTCGGCAAGACAGTATCTGATGTTCCTCCAAACAATGTCATATTGGTAGTTCTGAGAAGGCTTAGCTGAAGGCCACTGCAGACCTATACTGCGACCTTAAGGCGGGGTTGAGCTCCAGTCCCCTTCCTCCTGAGCCAGTCCATTGTTGAGGTGTTCCTCTCCAGGACCCAGCTGACAGACTGGAACACAGCAGGCCCAGCTCGGACTAATTGCCAGCAGTTGGCTGAAGAGACATTCTTCATCGAGGCAGCCTCATTAATCTCGTAACGCCAACATAGCCTGGCTAGTGACAGTCCTCTCGGTTTCCACACCTACATGCTGGCAACTAGAAACCTAGCAGTGGGAAAATGGCCTCCTTCCTGGAAGAGGACCAGAGTGAGGACCTAGCAGAGCCCTGCATGTGGTCAAACCAAGTGGCTGCAGACCTCAGTCCCAGAGCCTTAGGTGTTTGTCCCCCCAAGTGGAAGACTGTGTCTGGCATTACTGTTATATCTTGGAGGGGCTGAAGAACCTCAAATAGGGGAACCAAAGAAGTGACCTTTGGAAACACTTGCAGGATGTTTGGCTGTGTGGAGGAGATGTTTTCTAGAAAGCTCTAAGGAAATCCTGGAGAATGGCAGAGCCTAGGGCCAAGCTGCCTTCACCCTCTGCTCAGAGTGTGGCAGAGACTCTCCCATCCTGCTCCTCTGGGTGCTGCTACTGTGAGTTTGTCCCCCTGAGACAGGAACACCTTACAGACATATCTGTGTTCCCCCCTCCACCATCCTCATTGCCTTGTACCTGGTCCCACAAACCAGACCACCCACTCTCATCCAGATATGGAGGCAGAAGAGAGAGTGAGGTAGATGGGAGATGGGGGAGGGGCCAGGAAGGAAAGGGCCAGTGAGGCAGAATCTATGGGGATACATCTTCACAGCAAGAATATAATGGGCATAGAAAGATGTTGCTGGGTACAGGGTGCCTCCCTGCAATCCCAGCACCCTAGGGAGACACAGAAGGGTCACAAGTTCCAGGACAGCCTTGGCTACCTAGTTAAACCCTGTCTCAGAAGCTAAAATCAAAACAGTGCAGAAATGAAAGAGATGCATTACTGAACAAAGATCCCATCGCTTGCTGTGGCTACCAAGGTGGGTGGGCTCCCCAGCAGCAGCAGGGAGAATATATAGAGAAAAGCCAAAGCTTTATACAGGAACTATGGGATGTAGACGGTAAGTACACAGGTGTCCATCTTCTTTATTGCTTTTGTTCAAACGGACAGACCGGCTGGCTTCTGTCCATTCCAGCAATCCTGCCAAAGCTCTGGAGAGCCGGCCGGAGCCTGGCCAAGTGGTTATTAAAATATTCACTAAGGCAACACTGCCCTCTGCTGCCCACAGGTTGTCATGTCTCTGAAGCAGCTCTGCCCAGCAAAGGGTTTGAGTTAGTTAACTTGTTTCCACCCAGCCGTGCCCTTTGTCTTCCCTTTGCCCCGCTTTGTTGTAACAATCTGCTCAGATTTCCTACGACCTCACAGACAGAGTAAAGAGCGCCATCTGGGACCCAGTAGAGCCCAGACAACGTGCCAGGCTTGCCAGTGTCTTTGCAGTTTATTGTCTTCTAATAGCTGTTTGCTGAGTCTCTGCTGGGAAAACACAGACCTGAGGACCTATGTGGAGCAAAGCTCCAGGCTGCCTTGGTGAAACAGGGGTGCTCTTATCTTGGGGTGAAGACCAGTAATAAAGCAAGGAGTGAGCTTGTATGCAATGAGCCAATGGCTCAGACACACCAACAACTGGAAACATTCCTCCCTCTGTGCATGTGTGTGTGTGTGTTGCAAGAATGAGTGTACCAGCCCATACACACACTAAGGCCAGAGGAAGATGTGGGTATTGGGTGTGGGGTTTGTGGCTTTTGTTTGTTAACTAGGCCAGTGACCAATGAACCTCCGTGATCCTCCTGTCTCTGCCACCCATCCCCCCAGCACAAGGTTACAGGCACACAGGTGACTTTGTTCAGCTTTTCCCTGCATGCTGGGATCTGAACCCAGGAACTCACGTTTGTGCCGAAAGCACTCCTATTCACCCAACGTCTTTGCCAGCTACGTGATTCATCTTCTAAATGATCACTGATCAGATTTCCAAGTGGTGTGTGGACTTTCAGGAAATGGTTGCCAAATAGTCCCGGCAAACTGATACTTGAGTCTCTGTACCAACGGGAAGAGAACATACAGCCTTAAACAGTAGCAGCCTATGTTCATGCAGGTCTCTCTTCATGGGGTGCCTGAGACAAGAGGACTCCCTCCAATCTGCCTGTCTCTTTCACTCTCAAACTTGAGATAGATCAAAAACTTCTGAGGCAGGGGTAGAAAATCTGACTCCACCTTAGCAGTGTGGCTCTGCTCCACACAGACACTGGAGAATCCGAGCCAACAGATATCCTGGCTCCTAACGCTGGTAGCTTCTAGCTATCCCGTGTCCATTCCTATCCAGACATTTAATGTCTCCAGCAGAAGTTATGGCCTAAGCCACACCAACCCGAAATCTCCTGCCCATGGTGCTGAGCACAGTACTGTCCACACAGCAGGCGGGAGCCCTCAGTGCTGACGGGAGGGATGAAGTGGACAGTGGTGGGCGCAGGCTGTTCATCACACCTATTCTTATCTGTTTTCTCAAGAACCTTCGTAGCCACCGGTGGATAAGGGTGGTGATGGAGGTGACTGATGGGGATGGTGACCCCAGGGATGGTGATAATGATGAAAGCCATGGTAGTGATGATAGTAACCATGGTGATGATGGTTACGATGATGTGGGTGATAATGATAATGATATCATGATGGTGATGTCGATGTTGTTTACAGGTGACAACGATTGCTTATTCTTTTTCTAATAACCATGCTCAGTGTTGTTTTAACCCCCAAAACAACTTTGTACGGTAATTGCCATTCACATCTCCACTTGAATTTTATTATCACTGTTGTATGTATGGTAGGAAAGGCCATGTGTGGCAGTCAGAGTACTTCATGGGATCGGTCCTCTCCTTCCCCCTCTGCACAGGTCTCAGAGATTGCCGAGATTGCACTGCAAGCACCTTTCTCTGCTGAGCCATCTTGCTGACCCTTTCCTCCGCATTTTATAAGTGAGGAAGCTGAGGCACACACGGACGTACCTTGCCTAGATCGCAGAGTTAGTGGTGAGAGAGTCAGGATCATAATCCAACCTCTGGCACTAGACAGCACCATGTTGTTGGCCACTGCCCAGCTCCCTTCCTGTGAAGTTACGTCTAATTCTGCAAAGGCGACAGGCCTGCCTTCTAGGTAAGCTAATGAGTCAGACCCAAATAGTGCCATTACAAGCAACTCCGCAAAGAAGGTGTCCACACACAGGTCGCTGTTTAAAGGGAGACCCAGTTCTTAAGAGATGGTCTTACTGATGCCCTGACATGGCTGAAGGCCCCTCCAGGTAGGAGGGTCACCCCTCCCAACAAAAGTATGATATTCCTTGCAATTTATCAGACAGCAACAGGGGAACACAAAACATTTCTTGAATTTTCCCAAGGAGTTGCCTCCCTGGTCACACAAGTCACCTGTAAGTGATGGCCCTGGAACCCTTTCTCTCTTTCCCTTCCCTGGGGATTCTACCTGGGGAGACACTGCAAACTGGGCATCCCCACCCCAAAATCTAACCTCTCCTCCACTCTGCCTAGAGAGGAAAGGGGTATTTACCATACATAAGGATGACACTGAGCTCTCTCTCTCTCCCTTCCTCCCTTTCCCTCTGTCTCTATCACACACGTGTACACACATGTGCACATACATTCTCATGTTCACTCTCTCTCTCTCTCACACACACAGAAAGAGAGAGAGAGAGAGAGAGAGAGAGAGAGAGAGAGAGAGAGAGAGAGAGAGAGAGAGGAGACAGAGAAAGACAGAGACAGAGACACAAGCAGGGAGTACCCTGCCCCACAGTGGCAGTTTTCTGTAACTGCAAAGAAAATGCAAGTAAAAACTGTCTCATCAGTGACTCAAATCCACATCATCATCATCATCATAATAATAATAATAATAACTAAAAATTGAATTGGGAACCATAAATGGGGGTGGGAGAGACGTGTTCCTGGACCTTGGAATACTTGTATTTTGTTCTCCTTGCCGGAATGGGTGGAAGTCTTAAGCACAGCCCCGGCTGAGCCCCCGATGGCCAGCAGAGGGCTCTGGTCCAGCACTGAGAACCTGAATGGCCACGCAGGCTCTTCATCCCCTCCCTGAGACCTCTGAGAGCTTCTCATCACAACATGAGGGGTCGGCTAACCCAAATACAGGATATCTCGTGGTCCTTGTTAGAGCACCTCAGGGAGTCAGCCACTGGCTTCCGGGTGTTGCCTCTTCCCTGGGACTCAGCCTCCCCGTTTCCAGGTTTTCTTAGGAAAGTCCAAAGTCTCCTCAAAAACTAGTTTTCATTTGTCCCAGTTGTTCGTTTATGTTTTTGTCAACCTGACACAAGTCAGGACCACCTAAAAAGAGGGAACCTCAACTGAGAAGATGTTTCCATATGATTGGCCTGTGGGCAAGCTTGTGAATCATTTTCTTAGCTGATGATTGGTGCGGGAAGGTCCAGCCCATTGTGAGTGGGGCCACCCGTGGGCTGGTGGTCTTGGCTGAAAGAAAGCAGGGGGGCAAATCGAAACCGTGAGGAGTAAGCCGATAAGTACCACTCCTCCACAGCCTCTGTCTGAGCTCCTGCCTCTGGATTCCTGCCCTGAATTCCTCAAGGGAAGAACTATGATAGGGAACAACAAGCTGACATAAACCCTTTCCTCCCATGTTGCTTTGGTCACAGCAATAGAAACCCTAAGACACGAGGAGATTTGCCCTGTCTATGGTGTTTAAACAGCCATCAAGGATACGTAGTCGGCCCCTCCTCCACCCCATCCCCACATTCCACTCAGATCCTCTGTCACTAACTCAAAGGCGCCTCCACCACTGGAATTCTGCTGAGAGAAATGTCTGGGAATTATTGCCGGCTCCAGGCAGTCACTCTGTGTGACTGTGAAGGGTCTCCAGCCAGATTAGGAGTGTGCTCGGCATTCCTAAAGGCATAGTCTCATGGAGTTGTGGTCAAATCAGTTCTTATGAACACGTCTCTAGGTAGTTAAAAGCACAAAACCACAAAACGGATCTTTGCTTTCTTGCAAGCATACCTGTCAGGCGGGCCCAAAGTGGGAATTGTGCTTTGCAAAACATGCAGTAACAGCTGGCCCCGTGGTGAATTCTGACACACTGCATTCTGCACACAACTCATGGGGGTGGGGGATCCAAATGGAGAACAAAAAAACCAGGAGGATTGAGGATTCCACACTACCAGCATATCCCTGGCTGGAGAGGGCAAGAGCGAGGTCGCCTCTGCTCTCTTTCTAGGGTGTAACAGATCTGCCAGCTGACTCTGTTTGCTTGCTACACCCACCCAGGTTCAGTTTTCACCCCCTGCAGGGTGGAGGGAGGTTAGAGCCGCCATGACCAAGTACTACAGACTAAGATCAAGGAGCTAGCCTAGCTGCATCCTTCAGGAAATTTAGAGAGAATGTCCTCGGGTCTCTCCCCTAATTTCAGGTAGTCTTCGGTGTCTTTGGCTTCCAGAAAAAACACCAGTGTCTCTGTCATCTGCATACGCAACCTCCTCCCGAGGGTATGACTGTGTCTAAACATCGACCTTTCTCCAGTATGATGTCATCTGAATTCAACTCATCGCTTGTTCCGTGGCCCTGATGCTAAACAGGGTCTTCCCTCGCCAGCAATGTCTTCTCCAGGGTTAAGATGACTATACCTCAGAGGACTTCTCCAAGACAGCTGACTGGCCTGCAAGTCGGTGGGATCTCTCCGTAGGAAACTGATGGTTTTATTCAAACCTAACAGTGGACATACATAGAGGTTTTTTCCCAGGCCCTGTTCAGAACTTCCTGCGGGCCCTCTTCACCAGCCTCTCAGGAAAGCCGGTGTATTAGGATCTTTCTAATATTTACCACGTGTTAAGCATCTACCGAGAACTAAGGCAACAAGGATGAGTATGGTACAGTCCCCGTTGTTAAAAAAAATTGACATTTAAAGCTGGAGATGGGGGCTTATCTGGCAGAGTGATCGTTCAGAATGAACAGCCTGGTGCTGCGAAGAGCTAGGTGAGGTGATACAAGCTTGAAATCCCAGCACACAAGACATGGGAGGGCGTGTGCCTTTTCTCATTACTGTGATAAAACACTCTGACAAAAGCAACTTAAGATAGAAAAGGTCGATTCTAGCTCACAATTTAAGGCTGCAATCTACAATGGCAAGGAAGTCCAGGTAGCAGGCACTTGACGTAGCTGGTCACGTCACACCCGCAGTCAGAAAGCAAAGAGAAATGCACATAATGCATTTCTCAGTCCTCCAGCAGCAATGAGGTCTACAGCCTCAGCAGCAGGGGCAGATGGTCCACAGCCTGGTCACATGACAATTCTCCATCAAGGAGCTTAGAGGCCTCTTCAAGTTAGGTACCCATAACTAAACATCAGCTCACTTTCTCTTATAAAGTCTAAGCTTTCAGCTCAGAGAATGGTGCCACCCACAGTGGGCATGTCTTTATCCTACATCAACCTAAGCAAGAGAATTCCCCACAGGCATGCACAGAGATTGTTCTCATAGATGAGTCTAGATATCATTGAGTTAATAATCCAGAAGAACTATCAAAAGGCAAAAGGATCAGAAGCTTGGGTCATCCTCTGATACTTTGAGTACATCTCTGAGTTCACTCAGAAGAGATGATGGCAAAGCAGTGGTCAGGGGTCTGGCTGACCGACAGGTAGGCTCGTGAACCCTCAGTCCTCAGGTTGCAGTGAGGACTACAGCCTCAGCAGCAGGTGCAAATGGTCTCCAGCCTGGTCACGTGACAATTCTCCATCAAGGAGCCTAGAAGCCCTTTAGTTGGGTACGTATGACCAAACATCTGGCCTCTCTTGACCTCAGCTCTGCTCTCAGTCTCTGCAGCATCCCTACAACCAGATCAAGCCTCGTTCCTAATGCCCCTGTGTTAGAGCTCTGTCCAGTACTCAGCACTACAGGGACAATAGCCCTTCTTCACCTCTGGCATGCGTAGGATGTTTCCTTGCCAGCCCTCAGCCTGAATTCTCCCACCAAACCATACCCTCAAGCTACAGGCCTGGCACTTCCCTGACACTTCTTCCTTTGTCCAGGGAGATAATAAAGAATCAGTTTTTATATGCTAGGCATTTAAAGACACACAATGTACTCTGGGGGTTCAGATTTTTGTAAAAATAAACCTTAAAGTTTTGAATATGAAGAAAGAACAAAACATCTCCCAGTGTTGCAGGGAAAGATTGGCTTGCTATGGAGGCTTTCAGAGTAAGGCCTGAGCTATCCTTGAAGCAGAACCAGGAGCCCTCTGGGCAGAGCCATAGCACACGCCTGCCACATTCTTGTGCCCTAGGCCAAAACAAAGCAGAAGTGTTATCCCCTTCTCTCAATCTCTCTTGCAGACCTGCTGCCCAAACACAAGGCTGATGCAACAGCTTGGCCGGGAGTGTTGTAGGCTCTGCCATCAATGGATAATTTTCTGGTGCTGCTTAGCACTGGCCTTGCCACTCCTGAGAGTCTATAACCTGCCTCTTTGCAACGCTTTCTGTGCTGCTTTTTTTCCTCCCAAGGTTTTTCAGAGCTGTACAGAACGTTCTTTGTTTCCTCCCACCTGTTGGGGGTGGGGGATGATGCTGAGGGCTGAGATCAGAACAATCTGCAAGAAGGAGTGCTGCCGTCTGTCCCTACGCTGCTGCAGGCCAGCCTTGGGTGTAGACTGGCGGTGTAGAACTTCTCAGTTCTTAGAGTGCCCATGGTGCCGGTTTCCATGTACCAAGGGAAACAGCCATTGTTCTCAGTTCTCAGTCTGTGGACCTGACACAGCACGCCTCAGTCCATCCCTCCCTTCCTCCGCTGGGCTCTTTCAATCCATCTCTGAAGATCGCACTAGGACCAAAGCGCTGAGAACACTGAGTCCAGGGGTCTGGTGACTAAATCAAGCAATTGTTTCTTCCTCAGAAGTCAATTATTTCTTTGGCTTTTCCATTTACCCGCAGTTCTGTTACATAAATGTGGCCAGCAGACACTTTGCTAGGAAGGCTCTGGTGGTCTCAGCACATGGGGCCTCCTGAGAGCCCTAAGTGAGGAAGGAGAGGAGGACTGAAGTTGGGTTCACCTCTCTGTGGGGAGTCCAGGCAGGAGACAAGTAGAGAGAAGGTTTTACAGCTGTGTCTTCCCCCACAGCCACCTGGCAGAGCTAATAACCGTAGAAGCCTGTCTGGATCCCAGTTACTAGGAATCAGAGCTATTCAAGAGTCCCATCACCTTCTCAAATAACTACCAAGGAGAGCTATGAAATTCTCCAGCCCACTACTCTGCCTCCGAACTGAGCAGGGCATGACCTCTAGGAACATTAGACTTCCTGGAACATTAGAGGGCTCAGAACTCAGAACCTCTCTGTCTTGAAAAAGATAGTTGCCTTAGTCACTGTTCTATTGCTGTTAAGAAACACCACAACCAAAGTAACTATTATTTTAAAAAGAAAAAAAAGCATTTAATCAGGGTTAGCATCAGTTTCAGAGGTCTGGTCCATTATTATCATGGCAGAAATCATGGTGGCATTTAGGCAGGCACTGAAACCTCAAAGCCCATCCCCAGTGACACGCTTCCTCCAACAAGGCCACACCTTCTAATCCTTCTCAAGTAGTTCCACTCCCTGATGACCAAGCATTCAAATATACGAGTCTATGGGACCATTCTTATCCAAGCCACCACAACAGTCATCCCAGAAATGGAAACCACCCATCATCCCTACATCAGAGAGCCATACAGCAAGTCCTTGATGTCCAGGAACACCCAGATATCAGACTTGTAGCCATCCTCTTCCTAACCTGACTGTAGTTCACCAGCTCACTTGACTGGGTAGGTGGGTGGATCTTGTAGTGCTTCACATTGACTCCTGCCTGGAAAGTGTCCTCTTCCTCTGTGCATTCCATCTTCTTTATCTCATTGAATTTCCTTGTTGAAGTAAGTTTGTGTGTGTGTGTGTGTGTGTGTGTGTGTAGTGTACTGGCTGGTTTTGTGTATCAACTTGACACAAGCTGGAGTTATCACAGAGAAAAGAGCCTCCCTTGAGGAAATGTCTCCATGAGATCCAGCTGTAAGGCATTTTCTCAATTAGTGATCAAGGGTGGGAGGACCCATTGTGGGTGGTGCCATCCCTGGGCTGGTGTCCTAGGTTCAATAAGAAAGCAAGCTGAGCAAGCCAGGGGAAGCGTGCTAGTAAGTAACATCCCTCCATGGCCTCTGCATCAGCTCGTGCCTCCAGGTTCCTGCCCTGTGTGAGTTCCAGTCCTGACTTCCTTTGGTGATGAACAGCCATGTGGAAGTATAAGCAGAATAAACCCTTTCCTCCCCAACTTGCTTTTGGTTAAGCAGTTAAGAACACACGTTGCTCTTCCACAGGACCCAGATTTGGTTCCCAGGTCTCACGTTGGACAGCTCACAGCTGCCTGTAACTCCAACTCTAGGAGATACAATGCTCCCTTCTGGGCTCTGTGGGCACTTATACTCACATGTACATATTCACACACAGACAGCAAACACATACACATAGTTTTAAATAAGAAGGTCCTTTAAAAGAGACTGAGGGTCTCCTTGCCATAGCAAATCAATCCAAAGTCAGACCAAAGTCAGCCTTTCTCTGGGATTCTCAATGTCTTCACTGTATGGCTTTCATTTGGGGTTTATCTAGAATTGGTACCTACCCATGGAGGCCAATGAGTAACTCACCAAAATTTCCAGAATGCCTGCTCTGTGCTGGGTGCTGTCAGAACACTATCTAGAAGTCCCTGTGGTCCTGCTGGGTTCTTCTTACAGATGAGGGACAAAGTGGCTTAGGCTCGGTCACCTGGAATTTCCAGAAGGCAGATGCCCTGACAGTGTCTAGCTTAGATCTTCCCTCCTGTGAGAGGGGTGACTAAAAGAAAGTGGGGAGTGAAGTCGTGCCTGGCATGCTGTCGTGCCCCTAGAAGACTCTTGCCACACACTCGCTGGCCTTCCAAACAAAGACAGGGAGCTGCCATCACCACCCAGCTCAGAAATATGGGGACCATGGAGGAAGGCAAGTGGCTGGCCATCAACAGCCCTACCAAGAGCTCTCGTGTAGAACCATCAGCTCACAGAGCGACGAGAATGCGTTATGAATCCTGACAGAAGCGGGGGAGGATGGAGTGGGATAAGAAGCCACAGGGAGGAGAAAGGAGAGTCTAGCTGAAGCCACATCCACAGCCTACCCAACACTGCGTTCTTGCAGACTCTGGGATAACCTGGGAGAGTGACAAGAACTAGCTGGCCGTGTCTTTAGGACACTGTCATAGACAGTCCTCCTCCTTCCCAAGGCACTTGGGGGGAGGAGACATTAAAGAGCCAGGTCAAATTAAAATATGATCCTCTCTGGCCATTGGAACAGCATGGACCAGGACATTGTGTGAGGAGCCCATTGCGAGTCCCAGTGGAGAGGTCTTATTGTTTAAGACAAATCAATACCAAAGTGGCTTGTCTGTATCGATTTACGTCTGTGTGCCAGCCTGTCTCCCTGTCTTGTCATTTCTCTTTCTTTTTCCTACCACCTTCTTGTCAGCCATTCCATTCTCTAGTCTCCAGTCTGAGGTAAGGAATGTCTCTCCACCTCCCCATCCTCCTTCTCACACCACTCTCCCTGCAGCCCTTCCTGAACTCTGACCCTTCAGTAACATGGCTCCTACCCACTCCAGGTTCCGACCCTGGAGTAACATGGCTCCTTCCTACCCCAGGACCTTTGCATGTGCTGCTTTTGTTTGTCCCAGTCTGACTTTTCATGCATTTGATTCTTCTGCTCACTGTCATTTCCCCTTCCCTCCTTGGCAGGTCAATGCCTCCATCACTGATCTCTCTCCGTATCCCCATCCTCAAAGCAAATATAAGAGGAAGATAAGCTCAAAGAGACGAAGCTGTGGAGCGAGAAGCTGGAGTCTGCAGGGCAGCTTCTAGCCCTGCCAGTCACCTGAAAGCCAAACAGCTCAGACCTGCCATGACTCTGGAGGAAGGATGTTCCTCAATGTGTACAGCCCTTCCTTCAGGTTCTTCCACTTTCCCCTGCTGCCTGCTCAGTCCAGGCTCTCACAGCGACTGACCCACACCCTAGAGCAGTAGAAACCCCGTGAGTATAGGGACCAAGTGCAGTTTCACATCTCCAGCACCAGCTCACAGCATGGAATAAATACTTTATGGGATGCGTTTATTTGCATGTTCTGGGGAAGACTTTGGAGGGACCACTTGGAGACACACTTTGTGACCCACGCCAAACTATCACATCCACAGGTACTGTTCAGCTCTACCCAGCTCCGAAGGCACCAACAGGCTTGACAGATGCCCCTTCTGGAGAATTAGCTGCTGAGTGGGCCAACAAGCTAGCGACATTGATAAGCTATTGTCCTTGGCAACAGGAACATACGTACATGTCTGTTACCTTTGAATGACTTATTTACTTGTAACCACTCAGAGGCTGTAGAGACTTGAATAAGAATGTACACCACAGGCTCAGATACTTGAACACTTAGTTCCCAGCTTGTGGCTCCATTCTGGGAGCAGATAGGAGGTGTAGGCTGCATGGAGGAAGTAGGACACGGGAACGGGATTTTGAGAGCTTGTAATCTCCCCATTTCACGTTCGTTCTCTCTGCGTTGCACTTGTGACTGAATTCCTGTTCCAGCTTCCATGCTCGTGACTCGCTCTCATGGTTTCCTGCCACGAAGGACTCATCTCTCTGGGATGGTATACCAAACTATACTCTGAGGTGGTTTGAATATGCTTGGCCCAGGGAGTAATACTATTTGGAGGTGTGGCCTTGTTGGAGTAGGTGTGGCTTTGTTGGAATAGGTGTAGCTTTGTTGGAGTAGGTGTGGCTTTGTTAGAGTAGGTGTGGCTTTGTTGGAGTGGGTGTGGTCTTGTTGGAGTGGGTGTGGCTTTGTTGGAGTAGGTGTGGTCTTGTTGGAGTGGGTGTGGCTTTGTTGGAGTAGGTATGTCACTGTGGACATGGGCTTTAAGACCCTCATCCTAGCTGCCTAGAAGCCAGTCTTCTGTTTGCCTTTGGAATAAGATGTTGAACTCTCAGCTCCTCCTGCACCATGCCTGTCTGGATGTTGTCATGCTCCCTCCTGATAATGGACTGAAACTCTGAACCTGTAAGCCAGCCCCAATTGTATGTTGTCCTTCTTAAGAGTTGCCATGATCATGGTGTCTGTTCACAGCTGTAAAACCTTAATTAAGACATATTCCTTCCATAAGTTACTGTTGGCCATGATGTTTATCACAGCAACAGACAACCAAAGTCTTTCTATGGGTCCTGGAAACAGTCCCAGAGCCAGGCACAGTGAAATGTCTGGGAAGAGGACAGAAAATCCAGGCTGCTCTGGCCTCCTTAAGCATTCAGTTCAAAGTGGGGAACAGAAATGGGAATGGACATTTATAGGCAGGAGGAAGGGTAGGAGACAAAGAGTTTGTGGAATGGCTTATAGCTGGAAGAAACACGCTAAGGAAGGAGATTGTGGCTTTTTAGATGAGGTAATGTTTCATGTGTATGATGGCCAGTCGCTAATGTCAACTTGATGAAGTCTAGAATCACCTCTAGATGGGCCTCTATGCACACCTGTGGGTTGGGAAGACCTGCCCACTGTGGGTGACACCATTCCCTGAACTAAGATGCTGTATAAAAGGGAGAAAGTAGGCTGGTCACACAACTTCATCATTGTCTACCTGAACTGTAGTTGGATGTGACCAGCTGCATCAAGTTTCTGCTGACAGTGACTTCCCTGCCATGATGCTTCTTGCTCTCAAATTGTGAGCCAAATAAACTTTCTCAAATTGCTTTTACTGGGTATCTTATCAGAAAGAGTAAGGTGGGTCTTTTAATATGTAGCATCTCCACAGGTGCCGGGGGAGGGGTACTCCATGTGAATAAATCCAGAGAAATAAAGCCAGAGGGTATGCAGGAAGTGGTGCCAGAAGCCAGTGTCTGTACTGTGGCTGGAGCATCAGATGGGTGCGGAGACCATTTCACAGGAGCTAGTTCACGCTGGATCTCAGAATGCCTTCAGCACTGACAAAGGTGCCCAGATTTTATTCTGTGAGCAAAATTTGAGGTAAAAGGATCTTTTATTGAGAGAATTCTAAAGTAAGTAGAAGCTGGATTGGGAAAGTGGCTTAGTGTGTTAAGGTTGCTATAACAAAATATTACAAACTGGGCAGCTTATAAACAACAGAAACGTATTTCTCAATTCTGGAGGCTGGGAAGCACCAGCAGACTCAGCACCTAATGGAAATCACGTTCGATTCATAGCAGTGTCCTCACATATGAAAGGGACAGAGAAGCTCTCTGAGCTGCCTTGAGAGGGCCACTAATCCATTCATGAGGGCTCCATCCTCATGACCTAATCACGACCCAATCACAGTGGGGAATAGGTCAACACAGGAACTTGGGGAGGGGCCTAAGTGTTCAGACAGGAGTCCAGAGACTGATCCCAGCCGTCATTGCTGAGAGATGACCAGATACTGGTCAGTGGCTTCTGTCTTCCTTCACCCCATCACTACAGGAGGCAAGGCCAGTAACTGTCCCACAGGACAGATAGGACAAGCAAGGCAGAAGAGATTCACTTGACCAAGGCCACGCATCCAGTCCATGGAAGACTTAGAAAGCCAGACTTCTCCTGCCTCCCGAGACTTCTCAGCCAGCACCTCAGGAGGGCCGGACCTGTCCCTAATCCACAGATCAGGACAGTCTGGAATAATGTTGCAGAAATAAATGTTGTGCTGATTGGGTTTCATCAACTTGACACAAACTAGAGTTGCTTGGGAAGAGATAATCTCAGTTGAGGAGCTGTCTCCAGCAGATTGCCCTATGGTCATGTCTGGAGAACATTGTCTGGTTGATGATAGATGCTAGGCAGGTCCAGCCCATTGAAGGTGGAGCCACCTCTGGGTTGACACCCAGGTGTGCTGGGATGTATAAGAAGGCAATCTGAGCAAGTTGAGGGGGGTAAGCCAGTGAGCAGCCCCCCTTCAGGTCTTACATCAGCTCCTCTTGGAGTTCTGCCTCCCCTCAGTGATGGACTGTAGTCAGGACTGTGTGATCCAAATAAACTTTTTCCTTCCCAGGTTGCTTTTGATCATGGTGTCTATCACAGAGACAGAAAGCAGACTACAGGAGACATCAGAAGTCACAACAAGGAGACATACATATATTCTATTTGTTGACATCCATGAGAAGGCCACAGGCATGCACAAGAAGTAACGAAAGCGGCCACCCCCAGACAGCAAGGCCAAGGCAGAGGGAGGAAGCCTTTTATTACAGCTCCTGTTATGGACTTGTGAAAATGCTATTTTTTTCCCAAGACTACGGGGTGTCACAAAGTGGAAAGGATGAGTTGAAAGCTAACTAGAAAGAACACATAAACATGTCTAGGGGCTAACAGGATTTGGCAACAACACAGACACGAAGAATTTCTGGGCATTGAATGTCAGGTGGAAAGCTCCAGGAGAAAAGTGAGGTTCGAGGTACCGTGAATATGGTCACATTCAGTTGCGCGTTCCTCATGAAGGTGTTTACAGGACCCATGGGTGGTCAGCACTGAGAGATGGGAGAAGGAGAAGGCAAGATGCAGGAGTCAGAGGTCTGAGGAACCTGAAGAAGGAGAAGAGGACTAGCCAAGGGTCGAGGCAGACAGATGAAGGTGAAGTTCCCTAGGGAACAGAGCATTTCTAGGGGACTAGTGGTCTCCTGGGGTCTCCTGAGTTAGAACTGGGGACAGAATGGGGGTTGAGGGTCCAGAGGAGAGGGGAGGCATCAGAGATCAGGATAGAACCAGCCAAGCCAGGGGCTTCTCTCCCTCCTCCTTCAGAGACAGAATGGTGGGCTCACGGCTCACTGAGGATCCCCACGTCTCAGCAGAGATGGGTCCTGTCACAGGGCCGGGGAGAGGGGCATTTAAACCACCCAATCCAGCAATGCCATGTAAAGTGGAAACTGAGTCAGGTCGTCTCAGATAGCTTCTCTGCTTTTTTCTATTTACACGTCAGGGGAAAATCCACAACTTGATCTCGCATTGTTTTCTGTTATTCACACATCGACAACGCAGACAAAATTTAACACAACTGTGCCCACAAACACACAGTGTGTAAACAGCCACTCGGGCATTAAAGGGTTCCTTCTGAGCTCTTTTTTTTTTTTTAACAGTTTCCTGCGCGGGAGGGAGGAGGAGCAGAGCCCAGGAAAGCAAAGAGAGCCACAAACCACTCTAGCTACTTTTACTCCCCTTTAAGGCTGCCTGGTTACGGTCCTGGGAAAGAAAACCCCTGTATTCCTCCCCTTTAATTGGGTTTATTGTTAAAGCACTGGGGCAGCTAATCCTCACAGACCTGTAGGAGCAGGCTTGCTGGCCAAGATCACAGACTGGAGCACCTTTCTTGTGAGCCCCTGGGTAAGACAGCATGTTTCTTCTCTGATCTCTGGGAAGGTTATCTTGTTGTCATGGAGAGGGAGAGGGTTTGAAGACTCATTTCATTTCATTCCCTGTCAGTCTCTCCTGGCTCCTGTAGTCTCAAGGGTAAGTTGTAGCGAAAAGCGAGTCTGTATGGGGACCTGGTAGGTGCTTCCTGGGTGAGATACCTGATCATTCCTCCTGGGCTGGCCCAGGAG
Organism: Grammomys surdaster; assembly: GCF_004785775.1. NCBI lineage: Eukaryota > Metazoa > Chordata > Mammalia > Rodentia > Muridae > Grammomys > Grammomys surdaster. The sequence continues at coordinate 25,228,382 of NW_021604588.1, read as the reverse complement.
AACCCTCGGTACTTCTGGGCAGAGACAGGAATAGGAGAGCATTGTGCCCAGTGAGCTCTTGGATATGGCTGGGGATGGGAGGGGTTATCAGGACCCTTAGCTCCCAAGCACCTTATGTGCTCCTTAGCACCCCTCTTCTAGCTCACCCTTCATTCCTTTACCTCTGAGACCTGGCTCATCCATCAAAGGAGAAGGCTCACCCCACCCACACTAGCATCCTCGGTAGGGATGGCTAGCTTGTGGGTACAAAGGCCATGGTAAATAGCCTGTGGCTGCTCTTCAAACTGGAGAAGAGACGGCCTCAGGCCTTGCAGCAGGGTCTCGAAGGCAGGGCTCAGCTTCCCACACCAGGGCCAAGACTGCTGCGTTAAGATGCAGGACACAGACACAAGCTAACGCTGTCAGTCCTAAGCTGGTCCCTCCACCTTCCCCAGGAGCTCATCTGTTCCTGGAGTCTAAACTTCCCCAGTGTGACTCTGTGGGGTACTCAGAGTAGGTTTGGATTCACCACCCACCCTAGCCCTTTCTCTCCACGTAAGTTTGACGCACAAGATTAACCCTGAGTCTAGAGGAGATGGCTGCAGGGCCAGCTGCAGTGTGAGCCTGGCCAGCCTCCTGCTCTGGAAACAGAAAACTGATGAAGAGGAAAATCTCTGAGCTGGGTCAAGAGGGTCAGGCAGGTTCTGTCTCTGGTAAGGAATCTTTTCCAGACCACAGAGCACAGTTGGAACGGGACCATCATTCCTGTGGATCTGAGCTAAGACAGGGCCAAGGATGAGACCCATATCTGAAACAGACCAGAGTACAAAGTGCTTAGTAATAGCTGATACTGCCACGTTTTGCAGGCAGTTGGCAATGGGCTTTTAATTCATCCAGCGATGTGGTATATGGTTCCCTCAACCCACTTAGTATATAGCTCAGAGAAGTAAGGTGATTCCCTGCTTGCTAAAAAGCCGGCTGCCACTGGCATCCCTTGTGTCCTGGTAGCATTTGAACACCAATCCTTTTCATGCTGCTGTGGTGTGTGTGTGTGTGTGTGTGTGTGTGTGTGTGTGTGTGTGTATGTATGTAAAAGAGTTCTGTTTAAAGATGAGAAAAACTTTGGGAGAAGCCTGAGGGCTGAGGAAGCAAACGTTGATGGATCCAGGAGCAGCTCAGGCAAGAGACACTGCTCCCCAGCTCCAACCACAAGGATCTGAGCACTACAGGACACTTAGCCTTTGTCAGATCTGAAGCCATGTGTCTCCCAGGAATAAGTCAGGTGCTATGCAGCACGCCAGTGTCATAAGGAGGAAGGGACAGATGAGCAGCATGCCATCAGCCACCTCCAGAAAATAGGCAACAGGTCCTATGGTATAGTGACAAGGACACTGGAAGCCTTAGAACTGGGCTTCCAGCCCAAACCGGCCACATAATACTATCTGTTTGATTCAGGGCAAACCCCATGAACGTTGTAATCCACCAGCATCGCAGCTATAAAATGGTGTATGGCAGCAGAGAATCCACAACAGGGATCACGCCTGCAAAGTGCCTAGTACTGCCCTGCCCAGGGGCTCAGTCCTTTGCCTGATTAATCCCCAAGGCCTGGGAGCAATTCTGGCTAGAAGGAAACAAAAAGCCTCCCTCTCCAAAAGGAAGGCTCTTCTCTGTTCCCTCTCCCCCATACACACGCACACCCAGCCAGAAATAAACTGCCACACGGAGTGCGTGCGAGCGACGGCGCCCAGCTGCAGCAGCCTGCCAGCGCCAGGGAGTGAATGAGCCGAGGCATGAATGAGAGGAGGAGCGATGGAGCCTGAGGAAAGGCTGCGACCGCTGCTACAACCGCAGGCGCGCCGCCATGGTCGACATCAACCGCCATGGTCGGCAGCAACCGGGCCGGGGCAAAGCAGCTGCCAGCCAGAAAACAGCAATGGGGGCAGGACTGCATAGCCTGTCCCTGAGTGTCAGAGCTATGTTCCCAGACAGAAGGTTTGTAACTCCCAGCATCTCGATGCGGTATCCTGAGCCCAGCCTGCTGTCCTCTGTACTTCTCCAATATGGATCCTTGCTGGCCCCTTCTGAGAGCCCCGGCCAGATGATGAAACATAATAGGAATGAGTCGCAGGCTTGCACACCTCTGTGTTAGGTATCACAGCCATCAGTTTGTGACACACACAGACATACAGGTGATGGGCATTAACTCCTCAGGAGAGATGCCTAGTTTCTGAGCTGAAGACCGTGTGAATTCTGGAGTTTGCACTTGAGCCTGTGCTATCGGAAAGTGGTCTGTCTTCTAGCCCTTCAGGACACCGGGGAGATGTAGCTCACATTATCACGCAGTGATGGGGTGGGGGCAGCAGCTCCATGTCTCCTGCAATGCCTCAGCAGACAAACCATCACCCACTGCCCCTGCTCTTCTCCCACACTTGGTGTTTGGCTTGCATACTGTACTATAGGCACACCGTGCAACGCTGGAGAAGATGCACTTCCCTTTTGTTGCATTTGACCTCACGGGAGTACAGAGTAATAGACTGGTGATAGCTACTCCCATTCTGCAGACAATGTAAACTGAGGAGTCCAGTGTGGCTACAACCAAGCAGCTACCCTATTCTTCTGGTTGTCACCTGTATCCCAACCTCTCAGCCAGCAGGGCAAGCCATGGAGAGGGGGCTCTTGCTTCTGCCCTGAGGCTTGCACACTCAATCTGAAGCTAATTTGTCAAGCAGTAGGATGATTTGGTTGAGCTTACACGTGGCAATATGGGTTTCCAGCTAAAACCAACTCCAGGCCAGCTGAAACTCTTCAGTTATTTTGTGAACGTAAATTCGCATGCAGAGCTGGTAACAAGGGCTAGGTGCTCCTCCCCAGCAGGAGGAGGCTGATGAGCCACTGGTTTGCAGCCTATGAGCTGGACACAGTTTATGCCAGTTGTGCAGATGTCGCCCATGCCTGTGACACCACAAGAGGAGTAGGGCTGTGACAGATGACAGTGAACTCTGGGAATAGCACATATTCCTCAAAAAGACAAAGTAAAAACCAGTATTGGAGAAAGCCTTGCCTGCATGAACCAGTGCATGCTCTGAGCAGACCCAGGTCCCTGCTGCCACTGCTGCTGGGTATTAAGAAATCATTTCATCAAGGAATTATGGGTCCTGCAGAGTAGACTGCAGTAAGCACATGTCTGCGGTCCTCAGAGCCTTTCAGGAGCTGATGTGGACCAGGACTCTGTGTACAACCTCAGTGCAACAAAGCTATCTATCTATTCATAGGGAGTTTCTCTCAGGACTTACAGCCACGAAACAGACTTCAGGGACTCATCTAGTTAAGTCTCCATCTTTCACTAAGGAGAAAGGTCAAAATTCAGAGGTATCTAGTGATCTGCCTTAGGCTGCACAGCCACAGAGTGCCAAACCATGATGGGGGCTTCTAGTATGTCCTCAACCCAGATTCTGGATTCCAGAGATACAAATACAGAATATCTGGTACAGGCCAGAATTTAGGAAATTGTGGTACCAGGTCTGGAAAACCTCCCAGCTTTTATCCTCTGGACTGATGGTATGTGGCTCAGGGATGTGTGTGCCCCTGCTTGGAGGCAGAGTGCATTTTCTCATTAAAGATGACACAGTTGATAACCTCCCTCCCAGTACCCCAGGCCCTCAGTACCATGCTTTCAACAATCCCAGGAGAGGAGGGCAAGGAAGCCTGAGGGCTGCTGGGAGGAGAGTTCTGGGGTGATGCTCTGGATGGACTCAAACCCCAGCACTAGAAAAGAAGAACCAATCTTGGGGTACTCCGATTCATCTGGGGTTAGTGAGAGTTGGTGAGACACACCCTTACTGAGAAGACCCAGGCAGGAGTGCTGAAAGTAAACCAGTGTCTCCAGTGGTAGAACTGAGAGCCATTGTCTGCACCTTTAGAACCACAGAGATTGCACTCAGAGCTTCGCTGTCCTCGTCCTCACCCTTATGGGGTATCTAGGCCAGCTAAGAGGCACCATCTCATCCCTGTATTGTGTGCATGGGGTGGAGGGAAAGAGGTTTGAATTTAATGCCTTCAGGTTAAGACACAAGGATTCCAGGACTCTAGCAGGGCAACACCAACTCCTTGAATAGTCCGAATAGCTGGGAAGAGACCGGGGAGAGGGGGTAGGGGTAAGAGAGAAGCTCCGGGAAGTGTGGGGTCACAATGTACTCTGCACACGGTAGCAGTGAAGAGGACACTGCAGACATGCCTCACCTTCCAGAGAGTTCTATCTGGGTGTAGTATGGACTCAGACCAGATGGAGATACGAAGGGCAAGATAGTGAGCCCTAGGGGTCACCAGGAAGAGGTCTTTTACCTGCTGGGATCATGGCCCAGCCATCTCTCAGCAGCATCTCATCAAAAGCCAGGCTGGCTGCCAACATGAACCAGAACACCTATCCTGGAAGTACAGAAAGGGCTCAAACATGCCAGGGCTGTAGTTGTCCTGCATGTCCTCTGAGAAGAAGTGTCCCCTTTGTCTCTTTCCTTGCTACAAGCTTAGAAGACCCCCAGGGGGCTAGGAAGACCAGACCGAAACTCCAACAGCAAGACTGCCTATGGGGTTCTTTCCAGAGAGGATGAGTATCGGAAACTTGGTGGCTTCAGCGTGCTGAATGCACTGCAGGAGAGGGGAACTGAAAAAGAAGGACGAGGAAGAGGAGGAGGAAGAGGAAAAAAAGGAGGAGGAGGAGGAGGAGGAAGAGGAGGAGAAAGGAAGAGGAAGAAGAAGAAAAAGAAGAAGAAGAAGAAGAAGAAGAAGAAGAAGAAGAAGAAGAAGAAGAAGAAGAAGAAGAAGAAGAAGAAAGGGAGGAAGAGGAGAGGTAGCCAGACTTAGGTAGAATGTCTCAGAGAGGTTCTGCTGACCAAGTACTGGACTCACATCCTATCAGTCTACTGATGTGAGGACAGTGGCAAGAGGCAATCTGGCTTTCTCTTGCCATTACGCCTCCTTTCCACTGAGCTTTGGACAGGACTTCGTATCAAGGGTTTCAGTTGGGGTGCCACCCTCCACGCAGGCTCAGAGCAGTGCAAAGAATGTGCCCATCCATGTTTCATACCCATCTTAAGCTTATCTCCTATCTGAAGCCATCCTGACCCATCTCCAGGGAATGAGGCTAGCTCCTGTGTGCACCAGGCTTAGTAGTGGGCCCTGTATATTGAGAACACTCGTTCTTTAGGCTCACTACCTAGCGCTCCATCTGTTTAGTTACACAGATGCAGACCTACTAGATTGTAAGCATCTGAGGGTCAGGCTTGTGTCCTAGAAATATCTGTCTCCAGGACCGGGTATACAGGAGGTATTCATTCAATAAGTGCTCACCAGATGAGAGAGTGTTACCTCTATGATTCAGAGATGATCGTATATGAACACAGTCGTTTTCCTTTCCAAGGGTCTTTGGTATAGAATCACCACAATGATCTCACTCTATTGAGAAGTGAGGGGCGTGAGCTGGGTACACAGGCCAACATCCAACATGGAGGATGCCTCTTGAAGGCCTCTATGGGGGTGAAATGTGTCCTAGATCTCAGAGGACTCTGTGGGGAGTTCTCCCATGCTCTAAAATCCAATGGCAGTTGTTATGGGAAATAGTTTGAGGCCGAAAAAAAAAACAAAAAACAAAAAGCATGAGTGCTCAGGGTGTCTGATTTTTTCTTTTCTGCTGAAAGATTTGGACTGCTGAAGTCGGGGAAGAAGAGGCCAGTGAGGCTGGAGCAGAAAGCAACATGACCCAGCTGGGGGTGTAGGTAGCTCTTCCTTACTGACCTGTGACCACCCCACTTGAGCCTGGGCCCCCTTCCCAGGAGGTCTCCGTGACGTCCCTGAAGGTGTGGGGTCTAGATCTGGGCATTCCACACAGACGTTGAAGCTGCATCGTTAAGACTCCCTGTATGGGAGGAGCGGTGGGCGGGAAAGACGCTTTCTACGGCTTCGCCTCAGCTAAGAATACTATGTTTTTAAAGCTATTTAGGAGCTATGGGAAGGAAGGAACATTGAGCACAGATCAGCTAATGAGACCTGGGAGCCTCCCACAGAGCAGACAGTCATTTCCCCACAGCTCCTGCAGGGGGAGTGAGGTCACAGCTGAGGTCTCCATGCCCGGGCTCCTCGTTAGTCCCTCACATGGAACAAGCTCCAGTCCTGTTTGGTGGACAGAAAAACCAAAGGGGAGGCTTGCAAACCAACTCTGTCTTGTGTGCACCCTTAGACACGCATGCCTTTTACCCTGGGCCCTGCCTTCTTCAAGACTGACTGCTCCTAAGGTGTTACCCAATAGGAAACTGTCCCTGGAGACTAGCAAGAGTGACATGCTATTGCAGAAAGGCTCAAGAACAAAAATTCCCCTTCCTTTCCTTTTCTGGCTGCCTGACAGGTGGGACCCAGGCATCCCCCACCCCAAGGATCCTGAGAGACTTGGAATTCAGAATCTGCAAAGGGCCTGACACCCTATCCATCCTCCTCAGAGCACCTGCCCCACACAGTCCAAGAGGTTAATATGGAGCAGAGAGAGGATTTGAACCCGGGTTCCAAATCTGTGCTCTTCATCTGACACAGAGCTGCAGAAGCACAGGACTTGGTGCACGTGTGTAGGCATGTGTGAGTGCAGTGTGTGGACACGTGTGTAACGGCCAGAGAACAGCCTCCGCTGTCACTCCTCAGGGACCCTGTTTTGTTTGTTGTGTTGTTTTGTTTTGTTTGTTGAGAACTAGAACTCCCTGAGTGGAATAGGCTAGCCCAGCAGTGAATTCAACTATCAACCTATCTCCACCTCCCCAAGGCTGGGTTACAAGCAGATGCTACTCTCTTTAGCTTTTCCTAGAGAACAAACACGTCCACATGCTTGCAAGATAAGCACTTCACTGGCTGCCTCATCTCCACAGCCTTCTAAAAGGCCTCAAGGGTTTTATGGGCATTTGTTTTTTTATGTAAGGAGGGATCAGAGCCACTGTCTAAAAGGAATAACCACCTCTCTCTTGGGTTCAAAGGGTAGGGTGTTGGCAGAACTGGTCTTCCCTGTCACTCTCAGACACTCAGCAGCCATGCACCCTGCTGTCTTGGCTTCCTCACCTTGGGGCCCTCCTGCTTTACCTTTTTCTGGGGAAGCAGCTCTGTGCAGTGTTCACTTGTTTGACGCCTTTGCCAGCTTCAGGTCTCAGTCTAAATCCAACCTGCTTACAATACCTCCATTGGCCTTATCTGAAGGCACCCTTGTTTGTCCCCATTACACACCAAGTGTCTGGTCACTTAGCCATCTACATGGGGGTTTGCTGGCTGGCTCATTGCCTGCTTCCTATGACTGGCTATCCCAGGAAGAAGGGCCGTGGTCCAATTTGTCTATCATCACATACATCACAGGTGCTACACGCAGCCCCAGAGCTCTGTTGCGAAGGAGGGCATGCTTCAATTCAGATGCTAACAAAAATCTGCCCAGCTCCCTGTGCATGCTGTGGGGGTGGCAGGGGAAACACACTGGTCCTTTGCAGAAGCTGTGGCAGGTAGGAGTAGGGACAGGAGATGGAGTCAGAGCTGTGATGGTAAGAAGGGGCCAGGCTGAATAAACACAGGAAGTTCCTGGGCTAGGCTGCATGTTGTGCGCTGTCACTCACGCTCAGATTATCGGATGGGCAGATTTCTGTTGGGTTTCCACCTTCAATGTGATTACACCCCTGTTGCATCTAGCAAGCAGATACAGAACAGTTACTCGGTGGATTTGCTCTAGCAATTTTAGAATGCAAGTGGGAGAGAGAATGTTCTTATTTTTGCCACTTTGCAGGTTCTGCTCCCAGTCTTTCCTTCTGGCCATTACGTCACAGTCTGGGTGTTTCAGATCCTTTTTGCAATCTGTTCTGTCTTTTATGAGAAACACTCTGACCGGACCTTGTCTTCCCTCCTTCCCTCCCTCCCTCCCAGCTTCCCAGGCAGCTTCAACTCTGGAGGACATGGGGCGAAAGGAGGAGGAGGACTGTGGCTCCTGGAAGAAACAGACCACCAACATCAGGAAAACCTTCATCTTCATGGAAGTGCTGGGATCGTAAGTCCTGGGGCAGGGCCTCAGCGGGCTGGGCTGCCTGCTGTCATGGAGGGGGCAGTCAGCCCCCGGAACTCTCTCAGTTGCATTAAGACACTTGGGCATAATTTTTTGGCCCTGGGATTCAAGGTGCATGAAAGGTACCCGTTCCTTTAATGCACTGGAACCCTCAGGAGATACCACGCCAAACCTCCAGATTCTGCATCCTGAGACAGACCAGTAACCCCTAACATATCCCTAGATCTGTGGCAGCTTGAGGACTCCTGACCTCATCAGGGATTGAGGAGGACTTCCACAGAGCAAATGTCTTTGGAACATTTTTTTCCTGGGCCTCCCTTTGGGGTTCCCCATTTCCTCTGTCATGTGACCAAGCCAGCCTCAATGTCCACTTCCAACAGGAGAGATGGGGCGCTGTGGCCCAGAGAGCGGGAGTGTTCCTTACCCCCCATTAGATTCTCTTCATTCCTCCTCTTTTCCTTATTCCAATGCTTTTTCAAATGCTGGAGCCCATGGTGTCTGAGCCTCCCCTTGACAGCAGTCACACAGCTGGCTGACTCCATGTGAGGCTACATGTCTGGGGCAGATTCGACATTCTGTCCCGCCTGTCCCCAGGAGGTCACAGGCTCTGACGTAGGCCACCCAGCAGCTCCAGCCACCAGTCTTCCCCTCTTTGGGGCACCAACTGGTCAGTTAATGAGCCAGGGATAATTGGACCTAGGCAATCGAGGAGTCCACAGGCTGCTCCCTCAAGCAAGATATCTAGCCAGTGCTGTCAAAGTGTCACTTGACCCTGGCCTGGCCAGGAGGCCATGACCTCAGACGGTGGCAGAAGTGCCCACACTTTCTGCAGACGGACAGGCACCAGGCACCACTGTGAGGAGACTGAGGCTGTCCCCACACAGAGAGACGTCTGGCTCTGCGTGCACAGGAGGGCACAGTGTCAGTGCTAGTGGTCAGAGCCCTCGCCTTCCTTCAAGGCTCTTGCCAACATGGAGGTGGCAGCTGGCAGGAGAGAGACAAGGCACACAAGTGAATCAGAAATCATTTGCAAATCCCTGCTCTGAAACCCAATTGTTAACGCTTCACTGCTCAGCCATCCCTGTATCCTTTAGGTCCACACCTGCAGGTTCAGCCATCGGAGAGTCAAACATAGCAGGAGAAAGAAAATGTATCTGTCCTGGACATGTACAGGTTTTCTCCTGTTCTTATTCTCCAGCAACACGGCATGGCACAGTGGTTGGCACAGCATTCGCCTCCAAAGCTAAGATTCTATTGCAAACCTTCATCAAGATCCAGCTCCCACCCCTAACTTACCTGACATGCTGATGACTGATGTACACAGCCCTTCACCCCTGGAGCAGGTCAAATCCTTCCGGGTCCTATCCATCATGCCCCAGAATCCACAGACAATGCAGGAATGGAGGAAAAGTAGCCTGCCCTTGTCTTCTAAGGTCAGAATCAGGAGGATCACCAACCATAGTTCCAGCTATCTGAGAAACCGAGGCAAGAGGATCACATGATCCTAGGAATTTAAGAGCAGTCTGAAAGCAGTAAGACGTCATCATCAAATTAAATTAAATGATCCACAAATAAAAGCTAATTAAACTAATCCAGGAGGCTTTCTTTTCTCACTGTATGTGAATCTGTGCAATCCTGCTACCATCACCAGCCACACGGCACCACAGTGATGGGCAGCACATCAGCTCTGGAGAGCCTTGATGGGGTTTGCCATGTGGAGAAATAACCACATCTAATACAGAGTCTTTGGGGTTGCCTGGTCCCCACGTCTGTCCCACGTGATCTGTAAGGGAGAGACCGTTTGGGTATGTCAGACAGGCAATGGGCCCCCATCCCTCTGAGTTCACAGTGGTGATGGAAACCTGTCAGCCGTATATTCCTTTTCTACACTTCCCCTTGGTTTCTGGCATGCTCTCTTCCAGGCAGAGCTACATTTTCTGTCTTGACCTCTTCCCTACAGAGGAGCTTTCTCAGAGGTGTTCCTGGTGAAGCAAAGAGTGACTGGGAAACTCTTTGCCCTGAAGTGTATCAAGAAGTCGCCAGCCTTCCGGGACAGCAGCCTAGAGAATGAGATCGCAGTGTTGAAACGGTGAGTGGGGGGTGGAGCCCAAAGGGGCTGGGGGGTGGGGCAGGTGCAGCTGTGAGATCCCCACCTGCCCTTCCCAAATTACCTTTATGGCAAATAAGCTGGATTTCCACAGCTGTGGGTATCGTGTGCCCCGAATTGTTGTGTCAGGTTAGTCAGCAGATGTACCACGTGAATTGTTTCCCCAGCAAACTGACTAGTTGAATTCACTGGTTCAAAGGTGCAGGCCAGAGAGTGATCAGTTCAGAGAGTCAAAAGCCAGCTCCTGGCCAACAGCAGGAGGAATCAATAGCTGATGAGGCAGCAGGAATCGTGCTGGCTTCCATCCATTCATCGTTAGCCTCAGAGTTAGCCTTGGTTGGATCCAGAGAAAACCCACAGTTGGGAAACTGCCCGAGGCTACACTGATGTATCACCAGTGCTCACAGTGAGACTCTTACAGTGAGCCAGTGGAATGCCTTCGACATATTAAAGTGTGACAGGTGACCTGTGATCAGAACCATTTGAAGAGGCAGGCATTGCCCAGGCGCCCACATTGCCCAGCTGAAGAAAACATTCATAACTACTTCGTCTCCTTGGCCTTCTGCAATCCAGAAGAAAGAAGTGTGTGGAAGAGACAGGTTCGTGTTTGCTGGCTCAGGTGCCTGATGAATGTGAATTATTAGATATGTTTTCAAAGAAGAAAGATTTTCATGAACAAGTGGAATATTGTGAACAAGGAGGCAGTGCAGAAAGGAAATTCAAGAGTTTTTGCAAACTTTTGTGCAGAATCATAGAAGTGTGTGGAGAGTCTGTCCTAGAATCACCACAGCTCTGAGTGGGCAGCATCAAGGACAGGCAATGAGAATAGAATATTGAATGGAACAAGGTTGGCAGAGGGTCCTAGGAGCAAGGATGCTGGCTTTATTCTATGAACAAAGAGAACTGATGGAGGACTTGGGGTAAGGAAACAGAATCGGTTTAATAATAACCCTCCCTTAGGTGTGGGGGAAGGGGGGCTAGCACACCTGCCTAGAAGGTGGGAGACCCATTATAAAACCCTCATAGCAATTTGCAAAGGTTTAAAAACCTGAGTGGTAGGGTTTTGTGAAGACAGGAAGACTGGACACAGAGCCATCTCAAGGAAAGAAATGATGCAGTTTGGGGTTAGCTAACAAGAGCACAGAAGAGCCGAGCATTTAAAAACGATCCTGAGACTAAGATCCTGAGACGAAGCCAACTCCCCAGTAAATAGAAAGTGATGCTGTTGATCAGAGTAAAGAACAGAGAAGCCTAGACTTCAAGGAAACTGGAAGAAACTGGTTGGAACATATAGACCATAGATGTCTCTATATAGATTATCTCAATATGGAAGAGCCTGGTGGGCACCCTATAGTGATCTTTCTTGCTGCACTGTATCAATAGCCTAGACATTCAGCGCACATCAGTTCATTGCAGGAACAATCAGAAGTTAATGTGGGCACTGTCAGCATGTGAGGGTTCTGCAGTCCTAGGAACCTCAGTATCAGCTAAATCACCTTAAATCATATAGCTACCACTGGCTAGACCTTCCCCCAAACACTATACCTTGCATTTTATTTTATAAAAAAAAATTCAAAATGTTTCCAACATATTTATTATTATCGGGTGTGTACGTGTGTACACGCTGAGTGGATACAAGTGTCATGGTGGGCATGTGGAGGTCTCAGACCCTTCACGTGGGCTTCACAGATTGGAATCAAGCCAGTGCCTTAATCACTAAGCCATCTGTGGCTTTCTCTTTAAATCCCCATGCAACCATATGAGAGAGATGCACTTTTCAAACCAAAACCAACCAAATAAACCATAAAGGTGAGGATCTGAGAAAGCCAGATAAAGCTAGGATATGCCAGAGTCAGGGAAAGTCCTGGGCCAATCTAACTCAGTTGCAGCCTCCTGGAGGCAGTCTTCCTCCCTGTAGAACATTTGCTGGGAAAGCCAGTCCTCTGGCCTGCCATGATTCTTCTGCTTAACTCTAGGGCAGGACCAGACCCATTTTATGTTGAGGGTTGTGGTACATTGTGGGCTGTTTAGCAGTCTTTCTACCTCTACCTTGTAGGTGAGGGTGGCAGCCCCAGCCCCCACTAATAACAAAATTATGTTTCTAGAGAGGTGAAACAATGGCTCATCAGTTAAGAGTGCTGTTAACATAGTGCTGTTAAAAAGGACCTAGGTTTAGTTCAAAGCGCCTATATCAGGTGAGTCACAAGCACCTATAACTCCAGTTCTGGGAAATCTAACGCCCTCTGGCCTCTGTAGCCCTCTGCAGGTATATGGTGAACATAAATTCACACAGATCCTTATACATGTATACAGATACCCACACACACATGCGTGCACACACACACACAAATAAATACTTTTCTAGAAAGAAAGTTATTTTTTTAAAAATATGTTTCTAGTTATGGTAGTAAATGAGCTTAGCACTTGGGAGACAGAGGAGGAGAGTCTGTACAAGTCTGAGGCCAGCCTTGTATACATGATGAATTCTAGACTAATCTGAGCTACATAGTAACACCCTGCGAAGAAGAAGAAGAAGAAGAAGAAGAAGAAGAAGAAGGAGG
>NW_021604588.1:25203706-25215264 GCF_004785775.1 Grammomys surdaster | reverse complement strand
GGGAGCTGAGCCACTGGGCACACTGCATCCAGAGTCAGGAAGCCGAGAAATGTATGCAGTGCTTCACTCACTGTCTTCTTTATTCAGGGTGGACTCCCAGCCCATGGGATGGTGGTGCCCACATACAAAGGAGCTCTCTCACCCTCAACTGCTTTGCCCCATCAGCAAGGCTTCTCTGAGACATGGTCTTCTTACACATTGCCATCCAAACAATTGATACAAACAAACTTCGAATCTGATCCGAACTTTTTGCTTGGATCACCTGAACCCGGTACTCATCACAGGATTCTTATCTTCCTCAGGATCAAGCATGAGAACATTGTGACCCTGGAGGACATCTATGAGAGCACCACCCACTACTACCTGGTCATGCAGCTGTAAGTGAAGATGACCCTCATCCCCACAGAGGCCTAGGAGGGGAGCAGCAGGGGAGAGCAGCTGCCAGATAAAGTCAAGAAGAAGCTTCAGAGGCTCTGAAATGCTCTCCTTCTGGGCCACTGCTTCCAGTGCAGGGCTGAGGGTCACACTGGGCTGACTATTGAGTTGGTTCATGCCAGCATAGGGGTATTTTCTATGAGCAGACAATAGCTGTTCACAGTCTTTGCTGCCCATAAGGCCTTCTGAGACTTCCCAAGCACTCAGTCACTGAAGGGGAAAATGTCAGGCATAATGCAAATCCCAGAACCTTTCTGTGACAGCACTTTAATGCGTCTGTTTCTATGGACTTGATGGTAAACGTACTAACATCATTATAGGATAAACTGTAAGAACAGACATCTCAGGTAGATGATTTCAATTCAGTTTAAAGAACAAATCTCTCAAGAGAGATCTGCTTGAATTAAATGCAGGCTATGTGGTCTATCCTTCTGTAAGACAGAAATGGTTCTTCAGTAGAATGGTCTCTATCTGTCGCTGTCACAACCAAGTAAGAGTTGCACCTGCTTTGTGCGGTGCCAGGGGCGGAGATGCTGGAACTGCAAAGTGTCAGGCTTAACATGATATCTAGAGATATCAAGAATATACTCAAGGAGAACATAATCTTTCATCAGAGATGGTGAGTTCCCTAGCACCCCAGTCATCTAGTACTGACTGGAAACTTCCAGAAACATAGTACAGATGATTTCGAGGATAATGGAAAGTCAGGCTTTATCAAACTCTAAAGTCCTCTTTCCCCAATGCCATTCAAGTTTTAAAATACATCTATGCCCCCATCTGAAATTTCAGCAGCAGGTATCCCAGGTTTCCCTCACAATGAAAGAAGTCCCATTGTAAATGTGTGCGATTAATCTCATTTTCACACTGTGTCCAATTTCCAGTCCTGTGCCCAGGTAAGCAATGAAGGTATCCATAGGAAGGATTTTCCAGCTTTTCCAGGTACTCTAACCAAGGCTATTTGAATTATAATAGAAGGTTCCAAAAAGAGAGCCAACATTTGAACTAAAAGACCCCTTGTGATATATCAGATACCCAGAAGGAGTGTACCGAGCCAGCAATGAGCGCTCACACCTCACTTCAGGGCACTTGCCTGTGCCTACAGCCCATGGATACAGAGAAGTGGTTGGGCTTTGACCTGCTATGGAATCAGATTCTTGTACCCACAGTGTTTCCGGAGGTGAGCTTTTTGACCGGATCCTAGAGCGTGGTGTCTACACAGAAAAGGACGCCAGCCTGGTCATCCAGCAGGTCTTGTCTGCAGTGAAATACCTTCATGAGAATGGCATCGTTCACAGAGATCTAAAGGTGAGGTTGGGGCAGGGGTGCTGGGTGGGAAATATATGTCATGAAAGAGTTGGCCTGGTTGGACTCGCCCTACTTCTGGCCTGGCTTCTTCTGCCCGAAGACTCCTGATGACCATTGTTCAACTGCACCTTGGCCTTTCCAGGGACCTTTTAAATGTCCTCTCATTACAATGTCAAAGTGACCCACAGCCACTGTCAAATTCAAGCATAACAGACACTAAGGGTCTAAACCACAGTAGGCACTCCAGTAGGCTTTAGGGGATAAGAGACAGTTAGCCAAAGGTTGGGCCCCTCAAAAGGCAGTCTGGAGTAGTTGTGAGTCGGTAGGAGCAAAGACAAGACTATAAGCAAGACACAGAGTTCTAGGATGCAGAAGCAAGGGCACAGATGGGAGGGAGGTGGGAAAACATAGGGAAAGGGCTGTGGCCTCTGAGTTGGGAGCCCAGGGCTTTGCTTCTTCCTAGGAAAACCCATATCAAGGACACACTGTTCAGGAAGTCCCTCTCTAGGCTGTGTGTCTTCTTTGGCAGCCTGAAAACCTGCTGTACCTCACCCCTGAGGAGAACTCCAAGATCATGATCACTGACTTTGGTCTATCCAAGATGGAGCAGAATGGAGTCATGTCCACGGCTTGTGGGACCCCAGGCTATGTGGGTGAGTCCAGGGGTGACAGAGGGGAGCCATTTGTCTGTTTAACCACTCGGGTTGTATTAGCTTTCTGTTGCTGTGGTAAACACCACGAACAAATGAAGAAGGGACTTGCATCTTATCTTACAGTCCATCATGAAGGGAAGTCAGGGCAGGACCTCAAGAAGGAAACTGAACATAGGAACTGAAGCAGAGGCCATGGAGGGATGCTGCCACTGGCTTACACTCCATTGCTTGCTCAACCTGATTTCTTATACCACCCAGGACAAATTGCCAAGGGACGGAACCACACACAATAGACCCACATCTCATCTCACAACAATCCTAAGTCAAGAAAATGCCCCACACACCGGCCCACACAGACCAATCTGATGGAGACAACTCCTGAAGTGAAGTCCCCTCTTCCTATAACTCTAGCATGGGACAAGTTGACCAGCACAGCAATGATATAACTCACAGAGAAAGGTGACTGTGTACAGTTATGTCCATCCATCTGACTCTAATACTGTTCTTTACAGAGGCTGCCCTCAACCCTTCCAGGAGATTCTAGGCACTCTTCCACTATGACAACCCTGAGATTGGCAGAGAGCTGAGGAATAGGGCACTCACCCCATCTTTTCCTCCTACGCTAGAACCCCCGTCTGCTAGGAGTCTGGGTCCACATGATGATGAGTTTTGGCCCGAGGGGTATGGGACCCTCCTGTAACTCCAGGAAGCACATGGGATTGGGGGGTGGGGCAGGGCATTGTTCCCACACGGCTGCCAGGACTCCTGAAGAGAGAAGTACCAGACAAGGCACTTGGTATTAGGAGTCCTGGGACCTGAAAGGAGGAAGGGAAAGAAAATATTTAGCTAGCCATCACCTGATGGGCTCAGGAAAGTAGGAGGCAGAGCCCAGACTTCCAGGAAGAAACTGCTCTCTCCCACAGGAAATTTAGTCATTCACCTAAAGATGTAGAATTCTGTGAATACTAAACCCAGTACACTCAGAAGGCAGGTCTGTCTGCCTGGCTCTCTTAATCCAAGGGAAGCATGGTTCATGGCCTTACTGAGCCCTCAAGTTCATGCACCAGGCAAGTATCAGAGATGAGCAGGGAGCTTCCTGAGATGACTAGAGTAGGGAGCTTTTTGCCTTCCAGGGCTTCTGCTGCTGTGGTGGAGAGACCATACCACCCTGCAGATCCCTACTCTGAAGACAGAGACTGGTGGACTCTTGCTCTGAGGGTCCTCCATATGAGTGACACATTCAGGTGTTACACTTATTGGTCTGATGGGAGCGACTAAGCTGGAGAACTCTGGGCTAATGGAGGAATCAGAAACAGATTATGAGAACTCCTAGATCCATGAAGGAACAGGTCCTCATCTCAGGAAGAGTTAGTCTGCTTGGGGAGATGCAGTCCCCACCTTTGGGGCGTTTTCAGTCTCATAGATGTTCCCTATCCTACCCCTCTATCCCCTACTTCCATCCCTTTCCTGTCCTCTACTCCTCTCTTGGGCCTTCTCTCTTGTCCCTAGCCCTGAACCTACAATTGATTTCCTACAGCTCCAGAAGTGCTGGCCCAGAAGCCCTACAGTAAGGCTGTGGACTGCTGGTCCATTGGTGTCATCACATACATACTGTGAGTAAAAGCTGGTGTCAGTGCATTCCCTGAGAAATCACAGGATCTGATCACCTCTTCTCCCCCCAGTCATCTATTTATGCATGTGTGAACACACACACACACACACACACACACACAGAGGAGGAGGGGGAGGGGATAGAGGAATGGGAGGGGAAGGAAAGGGGACAGGGAGAGGAAAAAG
This sequence comes from Grammomys surdaster, assembly GCF_004785775.1. Taxonomy (NCBI): domain Eukaryota; kingdom Metazoa; phylum Chordata; class Mammalia; order Rodentia; family Muridae; genus Grammomys; species Grammomys surdaster. The sequence goes on along the minus strand of NW_021604588.1, from coordinate 25,211,074 downwards.
GGAAGGGGGAGAGGTAGAAGGAGAGGCAGAGAGACAGAGAGAGGGAGAGGGAGGGAGGGAGGGAGAGGGAGGGTAGGGAAGGGAGAGATGGGGAGGAGGTGGGGAGGGGGAGAGAGAGGGAGAGAATGAACGAGGCTCACTTATGTACATAGCTGTATGTACTGAGGTCCACCAAGCCCTGCACACTGCACTCACCATTGGGCTACCCTCCCAATCCTATGCATTCCTATCCTCTGTGAAAACATGAGGCCAGTCACTCTATAGAACCATTAAGAAAATGAGATATCAAGGCCTAGAACCGTCATAGGCTGAAGTACCTCAGCTCCCCTGACCCAGCAGTGACACCATCCGAAGGCAACATCATAAACTAGAGGTTCTCATGGCATTTCCTCTCCTCCACACATGCTCAGGCGCTCTGTGTCCTAGCCTTCCCACAGGGTCTCCCCCAACATGCTCCCCCATAACAGCCAGCTTTGTTCTTAGGGAAATAACACTTGCCTCTTAGTGTAGATTCTGTTAAATTACTCTCTAATTCATTTACTCAATGTCTGGGTCGTCTCCTAGGTTAGGACTGGGGGGTGTAGCTCAGTTGGCAGCACGCCCCCCTAGCATGAGACTCTGAGTTCAATCCTAGCACAGTAGACAGCTGAGTGGCAGGAAGGGGACTAGAGAAATAACTCAGCAGTTACTAGCACTTGTTGCTCTTCCAGAAGGCCTACATCAGGCCTGTAATTCTAGCTCCAGAGGCATCTGATGCTCTCTTCTCACCTCTGTACATACCTGCATATATGTGACACACAGACATGCATAAACATAAAAAATGAAAATAAAACATCGTTTTGAGAAGAACAATCTGGGCAAGGTAGCACAATATGCGATCCCAAGATTCAGGAGACAGAGGAAGGAGCAGGAGTTCAGGGCCATCTTTAGCTACACAGTTTGAAATTAACTTGGGCTACATGAGACCCTGGCCTACCTCATAGTCACACTGCTGGTCGGAGACCTTCATTGACTGAATTGTGGGTGGGATGCTAGATAGAGGTTGGTCCAGAGAGGAAGGACTACCTAACAGACTACCTCTTCCCTGTCTTCCTCCAGGCTGTGTGGGTATCCCCCTTTCTATGAAGAAACAGAATCAAAGCTTTTTGAAAAGATCAAAGAGGGTTACTACGAGTTTGAGTCTCCATTCTGGGATGACATCTCTGAGTCAGGTGAGCATGAAGGATAAAGCAGAGGCTGCAAGGGAAAATATCTTAGAGAGGACAGTCCCTGGGCTCGTAGAGCAGAAGCTGCCAGGGAGAGAGTCTTTCCCGGTTCAAAGGCCAGGTGAAGTATTTGAAGCTAGGAGCCCAGAGATGGAGGGTTACAGGCCCGGGGTACAACCTGAGATTAGGTACCAGAACAGAACTGACCCTGATGTGGGAGAAGGCGGCATGTGTGTTGTGTGTGAGGGGAGCATACACACTGTTTGAGAGAGAAGGCAGCATGTGTGTTGTGTGTGAAAAAAAAAATATGAGCCAAATCTGCTTGTGGAGCCTGGTAAGTGGTGATCAGAGCTGCAAGAAGCCAACACTCACATGTTAGCCCATGTGTTTACCAGCAAGTGCATGCACACGGTGTGTCGTGACGTGACTGGCAAGGCTCCCCTGTACGTGTGGGTGAGGCTGCTTGGAGCTCTCTTCTTGGTAGCTTATGCCGGGTTGTTAGGTAGTTTGGATTTTTTTTTTTAAGACTCTTAAAACTGTCTCTCTATTAGATTAGCTAAAGATGCATTCACTGCCTCCCACCAGCCCGGAAGTGAATTTCTTTCAGTCATGAAATCTGGTCCTAGCTGAGTCTCTGATATTCCCCTTAGCCAAGGATTTTATTTGCCATCTGCTGGAGAAGGACCCAAACGAACGGTACACCTGCGAGAAAGCCCTCAGACACCCCTGGTGAGTAAGAACTGGGGTGGGCTGTGTGTTCTCCCTTCCGGTTCCCAAAGCCAAGCTAACTGCCAAGGCGCCCTGGAGCCAGCTGCCCTGAGACATCAAAGCCAGCGCTCATCAAACGTGTTCATCAGGCGCAGGTGGCCAGCGCACAGCACTGGGTTGGGCCCGTGGGGCCTGCAAGGGCCAGCTATGTGCAATCACCACTTTCAGAAGTAAAGGCCAAGGGTTCCCATGTTCAGGCTGGATGTCAGATCCCTGCGTGGTTCCTAAAGAGGCAGCCTGTGCCGAGGAGCGTGATGCTGGAGGAGAAGCTCGTGGCTGAGTGCCTAGCATGCCTGGCATCCAGGAGGCTTAAGTCAGCCCCTAGATCCAAAAATAGTGGTGTGTGGCGTACACACGCACGCACGCACGCACGCACGCACGCACGCACGCATGCACACGCACGGTCGTACGTAAAGTCACGTGACAGGTGACTGTCCAAGATGATCAATAGGCTCTTGAGACACTCTTTTCATACTACCTGGTCCCCTGCTCAGGAGCCTAGAGTTGTTCCACCTGATCCCGTAGTAAGCATGGAATCCTTACTCTCCAGGCTCCCCCTGATCTGATCCGGCCTCTCTTTCTCCAGTGCCCACGGTTCTAGCCAACCTTCTCTGATTCAGTCAGACTCAGGAGCTAGACCTCTCCTCCTGCCTCCCTCTCCCCTCACCCCAGGCTTTTCCTTTACCACACCTTTGGTCACCAGAGAAACTATCCTTCCTCTTGACCTCCATGTCCAGATCCCTGCCCTGGCTTCTCAGTTCACACAGATCCTCCATTACATAGTCTGCCAGACCTTCCATTTCTCCTCCTAATTACACAGCTCGTCACGGATCTCTCTAGCCCGTGGCCTGAAGCACAGCTAGAGTGGAGGCCCTTGGAAACCAGGGCACCGTCTCTCACTTATTCAGGCTTACTGTGGCTGTGCCAGTGCTGTGCACATGTCGTGTATCTGAGGAACACTTAGAGACAGGTGACATAAGAGGCCGAAGAGAGGAGTAAGGGGTGACCTGTGTAAGGTGGCCTTGTGGAGGACAGCCCCACAAGGATAAGAGCCAGGGGGATCAGAGCCATAGTGACCTACGTTGCCAGGGCTTATACATGATGTGTAAAGGAACGATGGATGAACAGCTCAACTTTGCTCTCAAGGGCACCTATTCATCACTGCTGAGGGACACACAAAGAGCCATGGAAAGAGCCTGTCAATGCTCATAGCTGCACCCAGTCAACCATTGCTTGCATAAAAGGAAGTGATGGGCAGATCGGTCCCCAAGACCACAGTTTGCCAACCTTGTTCTAAAAGGTTTTGGTTTTGCTAAAGCATAAGCCCCTATGACCTGCCCAGGAAGATATAGGAGTCCTTTCCTGCTGGAGTCACCCCTCCCCTGGGATATCCTATCAACTGAACATGACCCTGCATGCATAGAGCCCTGTCCAACCTCTGACTGGGTGCCAGGGCCACCTGGTAACCAAGTCCCCTCCTACATGCTAGGATTGATGGAAACACAGCCCTGCACCGGGACATCTATCCGTCTGTCAGCCTCCAGATTCAGAAGAACTTTGCCAAGAGCAAGTGGAGGGTAAGCTGCGCTCAGAGGCTGAGCATGCTGTCCCGGGCCCTGGGAGGCTGGTGGATGGGTTTCCTAGGGCATCCCTCTCCCAAGCAAGAGCGGTACCCTGTGCTCTCTGTGAACTGGGAAGTGGGCAGGGGTAGTTTCCAGAGGCCCCAGGGAGAAGAAAGCAGGAACCCAGCAGTGTCTGCAGGAGCACAGCCAGACACTCCTCTGCCTCCTCAGCAAGCCTTCAATGCGGCTGCGGTGGTACATCACATGAGGAAACTACACATGAACCTGCACAGCCCCAGTGTCCGCCAAGAGGTGGAGAACAGGCCGCCAGTGTCCCCTGCTCCTGAAGTCTCCAGACCAGCCTCCCACGACAGCTCCATCACAGAGGCCCCGATCCTGGACCCAAGCACACCCCTTCCTGCCCTGACCCGACTGCCCTGCTCACAGAGTTCCCGGCCTTCAGCTCCTGGTGGCCGCTCACTCAACTGCCTGGTCAACGGTTCTCTGCGTATCAGCAGTAGCCTAGTGCCCATGCAACAGGGCCCCCTGGCCACGGGGCCCTGCGGCTGCTGCTCCAGCTGTCTGAATATCGGGAACAAGGCAAAGTCTTCCTATTGCTCTGAGCCTTCCCTCTTCAGAAAGGCCAACAAAAAACAGTATGTAGTCTCAGGCCATGAGCCTCACCCTGCTCATCTGTTTCAGAAGGGACAGGAATGACTTGCTGAAGAATGGTGACTGCAAAAGCCAGACCCACTATTAGGTAGCTACAGGGTGGAAGGAACCCTGGGCCCACCTAGGCAAGGGAAACTTCTGCCACCAGCCAAAGAAACCACTGCCAGCCATGTCTGGCCTCTGGCTTGAAGTTTGCTCATGTATACAGTACCTCACTGAGGTATGGTAGAGGTCAAGTGGAGAGGCAGGCTGGGCTTCAGCCCGACAGTAGAGTTCTTGCCTCATGTGCATGAGACACTCAGTCCTAAGTCCTAAAAAAAGCAAAAGATGAATGTGTGTGTAAGAAAAGAAGTGTTAGATTCTCCCAGTTCTCAGGGCTTTCCTGTTTGAGGCAGGAAGGAGGAAGGGAGCCCCGGAGGTCTTCACAGCAGGGTCTATGCACGGTGTGTGTGTGTGTGTGTGTGTGTAAAGAACATGTTTTCCTTCTTGCCTCAAATAGTTCAAGGACTCTACTCCGTCTCCTTTCCAGGAACTTCAAGTCAGAGGTCATGGTACCAGTGAAAGCCGGTGGCAGCACCCACTGCCGGGCTGGGCAGACTGGGGTGTGTCTCATTATGTGATCCCAGGAGCCCGTGTGGTTTTCAGGTAAGGTCTGAGGCTGGTGGAGTAGAGGATCTAATGTTTAGAAGGGAAGAGACACTCCTGGGCTTAAGGGAGGGGCTAGCTCTACAGTCACTCAGAGGGTTTCCTTTGCAGGAGACATGCCTGGCTCTTCTCTGCCTCTCTAAGCTGGTGTCGGCCCTGAGGAAAGGGAGCAGTGAAGCAGGGATAGCCGAAGCGCCTGATCTGAGGCAGTAGGGCTGTTGCTGCCTGGGCAGACACTCACAGGAAATCTAGAGGAGCCCCAATCTTGGATGTTCTCTGAGGCCACAAGCAGGATGAGTGGCCTGCCTGCCTCCAGCATCCCAGCCTCCAGGTCTCCCGACCTGCCCATTCCCTTCCCCACATCCTCTGTGCAGTGGCTCCGTGCAGTGTCCGTAGATAGTGCTCATCTGGGTCCGTGTTGTTTGTTGTGAAAAGCTTTATGGGCTGGCCAGGCTGTGCCACTTTGTTCAAGCAAAGCCACACGGAGTCTAACTCGGATTCCCTGCTCTGCGTACTCACTCCGGCCTCTCTGGCCTCATGGCCAGACTGGACCCATTATCAAAGTACCTGCCTATTCGCATGAATGCCAGGCTGCTCCAGGGGCCTGGGAGCACTCCCAACTCTAGTCCTTCCCTCCAGGAGTAGCTTTCCACTGCACTGAGACCCAGGCCACTTCAAAGCTCTCCCTGCCTCTGCCTCACAGCCATGCCCCCATCCTCCATGGTGGAATAGAGAAAGCTGAGGCTATGGACTGTGAGCCTTCTCTCTTGGCCACACACCTCACATATCCCTAATTAAGGATTCGGGGGACTCTTTCCAGGTCAGCCAGGTCTCCTGCCTCTGACTCCCTCGTTTCCCGAAAAGTCAGGTGCATCGTTCTGTCTCTCCGTGTTTTTGCCTCGTACCCTCAAGCTTCGTGCTCTGTGTTGTGCTCAAATAAAATGGACATATTTTTCTCTATGAGGTTTCACTCATTTTATTCAAGTTCCGGAGCAGCTCATAGACGGCTGGGCCCTTCTAGGCACTGGAGGTTAGTGTAGCCAATGTACAATGGGAGCCAAGTGCCTGGATACATTGTATCACGCAACTCATTCCGACCCCCGAGCTAGGTCTGTGAATGCCGAGGTTCCTGTTCTGTCTGTGACCGCTGTAAACATGAATTTGAGGCCCACCTTGGCCCTCACCTACCACTCCGAGACCTTGGGTGTCTGTATCCCATTTTCCTCACTTGTCTGATGGAAGCCCAGTGCTACTTATATCATGGACAGTGCATGTGGCATGCCAGATGCACTGCTCAAAACAATTTAGATGACCAGTAACGATCAAGAAGTTAATCTCAGGCCTGGTGACATGCACCTATAATCTCAGCACTTAGAAGACTGAGGCAGGATGAATGTGAGTTCAAAGCCAGCTTTTGCGACATACGTAGTGAGACCCTATCTCAAAGGAGGAGGAGAAAAAAAAGAGAAAGGAAAAGGAGAGAAAGAAGAAATGAGACGTGGGAAGGGGTATGTGTGCATGCGTGTGTGTGCGCACGTGCATGCGTGCATGCGTGCGTGGGTGGTGTGTGTGTGTGTGTGTGTATAGAAAGTGCCCAGCATAATGCCTGGACCATGGTGAGCACACACATGTCTGTGACATTCTATATCAGCCTACACAGTCATTTTACACAAAACCATTTCTATCCTTTGTCTTACCTCTAGGACAAGTAAATTCACCCAATTCTCTCCCAGGGATGAGCTAAGAGCAAAACACTAAGTTCTGTTAACACAATGTTGATGTTCGGAGCGGGTCGATATTAAAAGCAGCCCTTTTATGTTTATTTTCCCTTGAATAATAAATGTTTGGAGAAGAGGAGGGTGGGGTATGGATCTGACTCACTAGCTGATAGTTGTTGGATCCTTTTTTAGTGTCTAGTTGCCTTGAACAGAGGACTACCAGGCAAGTAGCTCCTCCCTAACAGCGGTGCAGATGCCTTAATAGCATCCGGCCTGCTTTAAACCCTCAGGGATGCCTTGAGGAAGCTATACCGTAGCACAGCTGCTCGTTGCTGGAGCACAGCTCTGCTTCGGAAGGCAGTAACAAGAGTAATCCTCTTCCAACTACTTACTACAAACTTGCTCACATCACAAGCCATCTTCATCCAGGCCAGAGAAGGAGCACTCGGCCCAGCAGAAGGAAGGGCCTATGATGAGTACAAACACAGTCTGTGGTGGTTTGAATAAGAATGGTCCCCAGAGACTCACATATTTGAATGCTTAGGGAGTGAGTGTCACTATTTGAAAGGATTAGGCCTTATTGGAGTAGGTGTGGCCTTACTGGAGGAAGTGTGTCACTTGGTGCGGGCTTTGAGGTTCAAAAGCCTAAGCCAGGTCCAGTGTCTCTTCATGCTGACTTCAGATCTGGATGTAGAACTCTCAGATACTATGTCAGTCATGGACTAAACCCCTGAAACTGTAAACCAGCCCCAGTTCTCGTTCTCTCTCTCTCTCTCTCTCTCTCTCTCTCTCTCTCTC
>NW_021604588.1:25139737-25203306 GCF_004785775.1 Grammomys surdaster | reverse complement strand
TCTCCTCCCTCTCTCCCTCTCCCTCCCCCTCCCCTCCCTCTCCCTCCTCTCTTTCTTTCTTTGAGACAGGGTTTCTTTGTGCAGTCTTGGTTGTGTCCTGGAACTAGCTCAGTAGACCAGGCTGGCCTCGAACTGAGACTCATAGAGATCCGCCTGCCTCTTCCTCTTGAGTTCTGGGATTAAAGGTGTGTGCCACCATCACCTGGCAGATGCTTTTCTTTGTAAGAGTTGTCTTGGTAATGGTGTCTCTTTACAGCAATAGCACACTGACTTAGACACAGCCCTTCATGCAAACGTGGAGGACGTGCAATGACAAATACAAACGTCCTTCCAGGATCCTTTCAGCGATACACACCGACTGTTCAGTCCTCTTTAAGTTAATAGGGAGAAGGCCTGTTAAAGTCATAGAGTAGCCTGAAATGGTAACCTTTGGAAAGACACAGCCTCTGGAAGGGAGGTAGCGGCTAGCCTCCTGACCTGCAGGGGACAGAGGCTGCTGCAAAGAGTGGATGCACCAGGGAAAGGAAAGCAGACAAAGAAGCCAAAGCTGAAAAAAGACTGAGGTTACAGGATCCAAGGATAAAAAACTGTGGATCCTGGAGGCTAAAGTTCCAGGAGCTGCCAAGCCTTAAGGGCCATGGGCAATAAAAGCCGAGGAGTCTACAAGCTGCCCGGTGCCATGGCCACAAGTGACGAAAGCCAGGAGAAACAAGCCAGCAGCTTGGGCACCTACATCTACAGGTCGCTGACTTCAAAAGCCTGGCTCTCAGGGCTTGAAGCTGAAAGCCTCTGGGCCTGGGGTACCAGTCCCGACATTGGGCAACCATAGCCCAGGGGCGACCACATAGAGAGTTTCTCCCCACCCCCTCCTCTGCCTAGGTAGAACAGAAGGCACTGCATACAAGCCGACACTAAGAAAGAAACAGATGGACTCCAGTCTGGAGACATGCGCTCAATCTGTCCAAGTCCAGGGGCCAATGGAGCTAGACTGAGTAATCAGGGCAAGCCATAGGATTGAGTCCACAGGAACCTCAATGGGAGACAGAAAAGGTGACAAAGGTTACCTAACACAGAGCCAGATCATTTTCTTCTTGCGCTTCCAGGCTCCTATCCAAAGATTTTTATTGGGCTTTGTGTTCATATACATCACTCTCAGTTCAGTTTTTTATTTGGTCCCAGACTCCACCACAGTGGAGCGCAGGAGTTGGTGTTGGGGGGCACACTGTCCATCCCAACTCCTTTATCTGGAGGATTTTCAGTTGTGACAGCCCCAGCCCTGCACCACCTCTCTTCTCAATGTGGTCATGCAAGCATAGGCTCAACGGCAGTCGGGTACCTTGAAGCAAGTCCAGGGTGACCAGACTGCGCTATCAGAATGCCCTGGGTCCAGGAAACACTCTCCTCCCCAGTGTGCCATTTCAAGGCAGGGAGGCGAAGTGTCTGAGGTTGAGACTTAAGATCACTTGCAGGTGGCATAGTAGAGCACGCGCCCGTTGATGTAACTGCGGATCTGCTCCACGCGCTTCTCCAGCCCTGACAGGTCTGCCGAGCGCAGCATGATGGCCTGACTCCCTCGAAGCAGCTCTGACTCCATGTCTGAGGCAGATGGAACAGTCGGTGAGGAAGAATAAGAAGGTGAGACACCCAAGGACTCCCAACCTGTCCTCCTCCTCTTCCCCCAACCTGGAGGCAGCAGGGACAGGAGAGTCTCCCGAGTGCAGTCAACCACTGAGGCAGAGAGTTCCCACTGACTACCCACTTCTCCAGCCCCATTCTACTTGGAGCAAAACCTGGCAGGCCCAACCTCAGTCTCAGACTTCCTTTTGCCTGCCTCTCTCCTCCACTCCAGGTTCTCTGACTAACCCAGGGTGATAAGGAAGGCTGCTGCCACTAAGATTAGCAACCCAAGTTGGGCATTCAGAACCCTGAATCCTACCAATGACCCTCAAATGGAAACTGGAAAAAGCTGGCCAGGCAACTTAGATCGTTCACCACTTCCTCTCCCTAAAATATACCACCAGGAAATAGTTGTTTCCACCCCTAGTACATCCACACACCACCCTCAGATAAGACACATGGTCTGAAGGTCTCCAATAGAGGAGTCCCCTCTACCATATTGTGATGACCTGAACTTTGCCAAGAGTAGGGAAGGGGTGTGGACTGCCTCGTGGGGCAGCACTGGACAACCCTAGCTATGTCAGAAGTCATCTCATAAAGCCCAAATCTGACCACGTCTAGCTTCTGCCCACACAGCTGCCTCAGGCCTATCCCCTGGACAGCAGGAGTCTGTTCGACGTGCTCCTGTGGGACAGTACTGCACATTTCTGTGGCTTGACATCCAAGAGGCAAACACCTCCATTCTCCAACTACAACATCACCTCTCCTTTGCCTACCCTGGCCACTTCTCTGCTAGGAATGAAGGTCTGTCGGTATTCTTTCTGAAGATGAGGTAGCCCTCACCATCCCCAACAGAGTTCAGCCGCATTGGTCCTGGGCTGTCATGACCATGGAGACCCATGTGATCCTACACATGGAGTCTCACACCGATGAACGCTCAGGACAGGGTGACAACAAAATGACTCAGGATCTGGTGTGGCCTGGTCCCAGCAAATAGAGAAGACTCAGTCCATAGCACAGAGGCAGGCGTTTGTGTGCTTTTAGGATGTGCCTGCAAGAGATCCCCTGGGACCGGGGGACCCTTTACTCTCACCCTTGAGCTGCTGTCTCCTGCTTACCCAGATGCATCATGTCTGTTAAGTCTTCTAGCAGTGAGCAAGACCTTGCTGACTTAGAGCAACTCTCAGTGACTCAGAGGACTCTTGAGTGTCTTTTAGGTGAGTAACAGCTTGTGCTCACTGCCACTTTACCAGTTAGAGCCAACTTCCGGTGACAATGAGCCATGCACAGAGAAGCTTCGCCCAAGCCATGGTTTACTGACAGAAGCCCAAACAGGGGCAGAGTTAACTTTCCCTCTTACATAATTTCACCCAGTTAGTTCTAGTCCATCATTTTTAGACTTTTGCAGTTCCCTACCCAGTGATTCTGTTTCCTGGTGTATCATCTGCAGATACAGTATTGCCGGACAAGACCAGGACAAGTGCTAAATCGGCCTCCAACTCTCTCCTCTGGGGTATGTGGCCACAGCCTCTCACCAACCTAATCTCTTCTATAGTGTCCACCTAACTATAAATGAGACTTTTGCCAACCATATTAGTGGAAATTCAGAGGAATAATGGGTACAGCATTTGCTGGAGACACCAGCAGCCCCACAGATTGACAGGTTCTTAGGGACCCCATCTTTCTAAGGCCACTATCATTATGTTTCCATGTTCCAAATCCTCAGGCAGCCTGGAATGGGTCTGTGTCCATGTCCACTCTCATTGTCGGGGCAGTGAGGAGGCAGGAGACTGTCCTCTTAGAATTCCTCACCTACCTTCCTCTCCTTCTGGATATGAGTCCAGTCTCATCCTCAAAACACCTCTCTTCTTCTCACCACCATTATCCATCATCCTGATGTCCTCTCTCCTCTCCTAGGCCTGTATCTCCTTCCTCAGACCTTACCTCTCTGAACATTTCTCCTTGGCATTGACTGTCCTCTGGGCCCCCAGAGCTCTGTGCGCATATCACAGACACATGTGCCACTCTATACTGAAGCATGCATTTTGAGGGCAGCAGGAGAAAAGGTCCCAGCTGGACTCTGAGCCTCTCGGGGCCAGGCCATGTCACCTGACATGTCTGTGTTCCTGCAGCCTTAGCACGTGTGCTGCTTGCCCAGCAAGTCTTGGCTGCTCTCATTCCTGCTGGCTTGGCTCCAACAAGAGTTTCAGGAGTCTGAGATGGGTTTAGTGAGGTGGCTTACAGGTAAAGGCACCTGGCACCAAGCCTGGTAATCCAAATTTGATTCCCAGAACCTATAAGGTGGAAGGAGATAACCAGCTCCTCCAAGCTGTCCTTTGACTTCCACATACATGCTATGGCACATGTGTGCTCACACATGTACACACACATGCCATGCACACACAAAAATGTAATTAAAGATCTTTAAATAAGTCCTGGATGGTGACTGCCTTCCAGAAGGCCCGACAGTCCGTGTTTCTGGATCGTACGCTCACCTTTCATTTTATCCATCATTTCCATGGTCTCCCCAAAGAGCTCCTCCGCCTCTGTCTTGATGCTCAGGAGTCGACTGCCTTGCTCACCCAGCGTAGGACTATGACCCAGCCGGCCCTTCAACTCTGTATACTTTTGCTTAAGCCTCTCAAAGCCCTGGGAAAGATTGGTCATTCTCAATAACTCCATGAGCATCATCAAGTCCCGAATGCCAGGGACTAGCTGGCATCACCCAAACAGCACACAGCCTCCTAATATCCCCAGGGATTGGGTTTGCCTATAGTGACCTATCCCTGATGCCCTCAGGGGATGTCTTAATTTTTTTTTCCCTCCTGTTGTATCTTCACACTTGCCAATCACAAAATGGCAGGGTAATATCAAGGTATGTCACCAACACTGTCACTACACCAGAATTACATGTACCCCGGGCTCCTGCCCTGGGTAAATCGAGAGGTACAGTCAGATGCTAATATGACTCTTTGGTCTTCTTTGTCCTGATTCTGACGAGGATGGAGCCCAGGGACCAGGCTGGAGACTCAGGAGATGAGCACCAGAGTAGGTATCAAGAGAACGACTTTGGAAATGAACATGGACGTCATTCATAAACAGAGAGTATCTAGGGTGTTCCTCGTGCCTTGCACCAGTTACCCAGAGGAGCTCGGGTGGGTACATCAGACACAGAATATATTTGAGTCCACCCCGAACCGTTCTGATTCTGTCCTATATAAGATGTAGTAACCCTTGCTCCTCAAGAGCCCCACTCTGGTTTCATGAGACCGAGATGACCGCCATCTTTATACCTCCTGGGCATTCATTGCCTGCTTGCTGGCACCCTCTGCAAGCTGCTGGGCCTTCAATGCCTGTGCCTGCTCCTCCTGGGCCTGGCGGCGGAGCTCCTTCATCCGTGCCCAGAATCCACTCATTTGTTCCTTCATGCCTTTTACTAGCCTTTCTGCTGGCACCAGGACCTGCTGAACCTTTATTAACAGACAAATGAATCAGGGTTTGTGTTGGGTCTCACAAGCATCAAGGGGCCTCATTTCCCTAGCTTGTCTCTCTTGCTTCAGGAAGGAAAGTCCTCCCTTGACTTCAAGCTACCTGTCGAGTGGTACCCAGGCTTTCTCCTCCTTCATCTCTACCTACCTTATCCCCAGCGTAGCTCAGAGTCCATTTTTACTTTTGCATCCTGAACGGGTGAGACAAATCTGAAGCTCAAAGCCAAGCCAAGGCAAGACCTCCAGGGTGGCATCGAACCGGGTCATACTCTAGTACCTTCAGCCTTGTACCTAAATCTATTCATTCCCAAACACAGGAAGTCCCTAATACCTCACCTCAGCGACCCTTTCCTGGATGAGCCGAAGAGAGCGACCAGTGCCCTGCATCGTGTCCTGAGCCTCCTGCAGAGCCACGGTGCCCTGCCGAAGGTTCCCGACTACATCATCTACCTGCCCTTCCACAGCGTGGGCTCGGCTTCTGAGTAAAGGAAGAGGAAGGAGAGGGAGGGTGAGAGAACAACAAATGAACAGATGTGAGCTCAGTTCACAGCCATTCTGGAGGACACTGTTCTTAGACAGATAAAGACAGGGGGAACATTAGCTCTCTCCCCCACAGGACCCACCCAGGGGCAGCTGTGTGAGAGTGATGCTCACAGTGCCCTCTGGTCACAAGCTCTCTTCATGAAGTACTGGGTCATGTGCATGAAATGTAGCCTGGAGCCTGCAGAGACCCTGGCTTCCCAACCATGGTAAGCCCTTTCCCATGTTATAGACCCTGTACCCCTCTCCAGCCACACAGTTGGAGAATAAACATAAGCCCAGTTCCATGAGGAAGGCTCTGCGGCCAGTGGCCATACCTGGCCTTCTCAGCCTCGGCCTGGAGCCTGCGGGCGCGTGCAATGTCCTGCTTTGTCTGGGATAGCACTAAGTCCACATTCGGGAGCCTGGCAGCAATGTCCTGGATCTCTTTCATCTTGCGCAGCACTGTGGCTGAGTCTGTGGGCAGCCAGAGAGCCAGCACTGCCTCACTGACCTGTTGGATGGTAGCTGCATCTGTGTCAGGATCTGGAAGAGAGCCAAGCGAGCCATCAGATGGGGGGGAGCACTTAGCTCTTCTAGGATCAGCAGCCCCTCCAGGCTGGGTAGCACTCCTGGAGGAAGTCTACTGTAGCCCCTGTGTTGTTTCCCCAAGAGCCCTGCTCCTCTTGGCCAAACCCAGGCACCTTTCTCCGGTGGGGGTTGGGGGTTGGGGGTGTTTCCAGGACGCTATAGGATCCTTGTCCTGTGCTCTACTGAGAGGAGGAGGGATGTGGGCACAGCTGTGGCAGCTAAGTGTCTGTGCCACAGGAAGCTGTGGGCTTGAAAGAGGAGGTGGTGCCAGGCAGCTGGTGCTGAATAACTACAGCAGCACACACATAATCAGCTCCAAATTGGAGGGAGTGGCCAGGCATTGGAACTGCTTCCTTGGCAATGAGACCCCTTCCCTGCACCCGTCCTCAGGCTCAAGTGCTCATTTTTGCAAAGGCAGAGAAGGACTACCACTTTTTCCTGACACATCGTTGTCTCGGGCCAGTCCTAGCGACGGAATCTAGAAGCAACATTCCGAGGCCCTCATTTCTTCTTCTTTCTCCCCAACACATGACATGCCCCCCTACCCCCATCAAAACAGTCTTCCGGTTTGTCTTTCTTCTCCTGCTGTAGCATGAGCCCCTTGAGAACAGAGACTGGATTTTGCCCCATTTGTGTCCCCAGATACCAGCTCAGGCCAGGCACCTGGAGGCCCTTTGTATTGGAGGGAAAATCAAAGACTGAAGAGAACATGCTCTTCGCTACTTAGGCTGCCCAGGCCCAGTTTCCTGACCTGTGAAACGCGTTGAGTGACAGGTCCCCCTCCCCAAAATGTCACCATCAGTTAGCAAGAGTTTCTACAAAGTGTCTCGGAGAGAGACCTAAGGGAGAAGTACAGAGGTGACACCTCCTCATCTCTCAGCTGCTTCTGAAGATAACATTCTGGAAAGAAGTGTCCACTTGCCCAGATAGTTTAGCCTGTCCTGAACCCCTCTGGGGTTCTGGGACCAGCCTCTCTTGACAGGCAGTAAGTGACACAGATTCCATTCATGCCCCTTTTCATGCCAGGTGGGAGGACCTTGTGAGGAGGAAGGAGTCTGGATGCCCCACACTATGCAGCAACACACACGGGAGCCCAAGGTGCAGCCACGGCTGTTTAACTAAGCAGTAGTCCCATCCTATCTTTAGCTCCCTGCGGCATCTCATTCACAGAGATGCTGCCCCTCCTGAAGCCCAGTGCCCTGTCCTCCAAATGGGGCCAAATGGACACCTTTCCCAGAAAACCTCCTGTCAGGAGCACAGCCCACCCAGACTCGGTGCTTCCTGTATTTTGCACAAATGAGTGTGCAGTGCACTCAGTCATTCAACTTCTGAGGCAGTGTGGGCTCTGTAAATACCAGCATGCACAGTATGTGCAGTTAAGGCAAAGATGCAGTCACTCTGCCCCAGCCCTTGGGGGACTCAAAATGCAGCAGGAGCCCCAGGACCAGGGTTGAGAAACCTGAGGTGAAAACCAGTCAGGTCAGAAGAGGCCTTGGAAGGGAGAGAATACAGAGAGGGAAAAAATATCAAAAGGAGGCACCCGGATGTGCGTGTGCATATGCGTGTGTCAGCACCACCTATAGCTGGACACCCTCTGGCAAGCTGCTTAACTTCTCTGTGCGTTTCTCACAGGGGAAGTGGAGGTAACTACAGTGCTTAGCCAGAGTGGCTGCTGTTAAGGAATGTGATACAAAGACCTTCCACTACTGTCTATATTAGTAACTGCTCCTCAAGCCCCAGTTGTGAACTTCCTCAGTTCTACCTGAAGGGCTACCAAAGGCAACATGGCTCCCTCCACAAGCCTGCCATTCTCTCCTCTGGCAGTAGCAGCTGGGACTAGCACCTCCTGCCATGGGTCTGCAGACTAGAATCTACCAAGCAGTGGTTGTGAGAACTCGCTGAGGTATTACCCACACACCAGCCTCTCTCAGGCCCACCGTCCCCTCTGCCCCATGCTTATCATTGACCCTGACCTGAGGTACAGCCTAGCTGAGAAGCAGGAGACCTGAGAGCTCCTGCCTGCTCCCAGGAGCTGAGCCCAAGTGACATAGAGTATAAATCAGCCCCTCCAAGCCTGAGCCCAGGCCTGCTCAAGTCAACATAAGATGGGCTCAGCCTCAAGCCCCAAATTTGGTTGTCCTTTTGTCCTTACATGCCAGAAACCTCTGCCCTGCACTCTCATATCATGCTCCCCAGTGGCTCCCCCTGCTCAAGTCACAGGGCCTCTGTGGAGAACCCCCGGACTGGATTCCTATCTGTACCACCTACAGCTCCATGCATGACCTGCTGTCTGCACTCAGGAGAAAGCTTTGGCCTATTCAGTGTGAAAACACTGCAGTGGAAGCATGAGCCATGGCTGTTGTACCCAGCTCTCAGCTCATATCAACCAGGCTTCCAGCCAAGCAAAGTCCTGGCAGGGACCCGAGAGCTAATAATATCAGCTCACACTCCAGTGGCACCTTTAATTTGTCAAAGCACATTTTACAGCAGTTCCTCAGTCCTCAGGATAAACCTGTAGAATACTACCAACCCCACTCTCAAGGGAAAGATAGAGTCAAGAGAAACAACCTGCCAGAGTCCTATCTCATCCCCTAGGCCACTGAAGAGAGTTCATTTTTAATTCATTCATTCATTCATTCATTCATTCATTCTTATATATGTGCCAGAGATGCCGTTGTGAGCAAGACAGCCAGCCACCCTCGCTTTCCTAGAGGTACACTCATAATGTACAACCACTGCTGAGTAGAGGGTGAACGGGAGATGGGAAGAGGGGCACAGGCAGGGAG
Source organism: Grammomys surdaster (assembly GCF_004785775.1). Classification (NCBI taxonomy): domain Eukaryota; kingdom Metazoa; phylum Chordata; class Mammalia; order Rodentia; family Muridae; genus Grammomys; species Grammomys surdaster. The sequence continues at coordinate 25,194,305 of NW_021604588.1, read as the reverse complement.
ACGGCACGAGGCCTCCCTGTGGCATTTAAAGCTGTAGCCTTCATCCCAGGTCATCAAGGATCAGTGAAAGATCCTGCAGCGAGCACAGGCCTGGCAGGTTCAAAGATGTCCAGTGAACAAAGGAAAGAGAAACAGACACAGAGACGAGATGAACAGAGGTCAAGGAAGGAGTCCATGTTCATCCAAGAACAGGGAGGGGAAGCTGGAGGAAGGGTGAGAGGGCAGTAAAATCAACAGGAAAAAAAAAAAAAACACCAGGAAAGAGGCCAGGCCAATTAAGAGGGGAGCACTCATGAACTAGATGTGGCCATGAGGGACACAGAGAACCCAGAACACTCACAGGGGTGAGGGCCAGCTCACCTGTGAGGAAGGCCCGGAGCTGCTGGATGAGAAGCCGTGTGCGCTGAACATCTTCCTCCATCTGCAAGCGGCTGCTGCTCACCTGGGTCTCAAGGCGCTGGGCATCTGATTGGACCCTTGATGCCGCTTCCTCAGCTGCCCTGATCTAGTCAAACACAACGTGGGTCAGAAAGGGACAGTGACTCCAAGGAGCCTCTGGGCAGCTCCCAAGGTATCTGTGGGGCATCTTCTCCTTGGGACTTGCAACCAAACCCCATTACTGAGTCATATTTATGTTGGAAAACGCTCCATATTCTACTTTTACACTTGCTGTGAGACATTAGACAAATCACCTGAGATCTCTGGGCTATACTCTACTGACTGTAAAATGTGAACTCTGAATTGCTCTAGGGACTTTGCGCCCTGTGACTCTTGCTCCTATACTCCACTGCACCTACCATTTGCCTGGTCTGCTGGAGCTGGGTGTTGAAGCTTCGTAGCTGCTCAGCTACCTGCCCTGCCGTGTGGAAGGCCCCTCTGGCTCTGGGCAGGGCTCCCCTGCAGTGAGACCCACAGGCTGTACCGTTGTCCTGGGGACATAGCTCTCCGGGGCAATCTCCTGGGGTACAGGCTGTCTGCCTAGAGCCGCCACAGAGCTGTAGAGAGATGAGGGTGTCAGAGGCCCCTCCATAACCACTCCCACCCCACACTAAACAGCTGTACATCTCCATGGCAACCATAACCATGTTTCCTTGGCAATCCTGGAACACACAGCAAGGACATAGGGTCAGAAGGAGTGGGGTAGGTTCTGGGTGGGAGAGATTACAGGTGTGAGGGCTTCAGGACACTGGGCTCTCATGATCGGTCACCTTGTTGATGGTGGGTGTCAAGTCAGGCAGCGAAGCCATCTCTAGGCGTAGGGCCACAAGCTGGGCTCCTCCGGCTCCTCCTCTTCCAGCCTGTCTCTCCAGCCCCTCCACCTCCCTGCGACTGTTCCTCAGCTGGCTCAGCAGGCTGGAACTGTCGGACACTTGTTGTGCAGCCTGGGAGGACTGCTCATAAGCCATGGTCAGCATGCGAAAGGCGCCTGAGGAAGAAGGATTGGAGGTCTTGGGTGTGGGCCTTTCTCCCTAGGGTGTGCCTGTGCCCCTGTCCTCACCTGAAGGGTCCACACTGCTTAGCTTCTCAAATTGTTCCTTCTTGCTCTGGTACATAAGGAGGAGGCGATTGAAACTTCTGTCTAGATTCTCCAGGTCTCCAGAGAAGGATTCCATGTCCTCCTCTAAGGGTAGGTCCAGCGGCAGGCCCTGAAGAGTCCTCCTGAGATAAAAGGATATTTGCTGAAATATAGGAAGAAGCTGTAACTGAGTCAGGAGAAGCAGGCTCTCATGCCAGTATGAGAGGGGACAATCCACATGGTTCTGCCTGGTAGAGGCTCAGGCAAGCTGAAGCCAGGCCACAGCCTACCCCATCTCTCTGCAGGTGGCTCTCGGAATGCTCTCTCTCCTTGACTTCTGTCAGCGCAATACATGAACCACCTCCTCCTCCGTCTCCTGGCTGTTCCTGGCTTCCATGAAGAGAACCATCCCACTGGCTCCCCTGGCTGACTTCAGCTCTCTCCATATGTCTGGGATGTTTCCAGTCTCTCCTCCATAGCCTAACCCTCCCCACGGAGGTCCGACCACTGCATATTCATCAGCCATTTCTCCCTGGCAGAGGCTTGGAGTGTCACTCCAGGCCCTGGGTTCTGAGCTTAAGTCTCTCTGGCCTATCTCTGTCCTCATGACCTCTCCTATACCACCATGCTCTCTGCTCTTACACATCTCTACCATACAGCCTTGCTCGGGCATAGCATGCTCTCTCAGGGCCTACCAAACCAGCACGTTCCTATGTTAACCAACTGTGGCCTAGCTGCCTAATTCTGAGACTTAGGTCCTATTGCACTTCCCCTGTGAAGGCCACCATGGCCTCCTCTGTGAGAGTCTTAGCTCTCTAACATACCCCATGTGTCACATCACTGTTTATAAGACAGATACCTTAGCCGTTGGTCTGCAAAGACCATGTCTTAATATTTTAATGTCCCAAGTACCTTGCACAATGTTTCTATCCTATTAGGTACTCAAAAGTCTATTTACAAGGGCTGGGGAGATGGCTCAGTGGATAAGAATGCTTGCTCTGCAACTACAAAGACCTGAGTTCAAATCCCCGGTACACATATAAAAAGCTAGGTATTGACCAAAGCTGTGAGCTTCTGAGTCAAGGGAAGACCCTGTCACATGGCAGGTAGATCATACAGTGACAGCAGGCATCACCCACCAACCTGTTCTGGCCTCTGTATACATGTCTACCTGCACACTCATGCACACACACACAGAGACACATACATATGTGAAATGAATGAATGAATGAATGAATGAATGAATGAATGAATGAATAGGTTCCAACACTCTGTAGCTCATCTGGAGAGCCTCCTCAACCCCTACACTGCCCAAGATGACTGAATACCCTCATGAGAAACATAGCCTCTTTTATATTCTTTCTGGGTTTGGCACCATCCACCAATGCTCAGGGAACACACGCTAATTATAGAAGCTTCCAGAACCTGAGCTCCTAAGGAAGGCGCCTGTGCTGGTTGGAGGAGTGTGAGTAGGACGGCTTCCATTCTAAAGACAAATTCAGAGATATTTTTAGTGCCCTGTCTCTTGAATGCCCTCTGCCAAGGTGACTAATCCAGGGCTGACTATCCCACTGGCAGTAGACTCAGGAAGAACTCTAGGCTCTGACTCTGGGTCTGTTGTCTGCGTAGCTCACCACACCTGTGCCTGTCTCCGCATCTGCAGAATGGAAGAAACATCACTACTCCACCTTCACAGACATGGTAGCTAAGAGACGATGTGTGTAAAAATGCCCCCATGAACTGAATGAACCAGCACGGTCCTCACCCAAATCCACTGGCACAATCCCTCCAACAGCTTAGCAGAAAAAGAACCTACCTGATAGACAAGATGGCATTGGCCACCTGAGCCACATCCCGCTCTGTGACAGAGGTGCCACCCAGAATCTGTCTGATCTGCTCAATCTTGCTCTTGGCATCTAGCAACCGAGAAGCCAGGCCGTGGTCCTCCAGACCTGTCCCTGTCCACAGGCCTTCAGTGGCATTCCGGAGACTGCCAAGCCGCCGAGCCTGCTCCTGTAGGTCTGTGTCATAGGCCTGGAAGCAGGAGTGGCAGGCCACACACACAGGATAGCGGTCGCAGTGGCCTCGCTGGCACTGGTCGCAGCGGGGGCCCGTCAAGCCAGGGCGGCACAGGCAACGGCCTGAGGCTTTGTCACAGCCAGGACCCTCGGTGCCTCTGAAGTCGCAGTCACAGGCTAGAAGCCGGGAGAAATGACACTCAGAGACTGGGGCCAGGAAGAGGGAGGGATGTGGTGAGGATGAAGAAAATGGGCCTGCTTGAGTGACATAAACTATCCTTTGAAGTCAGTTAGAGCAAAGCCAGCCTTGACAGGGACTGACAGAAAGCTTGTCCTCTGCGCCCACTGCATGCCAGTCACGTTCCGAGTTACACACTGACGTACGTGTGAACCTATCTGATCCGCACACCCATTGCATATTATACTCTGATTTCCTGATTTTTGTTTAGGAGGTGACAGTGGCACAGATGGGGCCCAATGCACAGCACCTCCCCCTTAAGAGCAGGAAGTAAGAGAGGGGAACAAGCACCTTAGACCCAGCAAGGCAGAGCTGAGACCAAGGCTGGCCGTTAGACTCCAGTTCCTACACCACTGCTAACATATAAGCCCCGCAGGGAAGCACTCCAGTCCCTCCACCCTAAGACCCATTTTCCCCACAGCTGCTGGCCACTACTCTCAGGGAGTGGAAGCAAAGCCCCTGCCTCTCATCTTAGACTATGAGGAGCTACCTTAGTTAGCCTGATCCAGGCACAGGGAGGCCAGGCAGTCTTCAAGTGTAGATGCCCACAGGGCTTCCCAGGCTATCAGTATAGGACTTCCAACCATATCAAGGCCCTTCCCAAACACCCTTTATCCCTCCCCCCTCTACATGTCTGCTGTCTGATCACGTAATAAGTACGCACCTCGGCACCCTGTGGCCACATCTCCGTGGGTCCGGTCAGGACACTGACGGATGGCTGCAGAACTACATGTGAGGCCACCAAACCCTTCCCGACAAGGACACTGCCCTGTAAACTGAATAAAGAGAATGTCATGGGGGAACCCTTCCCGTCTCTGCATGACCTTGCTTCTGGGGACTGTGTCCCAGTCCTTGTGCTCTGTAGACCTGGTGCTCTTCAAAACTAGGGCTCCCACTCAAAGACAAGCCCAAAGTCAAGTTCTGGCAATGTGCTGCAGAAGGTGTGGGAACAAGCCTGGCCCAAGGCTAAGAACTATAGAAGGAGGGAGAGCTGGTGGCCTCCCTCAGGGGGAAAGGGATCAAACATAGCTTTGTCTGGCTGTGGGAAGGCCAGAGACAAGAGACACTGGAGGGTGGGCCCTTCTGTGACTGAAGAGTCCCTGGGCATGTCACTCATACCTGGTTGCACTGGGAGCTGAGAGAGTTGCGTGGATCACAGGCACAGGGCTCGCAGCCCAGGCCACTGGCCAGTTTCCAGTAGGAAGGGGCACACTGGTCACATTTGGGCCCCACTACATTGGGCAGACACAGGCAGCGTCCACTTTCCTCCTCACAAGGCATATCTTGCCGGGAACCTAAGATGCTGCAGTCACAGCCTGTGGGAGGGAGGAAGGGCTGGTGAGCATAAGTAGATCCTCGTAGAGAGGCTAGCCCCAGTGAACATGCACCAGAGAAGGCCCGGCCCTGTAAAAGCACCTGCCCTCTGACTCACTGGAGAGAGTAGCCCCAGGGATCCTTCCTACCTACCAAGCTCTGTCTGGCCTCTGGACACTATCCCAGACTCTCACTCTGCAAACAGACTTCAGGGCTAATGCTGTACAGAGCTGGTACATTAACCTAAAGTTGAGCTCCACAATGAGACCAGTCTGAAGTCACAGGGCTTGTCCTTGTGCATAACATGGCTCACTCATAAGGCCACCGAGCCTTCCCAGCCACCTGGCAGCTTGGCAGCCGGCCTGCCCACCCTGGCACTGTCTGACTCAAACCCACCTTCCAACCCAGGCCTGTGCTGCCACTTGCTGGAGAACTGTGGTGAAGCACACACGCGCGGAGCGGGGCTTCCTCTGAGGAGAGCACTCCAAGGACAAGGCTTGGTCTGGTAGCTCCCACTCACACACAGCCCACGTCACCCCACCCCACACCTTCCTGGGACCTCTACTCACGGTGGCAGCCCTTTGGGTTGGCGAAGGTGAGTCCTGTGAAGCCAGGCTTGCAAAGGTCACAGCGTTCTCCCTGAACGTACTCTTTGCACACACACTGGCCTGTCAGTCGGTCACAGGGAGCTCCTGGGACTGCCCCGTCTGGATCACACTCACAGGCTGAGTGGCAGGAACAAAGGAAAATCAGAGATCAGGGCACATGCCAGAATAACCCGCTCCAAGTCCCCCAGCCTCCTGACCCCAGCCAAGCATGGAGCCCTTGGTGCCTGTTTTCCCATCTGCCATGAGAAAAAGACATTCCTTCTGGGCAATAAATGGTGAATGCAGAGCAGGTAGGACGGTGCTTGATTCCTGTTAAGGGCCATGCTTCTGTGGTCATCACTTCTTGAGTGACTGACTACCATGACTACTCTCGCAGGCTGCCCTCACCAATTTGCACAGTATCCTCAACATCTGCCATACAGATGAGGAAAACCATGCTTGCAGACGTTAGCATCCTGGAGATTGTCCTGGGGGTCGGGGAAGCCGACTCAAGTCTGTCTCACTGGTTCCGGACATAAATACTGGCCAGCTACTGAGCTTCTCCTGCCTGCGCCTGGACTCCTTCATGCCTCACAAAACCCAAGGCTCCTTTGTCCACAAGGTTTTTCCTGATGGAATTGGCCTGAAATAGTCGTTCTAACCTGTTTGTCTTCTTCTAGGTCAGCAGTTCTCAGCCTGTGCATCGCAATCCCTTTGGACTGAATAACCCTTTCACGGGGGTCACATTGTCAGGTGTCTTGTACAACATTGCAATTCATAACAGTAGCAAAATTACAGTTAGGAAGTACAAATGAAAATAATTCTGTGGTCAAGCATCACCACAATATGAGGGTCACAGCCACAGTATTGAAGGATCACGGCCTTAGGAAGATTGAGAACCACCACCCCATGTCAATCCAGTGGCCTGGTTGGCTTGTTAAGCTATTCCATTATTCAGTCTATCAAGAAATACTCAACTATAGCAATTTACCAGTCATTGTATTGGGGCTGGAGGGTTACAATATAATCTCATGGTGGGGGTGTTCTCAACATGTGGGAAACAGGAAAACAAAGGGGTGTACTTGCACCCCTCAGTTTCATAATGTGTGTGCACCCCCAAAGGCAGGGGCTGTGTTTGTGCTCTATTCCCTCTGTACCCAAAAGAATGGCTGTTTACTGATCAGAAAGCTCATTGCTTGATGGTCCAGAGACCAGAGAGGGTAAGGGACTTACTCTGTAGAGCACAGCTAAGTTTAAACAACCCACATGTCCTTCCTTGAAATCAAAGCTTCATTCCTTCTTGATGACCTTCATGTCCCCAGGGACAAATTGGGAGAATGAGTGGACAGCCACCTGTCCCTGAAGCCACTACTCACGAATACAGGTCTCATGAATGGGAGCGCCAGGTCGTCTATTCCGGAAATAGTGTAGCTGACAGCGCTCACAGTTCTTCCCCTCGGTGTGGTCCTGGCAGTTGTCACACACACCTCCATTTGTCCCCTGGCTGGCAGCAAACACAGCTGGGTCGAAGTGGCAGGTCTCTGAGTGCCCATTGCAGTCACACCCTAGACAGGGAGATCCAAGGTTGACTCCATGAGGCAACACAGACCACCACAGCAGGCACCATAGCATCTCCATGGACTTTTCAAGATGGCAGAGCAAGGAACCGAGGTCCAGTTTCAAAGGAGGCTGGGGAAGGGTTGCATGACTGGGAAGAGGGCTGAGTGGACAAGCACTCAGGCCTCCCAACTCCCCTTATGGGATGGACACCAGAAGAAAAGGAGGTCCTCTATACACTCTAGCCCTCGGCATAGCCACTCTCTGCCATGTTGTGGCTACACAGACAAAGGCTCTGTATCCAAGGACCATTGGGTATAGAGATGTGATCACTGGGAGCCAAATGTGTCTGCCACAGAGCAAGGAGCCTGGAGGAGGGGGGCAGTGGCTCTGGGAGCTTCAGCAGGGACCTAAGCCTGGCTCTTCCAGGGCCGACAGAATAGAGGTGGGGCAGTGAGGGGATTCCAGCTCTACTCTAAGCTAGAAGTCTGAGAGGCATGGCTGAAATTCAGTTTCCACATAAGCGACAAAAGCAGATTCCCAGTGTTCCCGGTAAGAAACAGAGGAGTCAGCTCCCGTCCCATTTCAGTCAGGGGCTGATCCCAGGCTCCTACTTTGGCACTCGTGGGTGTCCTGGCCCTCTGCAGGTCTCCATGGCCGGTTGTTGTAGAAGGGGGCACAGCGGTCACAGTTGGGGCCAGCTGTGTTGTGTTGGCAGACACAGACATCGTTGACCTGGGAGAGGAGCCAGTGATTACCAGAAACAACATAAAGGAAAATTTGAAGGCTGGACTTGCCCATTCCCCTGGCAGACCAGCATGCTTGTTCCTCGAGACCTTGCCTAGATACAAGCCCTCCCAGGACACCACACCTAAATGCTTCACACCTAAATGCTTCACACCTAAATGCTTCAAACCTAAATCCTTCACGCCTAAATGCTTCACACCTAAATGCTTCACACCTAAATGCTTCACACCTAAATGCTTCAGCCTTCACCCAGTTCCTGTAACACTGTGATTGGTAGACAGGATCTGTATGTGAATACTTGTAGTGTGTGCCTGCGAGAAGTCAGTGAGTGTGCATGTACGCATGGTATCCTGCATAGAAGCAAGGGTTTCGCCGGCTCCTTCACGATTCTTGATACCTGTGTTGTACTGGCCAGGGCTCAGTGGAAGATAAAGGACATCAGACTAATAAACTGTGGGACTCTGGAGGCTGGCAGGCTCTCTGCAGATTCATTCTGGCAGTCTGTGACTAAGCTGTTTGGCTGCTAGAACATGCATTGTGAGTTGTTACTAGACTCATTAAGATATAAAAATAGAACCACTATTGTGTGTTAATTGCCTCCCCAATTAAGCCCCACCCCCACAGCCTGGCACTCAGGGACCTGTTCACTCTTAGCTCCCCTCCTGTCTCTGCCACAGCTGAATCTCTAGCCACTACTCATGCAAGCTGGCATTTCCCATTAGCCAATTCTGATAGGTTTTTTTTTTTTGGCCTGGCATAATTAATTTCTGCATCCATTAGCCAAATGGATCCTTATTTATCCCCCCTGCCTAGGCCCTCCTAGGTCCCTTTAACGCCATACATTGCAGTGTGGGCTGCATGCATAGTCACCTAGACAGTGTTTCACAAACACCAGAGCCCTGGCCAAGTTCAACTTGAACCTTAAACCTCAGGGCTAAGGTGTGGTCCTGTGAGCTCCTCCTCACACCCCTATATTCCTCCTACTCAGCCTTGGGCTCTCCTAACCTGTCTCCTAAGCCCTGAGAGGTCCTGGGGATTCCCTTTGGACTCCTTTGTAGCCTCCAACAAGAATTGACCCAGAAGTAGAGAGGGCAGAGACTGGGCTGCTCTCTCCACAAACCTCACTCCTCAGTCTCTTGCTGTGACTTCCCCCTGCCTCACTGCTGCCAGGCTGTGCCATAACCCTTAGGTTGACAAACTGATCCCCTGGGAATGGCAGACGAAAGGTCCCAGCTCTCCTTCACTGCAGCAACTGTGACCTGTTTGGTGTAAGCATGGACCCCCAGAGCTTGCTAAACTGTAGCTCCTCCACCCCTACTGCCTCAATACTGGCTGGTGTCCGGGTGGACTTTGGGTGCAGACTAAGCACTAACCTCTCACCTGGCCCCACACCCTACTGCCAGATGAACACACTCATTGGCGCTCAACCTCACAGGAAGTACAGCAGCCTGAAGCTTCAAACGTCAGTAATTAAATCAGAATACCTGAGAGTGGAGGCCCAGACAGGCTATTTTGACTCTCGTACCTTAAAATTCATAGTAATATTTTCCTATGTACACAGTAATTTCCATGGTATAGTAATGCTGCACCATGGATCCAGGTTGAGAGACCTTGTCAGCTTTCCCTGTACATGCACTGAAAGCAGAAACCATCCCCAGCTGAAATGCACACCTAGGTATACAATTAGATTCCTGAAACAGTAGGTTTTTCTTTGTTCTTGGAGACTTACTAAATACCTATGTCTTGTTTTGTTTTTATCATTTGCTTGTTTGGGGACTTTTTTTTCTTTACAAGATGTTGTGCACCCCAGCTAGTCTTAAACTCATTCTGCAGTGAAAAATGGCCTTGAACTCCTGTTCCTCCAGCTTCTACCTTCTAAGTGTTCTGGGCTTGCCAGGCATGCACACTGTGCCCAGCCCCCACCCCACAACCTATCTCCCTACCTTCTCTGGCTTTTCACAAACTAGGTGAGTACACTACCATTGAGCTACGTCACCAGCAATATCCACAACTTAAACAGAGTGGCTACTGATCCTATTCCTTCCACTCTGCCCTACCCAACCTGGCTCGTCACCTGCACAGCAGTGGTGGGACCTGTAGGGCCTCCAGGATTAGGGGCACAGTGGTCAGCATGTCCGTGACAGAAGCAACTGCCCTGGAGACGTAGCTGTGACACTGCGAAGAAGGCGCTGGGTGGATAGGAGCCCCTCTGGGGCACAGGGGCCAGCTTGGTGAAGTTGACTCTCAAGTTTGTGATGTCCCCGAATTCTGAGAGTGGCACCAGCAAAGAGGAGAGGTAAAGTAAAGACAAGAAGTTAAAAGCCAATGGAATCTCCTTTTCTACCTTCCCGTCACACCACAGACACTCCCACCCTCAACCTTCTCACAGCATCTCCCTGGAGGGAGAGCGAGTCAAGCAGTACCTCCCAGCCACCCTGGGAAAGTAGGAAGGAACTGGGCACTTCAGTGACCCAGGTTCTAGGCTGTTTCCTATCCGCAGTTCCAGTCCCATGGAAGAGTGGAAGACTCAAACACACCTTGAATCTTTTTACTTTGAGATGCAGGGATAGCTGATGCCAAATCCATAAGGTTAAGGTGGACCTGATTGGAGAGAAGAAAAGTTGGGACTGAGGTGGAGAATGGAAATGTGCAGGAAGGTCAGAAGCCTTCCTTCCCGTTTGTCCTCATTTCCCCCCTTACATCCCTTCTCAAACTTGAGACAGACCATGGCCCTGACACCTGCCACTTATGCTGGTAGAGCAGATGGGCACTGGACCCTAAGAGAGCATACACAGGGTGTGGTGTGTGTGTGTGTGTGTGTGTGTGTGTATGTGAAGTGATGTGTGTTGAGTGCACAGTGTGCCACGGCATGTGTATGGAGGTCAGAGGACAACTCTGTGGAGTTGGCTTTCTCCTTCTAGCTTTACATTGGGTTCTGGTGGTCACACGCACGTCGCCAGGCTTGCACGGCAAACAATTGACTCACTGAGCCATCTCTCCAGCCCTACTGTTAGCTTTTTTACATTAGTATACACAACAATGGGCTTTGTCTGACATTTTCATGCATGGGAGGTGGTAACGTTCTAGTGACTGGATAGCCCTGGCCACCCTGGTCACTGTCAGTTTTGAGTATGCTTTTATTTATTCTACAAACCGCTCACCACATGTGACTTCTTGGCATGTCCCACCAAGTTTTTGTTTCAACCCCCTGCAAATGAGGAAGAAGCCTTGGTCTCTGCTCAGGGTTAGGAACACGTGGACAGCAGTTCTCAATCTGTGGTCACAACCCCTAAAGATTGAATGATCTTTTCATGAGGGTGGCTTAAGGCCATTGGAAAACACAGGTCCTTACATTAAAGTTCATAATGATAGGTGGATTGTGGTTATGAAGTAGCAAAGAAAATAATTTTCTGGCCGCGGTTACCACAACATGAAGGAATCAGGTTGAGGACAACCATTAGGTGGAGACAAGGAGAACTGTGACCACAGGGGGGCAGCACTCAGCCTGCCTGTCACCTGAGCTGCTTTTCCTCCAAGGAAGCTGTAGCCGCCTCCACATAGAACAGGATATGCTTTGGGAAAGAGATTGACCATATGGGGAAGATTCCCAGAGAATGTTCTGGGTGTTTCTAGAGGCAAGTTGTAACTTTTACTGCAGATGCCTTTGGAGCTCTGAGTTATACTTGAATTTCCCTCCAATCTGGCAGGACTGACAGATTAAAGCAAAAAAAAAAAAATTCATATTTGTGGTAACTCTTCTGAAAGTGAGATTGCATGTGCTTTTTGCTCACTTGTGTGTGAGCAGCCACCACAAAGACCTCACAACAAAGCCCACACAGGGATCCCATGAGCCCTACAGGACGAAGCTGGGGAAAGTCAGGGCCGAGGACGCCATGGATGCAGCAAGATGTTTCTGGAAGGCCCCAGCAAGATGACCTAACCTGGTATACTCTCTCTTCTTGACCGGGAGATATGAGCTCCCTCCCTTTGCCTCCCAGTTCAGGTCCTACCCTGTACCTACCTTTCCCCCAGTCAGATGCCCATTAGGCCTCTGGGACAAGGGCCGGCACCGAACGTCCTGCCAGTTCTTGGGCTGGCCCTGGTGGACCTGGGGAAAGGTGCTGGCACAGTCTGTCGCCAGGTACTGGTACACCCTCCATGTCTTGCCAAAGTCAGAAGAGCGCTCAATCAACATGCCAGCTGGCAGGAGACCCTGGAGAGACATGGGGCAGGGATGTGGAGTAGGGTTGAGTGACAGAGGGAAAGAGGTACTAGTGGTATCCCAAGGTGGACACAACTACAGAAGCAGGCTCCTGTAGAGAGAAGGGAGAGATGACCCAGCAAGAGCAAGGACTGTGGCAAGTGACAGAGGTCGGTGCCCCACCCCCACTCCAAGCCACCCTACCATCATGTTCATCCTCTCCACTAGCCCCAAAGCAACAAGACTGAGTGAGCACAAGCTGAAACCTCTGAGCCTGTGACCCAAATCACTGCCCCTTCCCCTGTTAAGCTCTTCATCTTGGGTGTCTTGTCACAGTGACAGAACGGAGACCAACACTCCCACCCTTCTTAAATAAACTCTAACCAGAGCCTGTGTGCAGCAGCTCTGTGTTCCCTGCATGGCCCTCACCGGCACCCAGCTCAGTGAGCCCACACCCACTTCAGCCTTTCCACAGCTCTCCTTCTGCTTGAAACACTCCTCCCTTTTGGTTTCTTCTCATCTTCAGTTGAAAGTCTAAGTGTTCCTTCTGCGTGGAGATCTTTTATACCTATCTATCTAACTTGCATTCTTCTCCCTAGTCCATGCCATGTTTCCCAGTCTAGCGTCTGGCCTCCCTCAGAAACAGCACCATCATCCTGACTATTTACTAGCCAATTTCCTGCTTTCTAGGCAGGATTTCTCAGCACCAACATAGTTCCTATTTGGGGGTGAACAAAGGTGCCATCAGCCTGCCCTGTGAACTATAAGATGCCATCAGCATCTCTGACCTCAGCCCACTGAATGTCACTGCCATACCCGCAGATATGACAACCAAAAAACGTCTCCAGAAATTTCCAGAAGCCCCTCCCCGACTCGTCACAATGACACTGTGTCCAGCTTCATCGTGGCTTCATTTTAAACCTCTTCCTATCTCTAACACCTGATGCCAGTCCTACCGTACCGCCAGTGTGGCCAAACCCGATACAAGAATGGGAGACAGTGGAACAGCAAAAGCATTTAACAATATCGGAGTTAATTCCGCCTTTCAAAACTGTCACCTTGAGGAACTGGGCTTCTGTTCAAACACTGCTGGCATTTCTCAAAATACTTTGACCTTTCATAGGGCAGGGCTCTCAGAGCCAACTTCCTCAGCCATACAAGAAGCTGGGTCCTGTTACGTTTCACCCCACACTCTGCAAAGTCTTATAGATTTTCCTGATTGTTTCATCTTATTAATGAAACTTTATCCTTTTGGGCTTGACTATTTTTGTATAAAGAATAAAATTAAATCCTCTCATGACCTGTCACAAATGAATGGAAACCATTGCCTCTAGGAGGTGAGTGTAAGACAGGAGGAAGGATTTCAGAGGCCATAGAGTTGACAGGATAGACTGTTCTCCAAGAGCAGTGTGCCCCTGTGTGTCCTTCCTGTGGGTAGGTAAGCTCCTTGATGCTGGCTAAACTTGATCTCATCTTCTTTTTTGTTGTTGTTGTTGTTGTTGTTGTTGTTGTTGTTTTTCGAGACAGGGTTTCTCTGTGTAGCCCTGGCTGTCCTGGAACTCACTCTGTAGACCAGGCTGGCCTCGAACTCAGAAATCCGCCTGTCTCTGCCTCCCAAGTGCTGGGATTAAAGGTGTGTGCCACCACTGCCCGGATCTCATCTTCAAAGTTGTTAAAATAGAGCATACCAGGGGCTGGGGAGATGACAGCTGTGCTTGGTGTGTAAGTGTGAGGACCAGAGTCAGGTCCCTAGCCCAGTCTTTCTCTCCATCATCACTGAACCACCTATGGAGGTGAGGACTGGAAGGGTCCACTCTCCTCCACCTCATGCTCTCTGGCATGATGTTTGTCCTCGGCTTAGTCAACAGAGCAGCCACTACAGGCTGAAGCCTCTGATACCCTGAGCCAAAATAAATCCTTTCCCTGTAAACTAGTTTCTTGAAGATTTTTGTCACATCAATGAAGCCTGACTAACGTGTTTACCACATAGGCTTATATTCCTGGTATATTCTACTTATTTTTGTGTATTTAGGTACATGTTTGTGTGTACACACATGGGGGATGCATGTTCATGTGTGAGCAACGAGGTTAGAGGTTGATACCTTCCTCAATGGTGCTTTACCTTTTTTTTTGAGGCAGGTATTACTACTGAACCTAGAGCTCATTGATTCAGCTAAAATTGATGGCCAATTAGCCCCAGGCATCCATCTGCCCTGGCTCTCCTTCCCTCAGTGCTGGATTATAGGCTACACCCAGGAGAATGGAGTAGAACAGATCACTAATGATGGATCCAGTAAGACCAGGAGTAGGGAGAGGGAGAGAAGCAAAGAAAGAATGTCCAGACGAATAGGGCCCCAAAGGGCGTGCCCCCAGCAACTGACTTCTTCCAACCAGCCCCTCACATTGAAACAATGCCACAGGTCATCAGTCCATCAACAGATTGATACATTAGTTCCACCAGAGGCCTCATGATCCAATTACCTCTTAATGACTATGTCCACCCAGTGGGGACCAAGCCATCAACACATGAGCTATTTCAGGGACGTTTCATATCCAATACAATGCAATCAAGCCCAACGGAACTGGTATGTGCCAGCGTAGAACTGATTATACAGATTGAAGATGTTGCCTGCAGAGAAGATCAGGGTCTGCAACCGCAGCATGACCAGAATGGGGGCACAGGAAGGAGCCCTCTTCTCCTGATGGCCAGCTGTCTGTTGTTACCATGATGTAAGGTCCTAGTGAGTGCCCCTATTCTGAAAGAGGACCCCTAGTTCATGATTCCACCATTCCAGCTTAGAGAGATAAAGAACTATATTCTGTCAGCCCAGGTCCCTCTCCTATCACCTGAGGTTCTTAAGAGCAAACCTTAAAATCCATCATGATGTCCTGAAGCTGCATCCTCTTGTCTAGGTCCAGCTGCAGAGAGACGGGGCTCACATCTGGAAGGACAAGAAACAGCAAACTTAGACAAGATGATCTCTCTGACACCCCCAAAGGCCTTGATAACATCAGCTCTGTGCAGCCAGAGCATCTCTAACCTTGACTCTGAGTCACCTCTGGGAAAGGAGCAAACCAGTGTGTTTCTGCTTGTGTTAAATATTCAGGTCTGTCCTTGTCAGATGGTGATATCATCACTGATACCTCTGATACCTCAGAGGATCCTAGCCTGTCTGTCACAAGCAGATTCATTCCCAAGACCCAAGTCCTTCGATGCACCCACCCACAGAGACAAGGGCAAAGTAAAACAGATGTGGTTCTCTCCCAGATCACCTTCTCCTCATTGCCTTTAGCGTCCAACAGACCTCAAAGCAAAGCTGGAAGGTTCTGCCTGCCCACCTCCCGCACCCTTTGCCACATAAACACAGATCATCTTAGAACACCTCCTTGTACCCCAGCCTGTGGAGCCTCCATAATCACGGGCTCCTGCCTGTGGCAGGTCCTCACCGTTCTGTGACTGCCACCAGCGCATAGGGCCTGAAGATGCGACATTCTCCACTCGGTGACTGTTGTAATTGCGGGGCAGCCTGGAGTCACACTTGCAGCATTTCATCTGCCACTGTAGGGGAGGGAAGTGGCACAGCTCAGAGTGGGTCCTCCTAGGGCTTTCCCCTATGGGCTGGGGGAGCCTAGCTCATGTCTTCATCTAGAATCCCACCCTCAGACGACCTGCCAATGTCACTAACACACTAAAAAAGATGGATTTCTTAACCCAGGGCTACTGGTCATCAGTTTAATTCCATGGTCTTCCTAGTTACAGCAGGGTGAATCGATGCTGGGTTGGGGAAGGGGACCACAGTGGTAGAAAACAGTCTTGGCTCATGCCATTGCCTTAAAACTGCAGAGGTGGGATGTGTTCAGGGGGAAGAAGGGAAAAACCACACTGACATAGCACCTACTGTGTTATGGATAACAGAAGATAACAAGGGAATCAAAAGATCTGGTGCTGGTTCCATTATTCCTCCTCCCCGACCCTGTCTTCTTCCTCAGTAAGTTGAACGAGGGCTGAATTAGAGTCACCCCAAAAGTATTTGCTGAGCATGTCTCATGTGCCAGGCATGGCACTGTGTTCTGGAGGTTACACTCCTCTCTAAGGAAGCCCGTAATTGGTTACCATTTCCCAGCTCCAAGGACAGAAGTGAAGCTAGCTGTCTTAGTTCCTGTTCTTGATGCTGTAAAAAGCTCTCTGACCAAATCAACTTAATAAAGAGTTTCTTCACAACATGCTCTGTCTTTGTCAGATCTCCCCCGACCACCATGGCAGCCTCTGCTACCTCAGAGGGTTTCAACCTGTCACAAAGACCAGTTCCCAGTGTCCAAGTCCCTCCAGGCACCCACACTGAGACTAAGCAGAGTAAAACAAAGATGGTTCTCTCTCACACGCCCTCTCCACAGCTTCAGTGATCCCTTCTGCCAATAGAGGAAACCAGCCCATCACACTGGTGAAGTCAAAGCTGCAGGAGCTTCTGGCTGTTCACATCACATCCACAATAGAAGCGCAGCACAGGATGAACGCATGGGGCTGCCCACAGACAACCCACAGTTAACATGATCAAGGTAATCCCGCATGCCCCAAACGCTGGACTCGTTCTAACGTCCATTAAGCTGACAACACTAACCACACAGCTGCCTTCCTGAGGCAGGCCTAGTAAACATTACCCACACCTTCGATGCCCTGTACCTCCCTCTGAGTGGGCCACAGGACGGAGCTACAGATCTACATGGATGGACTCCAGGTCAAGGCAGAGGTAACGGAGAAATGAAGGTGATCAGAGAGGTGATTGTCTTTGAGTCTGTGCCTATGAACGTATGAGCATACCACTCCTCACAGGCACAGTGAGGCCCTGCCCCAGCTTCCTCAGGCTCCACATACAAGCACCTGCTCTCTCTGAGTAGCCATAGCCCCAAACCCTGCCCAAAACCCACGAGCACAACCCACAGGGCTCAAAGTTCACTCCCGAGTAGAAGCAAGGCTCGGTTGGGCAAGATCCCCGGGATTTGCTGATTCTCCACACAGCCCAGGCCTCTGCCTTCCTCTAATCCTTCCTCATCAGTGAGATCTAACCCTCTAATCTCACCTCATCACCTTCCAGCTGCTCAGACTCAGCTGTGTGCAGGAAAGGCCACATGCTGCCTGAGCCAGTATCTTACGCACTGGAACCTCTGCTCAGGTGTACTCTGACCATGCTGGACCTGCTCGTGAGCAATGGACACTCCTGCCAGTACCGTGTTGCCTCTGTGTGCTCACAGCACTGGCCCAGAAAAGAAGGGGAGCTAGGTGTCGTGCTCCCAGGGCATCGGCTTTCCTCCACACTTCACACTTCTTAGTCCTAGTCAGTGAAGGAACAGTACTCTCACCCTTCCGTATCACAACCAAAAATGCCTTCGCAAACTAGACTGTGCCCGTCACTCACCAGCCATTCTCCATCCTGACCACACCCACCTGGATTGCTCTTACCACACATCTCGACTTGCTATACTACACACTTCCTGTTGATTTCTGTTCACTGTCTAGCTTCCCCTTCTACAGTGTATTTTCCATGAGGATGATGGCTTATCTTCCTTCCCTGCTGTCTCCCAGCATAGAGAAAGTGCCTGGCACACTGCTGGCTCTGGCTAAGTACTTGCTGAATGAATGAATGAATGAATGAATGAATGAATGAATGAATGAATGAGCAATAATTGGCAATGCTCAACATGTGCCGACTGTTTCCATCCAAGCGATCAATGTCTTTCCTGACCTCGGTGTGTTTGAAGAGAGTGGAGAGGAGGTAAGGAATCGGGTATTAAGATTAAGCTGTGTGCCTACGCCACCAGCCGCTCAGGATGCTACAGCAAGAGGATAGCTTAAACTCAAGTTTGGTGTCACACTAGGCAACATCTCCTAGTAAGATAAAACTAACTGAGGGAGTTCTGGCCAGGTATCAGGGACTGTACCAGATAATTTCAATGTCGGAGCCTAGTTAAGGGGCCTGGGTGGTAGAGTAGTTGCCTAGAATATGCAAAGCTTTGGGTGTGATCCTAGTATAGTAAAAACTAGGAGTGCTTGTACATGCTTGTAATCCCAGCCCTGAGGAGGTGGAGGCAGGAGGATCAGAAATTCACAGTCATTCTTAGGTCTACAGTGAGTTCCATATCTATCTGGGCTAAATGAGACCTTGTATCAAAACAAAAACAAAAATAAAATTAAAAAAATAAAAAACAATCAAGTTTTACAGAAGCCCTTGAGGAAAACAGTATTTCTCTATTTCCCCCCACGAAAGCTGCTGAGTAATAGATGTCACCAGGACCATGCTGTCTTGTCCACAGAGCCCGTGCTGACCTCAAGATGACCTTGGGGGAGCCCATAGCACAGAGAGCACTCTGGGGAAGACCTAGTTCTCCACCTCACCCAGCTGCCACGGAGATGAGAGATTTGCCACTAGCTGAAATGCCTGGCTATTTATTGTCATCTTTCCTGAGCAAGAGAAGACTAGAGCAGGAGGCCCCGCTAGACCGTATTTGGTCCTTGGCGAGGGAGTGTATCCTTCCCCTCCCTCTGCTCCTCCTCAGGGGCATATTTTCCACTCTATCTGTACTTAGCACAAGTCCGGAGGAAAGACAAGGGCCAGCTGCCTTCTGGCAAATGCTGTCACCCGAGCTCTCCACCCCAGGCTGGGAGCCGAGCCCATCCCTTGCTGGTCATGGCAGCATGCAACACAGGGCTCTTTCTTTCTTAGCCTAGGACATTGTACAAGGAGCCTGAGATGGCAGAAATGGCCTTGGTACTCCCAAATGACAGTTACGTAACTATTAGAGAGTTTATAGAAACTGTGCAATTGCATGGGGAAGAGAATACATTATAATGTTTTATGGGTTAAAGGTAAGCTTAAACTCGTATATACAATATTTTTTTTAAGGAACAGACTATGTTGGGAAGGAAATATATCAATATAGTAGGGGGAAAAAACACAAAATTGCCAATATTCACCTATTTCGACCTATAAGCACAAAGCTCAATTTTATATCTAACAGGATTTTAGGTGACTTTTCCCCTTTTAGTTAGTTTTTGTTATGTTTAAACTTTTATATATTTAGTATTGACTTTTATATGTGGGAATATAGACAGGATTATAAATAAGATATGTCAAAAATATTCAGTGTCTGTGTGGGCTCACTGCTCTGAGCTGCCTGCCCTCAGTCATAAAGATGGCATGGGGGCCTCAAGCCATCTCCACCAGCCTTCCACGTGTACAGGTACTGATGAGGGATCAGATGGCTTCCTGGGCTCAGACACTACGGGCTTCATGTCTGCTAACACAGCTGAAGAGAGAATTGGCTTTGCGCTCAAAGGGAAGCTAAGCCCCAGCTTCAGATAGGTATTTTAAGTAGCCCTGCTAGCTGGTATTTTTAAGTGAGCCTGAAATAGGACAGCTACAATAGAAACTCAATTGAAGACAAGCTGTGTGCCTTCCCTTTGACCTCAGTTTCTTTTTCTATATAATGTGTGTATGTATTAGTGCATGTGAGGCTCTTCTCACCGGTCCTATGTGCCCCTTTCTCTACAGCAATGGCTGCTCCTAGCAGCTGCTGCCTCCCTCCCTGGGTCACGTAGCCAGCATGCTCCCTGAGTGCTATCCAAGAGATGCTGCATTCTTATCAGTCCGGCCTGCCAGGCCTCCAGCAAGTTTGGCTCCTACTTTCTCTCCAGCTGGAGAGGCTGGACTTTCTCCTGGAACCTTCTCGAATCTCAGCAGTCTGGCTGAAAGACAACCCCTTCCAGAGAGCTAAACTAGGGCAGAGGAATGAACAAGAGCCTACGGGGCCTGGTTCACAGTGAAGAAGGAAGGAGCATGCATGGGAAGGCTCTGAAGAACAGCGGGGAAGAATAGGAAGGCAAGCTCTGGTTAGCCAAGATGCAATTTCCCTTCAGGATGATCCAGGAAGGGCTTCAGTTGAGGAAGGGCTTCTTTATGTTCATCAAAGCTACAACCAGGGTCATAGATGCTAGCCAGGACCCAGTAGAGAGACCAAGAACAAAATAAAACAACCCCAAAGACCTGCTGTCTTGGAGAAAAAAAAATTCTACAAAAGATAAAAAAAGAAAGAAAATACATGTCTCCCATCTCAGCTTCCTAGGTAAAGCACAAGATGAATATGTTAATAAGTTGTTCCTGTTATAACATGGGTTAGAGCTCCCTGGACCGAGCTTATCATTCCAGGATCACCGGTGTGGAGCAGGACAAAAGAATCAAGAGGAGAAGAAGAACACTGGCCAGAGGCCTGCTGGGAAACCTGGCTCCTAGGAAAGAAAGTTGTGGGAGGCCAGAGAGGGCACCCCACAACCCTTCCTCAACATGGGGCTCATCAGCCTCCTGGAGTCTCCCTAGAGCCAAGAAAGGCTAAAGTCAGGGCCAGCAGCAGCAGGTACTGAGTGGAGCGGCGCCAGGGCAGTTAGCCATTTTCAACTTCAGCTCCTTTCTCATTTAGAGCAAACTGTTTAGACAGCCCTATCGCTGTCTAAACTAAACTGAGAAAGGCAATTTTCCAAAGCTGATTATAGAGCCCAGGTTCACCACACACCCCAAAATTACATTACACCACACCTGCTCTCCTGAGCACTCCTGGCACACCTTGGGCTCACCCTTCCAAGACCTCAGGTGGGTATATACTGCATCTTACATGGTGGGCATCCCCAGGTCAGGAAAGCTAGACGGATGAAGCAGAGATTCATGTACCAGGCATCTGAGTCCATACTGCCCTGTGCCATTCCAACTGAAGGCATACAGAGGTTATATGGCCAACACCACATATGGCAGAGACAAAGTAGATTTTCTGAATAGTACTCTCTTCTCCTCTTTACCCAACAAAGGCAGATCCCTCTAAAGCAAAGAGGTCCCTAGGGCTAAGAGTGGGGAGTCAATTCTACCCCTGACAATGGCTTCCTAAGTCCATTCTGTGGCCACAGAGGACCTAGCTAGCAAAGACAGGCCTGCAAGACATTGCTTGAGGCACAAGGAGAATTTCCTAGAAATGCCAGATCAGCGTTAAAGATTCTAAAGGTGAACTTCATGACAGTGGAAAAGTCAGAGTATGGTAGATCCAGAGATAGAAAGGTCTTGGCTATCTTCAGTCTTCCCCGTCTTTTGTACCCAACACCCTCTGGCTATCAGGTAAAACCTTCTGAATGCATAAACCTAGCAGACAGCGAGCTTCCACCAACCCAGAAGCTGACAGTGTCATCAGGCAGCTCATGTGACCACTTCCACAGTGTAACTGTCAATTGGAATGGCCTGACTCTGAGTTCCTAGACCACAGCTGTTCTGTGACCCAGAATAAAATCTCTGACTCCCTTTGAAGCAAAGGCCATGTTTGGTGTTAATAAGAGCCTGAACCCCAGGAATGGTGGTGTAAATAGTCAGGCCAGAGTGCGTGCATCTCCAGGCCTTCCCCTGAGGCCTTTCTCCTCTCCTCTGTCCTTTTATCTCCACATGCCCTTTCCCTTGGCCATAGCAGCCTCGAGCACACAGTCTCGTACTGTGTGTGACCAGGTCTTGCTTCCCTCAGACTGTCCTGCTCCAATATTCCTTTTCATTTTCTTCCATCCCCTCAAGGGTGACACTTACTCTCTTGAGACCCTTTGCAAAAGTTCACCCATGTCTCTGATATACCAACCTGTGCTGAGGTCTGAACGGTTGACCTTCCCTGAAGGAGATTACATTAAAATAAGGAAATCTTCGGTGCTCATTCAGAACAATAAAACTGCAGCAGTCATGGAAGCCTGAGTCCTTAGGCCTTTTCAGAGTTGGGGAACAGGAAAACCAATGTTTTATAGAGAAACAAGCTCAAAACCCCACGGAAAGAGGACAACATCTGCAGTGCGTGCCTGCGTGCGCATGGTGGTTGATCTTCATTGCTTTCTTTACTAGATTTGGAATCATCTAAGAAACAAACCCCCGGCTATGACCATAAGGGCATTTCCTGGCAGTTTTACCGAAGAGGGAAGATCTACCCTGAATGTTGGTGACACCATTCCACAGCCTAGCCTTCAAGACAGAACAAACAAGGAAAAGCAAGCCGAGCAACAACCTTCACCTCTCTGCTTCCTGACTACGGATGCTGTGTGACCAGCAGCGCTGCACTCCCAGGGCCGTGATCTCCTCAACCGTGATGAGTTCGGCTCACATTGTGAGCCAAAATAAATCCTTCCCTAAAACAATGAGTTAATAAAATAAACCCTTCCTTATATTGCTTTTGTCAGATATCTTGCTTTTGTCAGATATCTTGCCACAACAATAAGACACCATAAGTAGTGCAATGTGTGTGTGTCCCTGTTGAGGTTTGAATGAGAAATGTCTTCCACAGGTGTACATATTTAAACCATGCACCGCGCAGTTCATGGTGCTGTTTGAAGGTTAAGAGCAGGCCGCTTGTTGGAGGAAGTATATTCTCCAGGGACAGGCTTTGAGGGTTTACGGCCTTTCCTCATTTCCTATTCTCGATTCTGGCTTCCTGTGTATGGATGAAATATGATCTCTCTGCCTACTGCTCCTACTTGCCTTTCTTGTCACTATGGCCTCTTTCTCTCTGGACAGAAGCTAAAATAAGTCCTTTCTTCCTTAAGTTACTTTTGGTCATAATATTTTATCACAGTTACAGAGAAACAGCTAATACAGTGAGTGTATACACACACACACACACACACACACACAAAATCACTGCCTACACATTAACCTTTCCGAAGGTCACAAAAGCAGACCATTTCCAAACAAGGAAAAGCAGAGTCTGGTGTGGGCAGAAGTGGACGTGTGGGCACTCATGAGCTTGTAAGTGCTAAGGAGGAAGGTATCTCCAACTGGCTGTAGCTCTCTTCTTTGCAAGAGACTAAAATGGCAGCTGTTTGGTTTACACAGATAATTAACCTGGGGAATGTGCTGTGCAAAACTGTCATTAAGACAACGGATGATTAAGTTTCCCTCAGAAAGGGGTTGGGGTGGGGTAAGTAGATCATTTGAGAAACAGAGCAGACACATGCTGTCAAAATTGTTGGAAGCAGAAGCCAAGGCTGGAAGCATCCAGACAAAGTTATGGGCTCTGGTTCTCAGCCTTGCAAAGCCTTGCTCATAGCAAGCCCTTATACGATGGTCTCAGGACACCATGCAGTCCCCAGGGAAACCTCTGAGAGACTGGCAGAGACACCAGGTCTGAGCAAACAGCAGGTTTCTTATGGGGATAAATGGTGGTCCAGACTGGAGCCAGAGCTTTCCCAAAGCCACAATCAGGGTAGTTTGGCTTCCGTGGGAAGTGTGAGTGGCCTGACAGTGAGGATGAACTCAGGAGATCTGTGGGTAGAGCTGCTTCTGTGAGCAGAAACAGCCCCCAGGATACAAGAGGGAGGGAAAGATGGAAGGGAGGTGGAAAGAAGAGGGAGGCAGAAGGAAAGAGTAGGGAAGGAGAGATGGGAGGAAGGAGGAGTGCCCTGAAGGAGCTTAGGCCTCTGCAGGTGCTGTATTCATTCTGGACATTCTACCACATAGTCCTCACAGTGGTCCCCAGAACTGGATTGCTCCTCTCATCTGTGGCTCAGGGGTAGTGTAGAGCTACATCAGGGTGGGAAAGTGTCACATGTTATTTTATCCAGACCTTGGGACTGAGGGAATGTCTCTACAACAAGCCTTCCTAGAAGACACAGGAACAGGGAGGAGGACAGCATGGGGCAGATTGTCTAGAACTAGGAAACAGCAGTGCAGTTCTGGTAGAGTGTAGCTCACACTCAGAAACAGACCATTAATAGGTCAGGAAGTCAGGCCAGCCCAGAAAGGCAAAGATGGCTATGTCCAATGTCCATTGCAAGGGTTGCGACATGCAACTGAAATCCAAAGAAGCCAGCGCTGGAGGCCCACAGTGTCCAGTCAGCCATGGAGGCAGGGAATACAGAGGAAAGCAGAGAAGGGAGTGAGATAATAGCACCCCTCCCTGAATAACCACTCAGGAAACTCAACATTTCCTTGTTCCCATCCGAAGTCTGAACCTTCTCACAGCTCCTGCGAATAACAAGATACTATGATAGTCACTTGACATGTTTATATAGGATTCTTGGTGTGATGCCTTTCACACCTTGTCCCAAAGAGAAGGGCTTGGTTCTACTCAATGTATGGCTGAGAGTGGGCTCTGAGCTACCAATGCATCAACATGGGACTGAGAAGAAGGCTCTGCACCTTCGGTGTGTGTGTGTGTGTGTGTGTGTGTGTGTGTGTGTGTGTGTGTGTCCGTCCTCAACACAGGAGGGAGAAGAAAGAGGAAACAAGGCAGAGGGCAGGAGGCACAGGAGAGATGGGACTGTGCACCCAGCTCATTCCCAAGAACGCAGAAGCAAAGAGGGATCCTGCAGAACTCTCTGTCCTTCACTGGTGAGACAGTGAGACCGATTTCTTGCCCAAGGTCACACTCCAGCTGGCAGGAGACCTGGGACTCTACATCACCCACAAGGTGTCCCATTCTTTACTCTGCAAAAGGCTTCCTGGATTTATTTCTCCCATAGAAAAAGAAAAAGCGAGCCAAAGCTTCTTAGCTTTCACAGCAGAAAACAGCTAATATTTACCCATCCCCAGAGTTGGAACAGTCTAGACGTCTCTTTTGCAAGTACCTCACTCTGCTCTCAGGAGGCTGCTTCTAAGCAGGATAAGAGGCCAGATCCTGGGGGCGCTAGCTGAAAGAGGCAGAGGGCAGACAAGGGAGAAACCAGATGTCCAGGCCAAGTGAAGAAAAGGCTCTCCTCAGAGACCGTGTGGGAGGCTATCTTTCACCCACACAGGGGTCCTTATCTCTCTCGGCTCCATCTTCTGAGGCAAGTCAGTCTCAAGAAGAAGGCAGAAGTCTCCCTCTGAAAATCAGGCCTAACACGTAGTGGCACATGATTTGGGAGAGGTCTATAAGTGGGCATCTGAATTCTCTCTAGAGACACGGCCTAGAAAACTTTAACACTGCAGGGATGGACCCTGTTGTCTGACCCACAGGAAGTAGTTTGTTACCCAACCTGGCCAAGCATGCTTCCTATATCCAAGTGGCTGACAATGGAAACAGAACATCCATTTTCACCAGACATCTCCAAAGTCCTTACTCAGTTACTTCTATGATTAAAATAGCCACAAGAATGTCAGGGCCTGGATGGACAACGAGACAAGAGCACTCCAAATACCCTCTTTCAGGTCCTGAGAACAGGACAGCTTGGGAAAATGTATTCACAAAATACCTTGCTCCTTCATCAGGATCAAAAGCAACAATACACTTCTCTTCCTCTTCCTTTTTCCCTGATAGAGGTTGCAGACACTTCTGACAAGCCTTTCCCGGCCACGCTCTTATACAAGCCTATTTTGAAGGCAGTAAAGTATGTTTTTTAATAATTTTTGTTGTTGTCTTATTTAGGATTTATTTAGGGTTTTCTAAGGAGATAAAGAATGTGAAGCTGAGGAAATAGGTGGGATCTGGAAGGAGAAGAATGTGACCAAAATATATTGTATGAATTTTAAATAAAAGATGAATTCAAACAACAAACACTGGTAAGGATAGGAACAAAAAGGAGCCCGCTAGCACACTGCTGATGGGAACGCAAACTAGTCTCCAGCACTACGGAAGTCAGGAGGCTTCTCAAAGACCTAATGTACGTCCTCCATATGACCCAGCCATTCCACTCCTGAGTATTTGCCCAAAGGATACTAAACCAATGCACCAGAGACACTGGTGTGATGGTTTGCAGATGCTTGGCCCAGGGAGTGACGCTATTAGGAGATGTGTCCTTGTTGGAGAAGGTGTGTCACTGTAGGTGTGGGTTTAAGACCCTCACCGTGACTAGCTGCCTAGAAGTCAGTCTTCCACTAGCAGATTTCAGATGAAGACGTAGAACTCTCAGCTCCTCCTGCACCATGCTTCCCTGAATGCTGCCGTTTTCTCACCTTGATGATAATGGACTGAACCTCTGGACCTGTAAGCCTGCCACAATTAAATGTTGCCTTGGTCATGGTGTCTGTTTACAGCAGTAAAACCCTAACTAAGACACCTGGCAGTCAGTGCTCACTGCAGCTAAGTTGTGGAGCCAACCTGGGTGTCGAGCAATAGAGGGATATATACGGAAAGTGTGGCCTTTTTTAGCTATAAAAAAGAATGGCATTACATCATTAGAGGGAAAATGGATGTAACTGGAGATATATCAAGTGAGCTAAGCCAGTCTTGAAAAGCTCAATAGCAGATGTTTTCTCTCATGTGTGGATCCTAAATTTTATATACAACCCATGTAGGCATATATGAAATTAAGTGGGAAGTGAAATTATCCAGGGGGAGAACAGGGACAAGTATGAGGGAGGATGTCCAGAAAAAGGGAGTGTAGGAGGAAGGGACAGCAGGACATACACGAAATGCAGTATACACCTGTCTGAAATGTTAAAAAATAAAATACAAAAGAAAGCGTGCTAGAGAAGGTGACTGAGATCAAAGCATATCATACATCCTCATGCTCTGCTCTTATCCGGGTCGCTGTGATAAAATGCCTAGCAAACAGCAATGCAGGACAGGAAAGGGTTTGGACTTCAATTGCAAGCTACCATTCATCATGTCAGGGAAGACAAGACAGAAACACATGCAACTAATCACATGACCTCCACAGTCAAGAGCAGAGAATAATGAAAGCTCCCACGCTGCCTATAGTCTGGCTTAACACCCAGCCAGCTTCTTCTGCTCTCATGTAGTTCAGGGCCTGGCCCAGGAAATGAATGACACCACCTGCAATGAGATATGTCTTCCTACACCAGCTAATAATCAAGACAGTCCCCATGGGGCCCAAGACATGCCCATGGGCCAATGTGATCTACTTAATTCTTCCTTTGAGGCTCTTTCCCCAGTGACTCTAGGTTGTTGCAAGTTGACTTTTGAAACTAACCATCACAGAATATATAGAATGTCATAAAGAACCTTCTGACTTACAAAATGAATAGCAAGTATGTATATTATTGAATAAAGATGCCTGAGAGAAAAGAGCAAGCTGATTCCCTGACAGGCGACATTATCTGGCGCACTCAAAGCAGTGTGAGCTGGGTCTACACAGCTTCTTCTCCCACTATCACTGTGTCCTTACTCTTTTCTCATTTATTAAACAATTCATAACGCTTTTCATTTGCCAGGCTGGTGAACATGAAGCACCAGGACTGGCAGATACGCTACCCCTTTGCACAGGGAAAGACATAAATCTACTCTAGCCTGTGATTGTGTCTTCTCCTGTTACCTCACACTGGCCCAGAGAGAGCAGCAACGTGGGATCGAGACATTGTTTGGATCACTCTCCACAGTTCCCATGCTTTACCAGAGAGGTCACATTAGACTCTCTATAACTGAGAAGTTGTTATGTATCCATTTCCCATTGCTAAAACTGGAGAGGCCAGCACTCACTGGTCCAGACCCTGAAAAGATGCCAATTTTACCCTCAGAGCTAAGAGGTCCTGTTAATTCTTAATACTTCTAAATTTTTAACAAGCAGGGATCTGGACTTAAACTTTTCTGCCCTCTCAGAGAGCACATCCCTTGACCTGTGCCTTCTACACTTTATCCAGTATCTCCATTCTGTCTCACCTTCCTCCTGTCCTGGAGGCCTTGGAAGGAGGACCTACCTGTCCATATTGGGTGCAATAGGTCTCAGGCTTAGTCAGTCCACAGGTAGACGAGGCTCGAAGAAGCTGAGTCCTTCCAATGAGCAAGTCCCCAACAGGTGGATAACAGGCCCCTCGGGAACAGGCTTGCTGGGCACACAGGAGGCCAGGTAAGGCTGCAATTACAGGGAAATATTGGAGTGTGCCCAGAAGATGAGATTCCAGCTGGTCACCCCAATATTCTCTCCTTATGAGATGACGTCAGCAAAGCTTGGCCTCTCTTCACTGGTGTCAATATGATGACTACAGTCCTGTCTCAGGGAGTTAAAGGGGTTGCTTTCATATCCTATGACCCAAACTTTAAAAGGAGCGGAGAGCTGGGGATTGTAACACAGCTAATAGAATGCATGAAGCCCTGGGTTCAGTCCTCAGTAATGTATAACCAAGTATGGTTATGTACACCTATAATCCCAGAATTCAGGAGCCAGAGGCAACAGGATCAAGAATTCAAGGTTATCCTCAGCTACAAAAGGAATGCAAGGCGAGCCTGGGTTACATGAGACCATGCACATGTATGAAATGTTCGAACTACATTTTTAGTAAAAGGAAAAGGGGGAGAAATTTCAGTAACAGTAACCAGCAGCAATCCTAACACATGGCCAGTGCTATCCACATGTGGCTTTAGACTCAATCTGGAGACACACGCTGGGCCATGTAAATTCTGTGTCAACTGTTGGGGCCTGGGTAGTGCCCTCAGTCCACAGGCGGGATGAGGCTGTCGGCTGAGTCATTGGTGGAATATGAAGAAAGTACATGTTATTTCTACTTTGTCTGCACAGCTGACCGACTGAGCCATTACCTGAAAGCAAGCAGCCATGAGTTCCAGGAGAGCAGAGGCTCTAGGGCAAGCTTGAGAGTGAGACAGAGATGGGACTCAGGAAACCACACATCACCCTTGAGTGAGGACAAGAAGACCCAGGGAGCCTTCTGAGAGAAGTAGAGATGCCTCTTTCTCCTGAACCACAGAGACATGGGAGGAGGGAAGGGATGCTTACCAAACCACAGGAGGAAAAGCACTGTCATCATGGGCCAGTGAAGGTTTCCAGAGAGGTCACCTAGAACAAAGCAAAGCATCCTAGATGGTCAACGCTCCCTGCCCCACCTTTTCTTTATTGTGCTAGATCATTGTCCTCACCAAGTCCTTATCCTGGATCTTCACAAAGACACTCCTGAGCAGTGGGCACATTTGTAGCCAATGGCAAGAATCTGGGACATTTGTCCCAGGCAGTGGAGACCTAGAGGGAGCCCTGGGGAAAACCCCAGGGTCAGCTTCCTCTTCTGAAATGGGTGGGAACATGAGGACTGTACAAGAGGAGGGAGAACATCCTATTGCAGCAGATTGCTAAAGGGAGGTCCAAGGCTTTGCTTCTACCAAGAGAAAAAGAAAGAGCTAGAGAGAGCAAGAGAGCAAGAGAGAATGAGAGAGCAAGAGAGCGACAGAGAGACAGAGAGACAGAGAGAGACAGAGAGACAGAGACTGACTCAGGCTTCTCAGAGCTTCATACCATGCTTACATACAAAACAAAGGCACCCGAGCCAAAGGTTCTGAAAGTCTAGAGGCAGGTCTTTTCCTGAATGGACAGAGTCTCCAGGATGACAGGGCCACAGTGAGTGTGAAGCTGTGGTAGTCACAATTCTAGAAAAACCAGGCTGTGGGAATGCTACGGGAAGAAGAAAGATCTTAAAAAGACAGGTGGGGTGCCTTGGGAAGAGGTGAGGGGGTACTGTGGGAAAGCATGGGGTGCTCTGGGGAGAGGTGGGTGCTGGGGAGAGAGGTAGTGTGCTCTGGGGAAGGGTGGGGTGCTCTGAGGAGGGGTGGGCCAGACAGTTTTAAGAGAAGTAAGAGATGAATTCATCTGCACTAAGAGCAGCTCAAAACATCTCCAGTTTTGAATAATGACACGGAAGGTAGCTGGAAACAGTGTCGGAGGCAGGCCTACCTCAGAGGCACGCACCACCCTTCCTCTACCTGAGATGGGGCACTGGTCTGCCCAGTGACGCCCAAAGCAGCTGAGGAGGAAAGATGGATGGTGGTCAGGCAGAAGGGAAGCAGCAGCCTTTCTGCCATCACATCCCGTTGCTCTGAAGCCCTTCCTCCAGAGCAGTCGGGGCTCCAAGCTGGGAATGTGGCCTCAGGGCCACTGAAGGCCAAAGACAGAAAGCATCTCTGATTTTTCCCAGTACTCTCTGCGCTCCTGCCCCCAGCTGAAAACTCACCAAGAATGAGGCTACGCAGAGCCAGACCATCCCTCCTACCTTGCCTTTGTACTAAGCCCAGATTTTAGATGCTTTCTTCTAAGTCTCCAGGAGCTTATCAGCCATGAAAAGCAATTCAAACAGCCACAGCCCAGGTGTACTCAGGTGAGCTCGCCGAGGAGTTCTTCATGAGCCCTGTAACCAGCCTTGGTCCCAGACCTGCTCCATCCAACCCCCACAGGACAGGTAAGGCAAAAAACCTACCTCACCCTGAGCTCCTATGCTCCCCTGCCCTTCTCCAGAGCCCTCTCAGAGAGCTCCTTGGGAATGTGGGGGTCCCCTCTCTTGGCTCCACAGTTTTAAACAACAGCCTCACCTCTGGAGACTCCCTGGCTGGGTGTAGCCCCACTGCTGGCAGCCTCAGGAATCTCGCAGCTGCCACGCCCATCTGACGTCACTGCACCCCCACCCTCAGGACAGGACTAGGCAAGTGGGTTGGTCTTGGAGGCTGCCTGCCCTTAGGTGTCTGGAGGGCTGGAAGGTGCTGAAAACAGGCAGCAGCAGGGTCTTTAGAGCTAGGGGGAGGGGGTTGTCAAGGAAGGGCCCAGGCATTGGATTTGGCACCTTCTCAAATCTAGTAAGTGTCAGCTACCTCTTAAATCCCAGACTACCCTGGACAGAAGACCAACCAGGCAGGAGACACACAACATATAGTGGACTATGTTAGGGTTTGGGTATGTCACTTGGCTGGATAGTGTAAGACCCAAATATTCAGAACCCTGGAAAGCACCATACTCATCCCAAAGGAAAAATGTGGGAAATCCCAAGTTCCAGGGAAGTTTGGAGTGGGGTAGGGAGTCCTTAAAAGCTCAGGAAGTGGACAAAGCTCATTCCCCACACACACACACACAGGAGCTGAATAGAGCAGCCTGCATCCTGAGCCCCAAGCTCCCTTGGCACTGCTGGCAAGGAGCCGCAGGACAGGTAACTGCCTGTGAGTCACACTGTCCCAGCTTCTCCTGAGCCCCACCCTCCTGGGCAGGAATGCCAGCCTGCAGGGCCAGGAAATAGACCTGACCAGGGGTGGGAGGAGGCTGAGGCACAGCTGAGCTACGAAAGCCAAGGCAGACTTCCCCTGGCACTAGCCAGGCCCAGGAACACAGTTCCTTTGTGGGGTCTCATGGGCTCCAGCCACTAAGTACAGACAGGACCAGGAGGAAAGGCTGGTCAAGGACACTTCCCTTCCCAGGTTGGGTCAGAGGGTATTTCAGCAGACTTGGAAGGTCATGGATCCTGTCCTGGTCCTGAAGACGTTGATTTGTTTTGTTTTGTTTTGTTTTGTTTTGCTGTTTTCTTTTTTAAATCTTGTCTCAATGTCACAATCTGAAGGAGATGCTCTTTTTCTAAGAGAGGGTTCCACATACCCTAGACTGACCTCAAAGCCACTAAAAAGTCAACAATGACCTTGATTTTCTAACTCTCCTGCCTCCACCTCCCAAGTGCAAGGATTACAGGTACGCACCAGCGTACACAGTTTATATTATGCTGGGCATGGCACCCAGGGCTTCATGCATACTGAACCAGCATTCTGCCACTGAGATACAACCCCAGCCGTAAGCAGGACTCTACACTGTCCCTATTCTGGTGTGCCAAGGTTTCCTCTAAGTTACCAGGATATGCCCAAATCCCTTATGGGAAAAGTAGAAGGTCCTGTGTACTGAACTGTATATGTCTTACCTCGAGCTTCAAATGTAGCTGAAGCTCAGATAGAGGAATCCTGCAGTTAGCAAACAGACAAGGGGATGATTAGAGACACAGACAATGCTCCAGCAAGGGGGTGGGGGCAGCATTCCGACTGAGTCTGGTTTAATTCTGCAAGGTGAGTGCACACGGCTTCCATCATCAGTCTTTGAGGGGCACAGAGAGACCCCCATCAGTTCTGGCAGAGAAGGGTCACCTTTGATAGCTTGGGTTTTGAGAACCCACCTCCATCACTTGGTCTATTTTATTTTCACTTCTCAAGTCTAGACTCCCGGAAATTCCCCCTTAACCAGAGGATGTGACAAAGAGCTCAGTAATAATTAGTTCAGCCTCCAGAAAGGCTTAGGTGTGGAGGCCCTGATCCCAGAGGAAGGGAAGAGGGATGGGTCTCACTGTGAATGGCCGGGCCCTATAAACACCCCTCCCCTCCTTCTCCCCTCCACACACCTTTCTGGGCCCAGAAGCTCCGGTAAATAAGCATTTGGTGTTTCAGCCTTTGCAAGCTGGGGCAGGTCCCAGGTTTGGCTTCATAGGAGACAAACATCAGCTGCTCTGCAAAGGCCTCCCACACAGAAATGTTCTAGAAGCTG
The DNA here is from genome assembly GCF_004785775.1 of Grammomys surdaster. Lineage (NCBI taxonomy): Eukaryota > Metazoa > Chordata > Mammalia > Rodentia > Muridae > Grammomys > Grammomys surdaster. The sequence continues at coordinate 25,161,906 of NW_021604588.1, read as the reverse complement.
TTTCTGCAGCTCTCTAAGTGTATGTAGCCCAGTCTTCAAGGACACCAACCATTCCAAAGTGTCCCCCAGAATTCAGGTCACCTGCCACAGGCTTTAGAACATCAGAGCCCAATGTGTCCAAAGATTAATAGTGTAAAACAGCCCACAGCTCCGTGGAGGTCAGGCTGGGGCTACAGGGCAGCTGGGGTGTGGCCAGAACACCTCAGCTCCCCTGTGTGTCTGCCGTGCTCTGACCCTGCCTGTGAAATCCCGCTTAGAGTGGTTGCCCACCCTGGACCACCAGGCTGCTAGAACCTTTGCTCAGGAAAGTGAACTTCTCCTGGACTGCTTTGTTTGTATTGTTTTGGTTTTTGGTTTTAGGGTTGCATCCATACAAGCAACTACTACCTAACAGCAAATTCTGCTGGTTCTGTGTCAAAAAGTAACTAGATCTCAACCCCCACCCCGGGCTGCCCTCCTGACTGAGCCAACACTCTGCCCAACACTGCACATGGGTCTCCAGGCTAAACCACAGTCAAAGCCAAACACAGGAGGTCTCCGATATCTGTGCTGACGACTGCCCAGCTCCCTGCCTTTCAAGACCAAAGCCAAAGCTCAGGCAATCTATGAGGTCCTCTGTGGTCAAAACTCCCCCAGATTGCCTCTCCAGTCCTATTCCATCCCCTTCCTGCTATTGTCTCAGTAGGTACAGCCTCCTTGCTAGGCCCCGAAACTGCCAGATCTGCTTCTGACATATAACCTTTGTCCCAGCTGCTCCAGCTGCTTGGGAGGCTCGTGCCTTGGACACCTGCAAACTGCCTCTCATCATTTTCAAGCCTTTCCTCTAATCCTGAGTCTGTAATGAGGCTTACTCTGACCACCAAGTTTAAAATTACAGCCATCTTCCCTGTCTGGTGTCTGCTAAGTTTCACTTTTTTTTTTTTTTTAAGATTTATTTATTTTATTTATGAGTACACTGTAAGCTGTCTTCAGACACACCAGAAGAGGGCATCGAATCTCATTGCGGATGGTTGTGAGCCACCATGTGGTTGCTGGGATTTGAACTCAGGACCTCTGGAAGAGCAGTCAGTGCTCTTAACCGCTGAGCCATCTCTCCAGCCCCCTAAGTTTCACTTTTTAAAAAAAACTTTGTGTATATGTGTGTGTGTGTGTGTGTGTGTGTCAACACCACCTTCTGACCAACTGCCTAGTTTACTCAAGGTCTCCTGTAGCCTAAGCTGGCCTTGAACTTGATTCGTAGCTAGGATGACCTTGAATGTCTGTTCTTCCTGCTGCACTTCCTATATGCTGGGATGACACGCTTGCGTGAACATTCCTGGTTTATATGGTGCTGGGGTCAAGTTCAGGTTTTCACAAATGCTAGACAAGCACTCTGAGCTATAGCCTCTGCTCCCCAGACTTCCTTACTGGTGCTACTCGTTTTATGCCTACCACGGGAACATTGTATTGGAAGAGACACGGGTTCCTGTCTCCTTTGTTCATTATCTTTCTCCAAGCACATGGGACCTCATAGGAAGGAGCTGGATGTTGGTAGAATAGATTCATGCAGACATGAAATTGGCTCAGTTGTCTGAATCTCCCAGGCCTGTTTTACACCACTGTATCCTCAAAGGCTATGGTGCCAGGGCTTGTGGTCACCTGAATGCGTTCTTCCCCATGAACATTCTGTATTGCAGGCAGCAGTGGGGGCTCTCCTTTTGAAACACTAACTCCAGATTGCCAAAATGAGACTTTATGGATAATGGCGTCATCTCAGTTGCCTGCTCATCAGATCCCCTTGGCAATGATTCTATGAGTGACATTGGAAGTCCATGTCCCCATTATCCATCTGTTGGGCTCAAACCATGTAGGTTGCCAGGGAGACCAGCTAGGATCTGATCCATGAGCAATCACCAGAGAGTGAAGAAAGAAGGGAGAAAGGGAGGGAAAGATTAGAGGAGAACAGGAATGTGATTCCAGCTCTAACCCTCGGCTGTCAGAGCACAGGGTACCTGATGACTAAGCATGGCACCCTTGAAGTACAGTGAGTCATGACTGAATCCTTGTCTACCAGGCAGGATGGGCTCCAGCGATGGCTCTGAGAGTTTACACTGTGACTAACCCTAGTGTAGCCCTGCACACCGGTTATCCAAACAGCAGTCAGGACACAGGACAGGGGGGCAGGGTCCTGGTAAACTGCTGAACACAGATGAGAGACAGTCTCGGCTAAGTACCAACAATTACAGAACAAGACTTTGAGTCCACCTTTCTGCTGCACCCTCATCTGCCCAAGCTGTTTGCCTGGGGGACAGACCCACATACTATCTAGGTCCTGAGGTGTTGGAGAAGTCAGGTCAGTCTAAAATAACCACAGTTAACACTTCCTGCATGCAGTCAGAGGGCCTGGAGCATTGTGGTAAGCCCTGTCTGTACATTAACCCATTCAACACCTGTCATAGCACAGATACTTAGCTGGCCTTCTCAGATGAAGAAAACAAGGTCTATTTATAATAATGTGGTCCCAGCTAGTGGGCAGCGGTTGGAGCCTTCACTGTGTGTTCAGGCACCCACATTCTTAACCACTATCAAGGGTCACAGATGTGCCATGTGGCCCTCCATTCTTGCTGATCCTCTGGTCTTCAGGTCTCCTAGATCTGGTGAGGACTCAGAAGTTCAAAAATTGCCTTGAGGAGTTGAGGAGATGGCTCAGTCAGAAAAGTGTTTGTCATACAAAGATGAGGGCCTCTGTTAGATCCCAGGAACCCACATTTTAAAAAGAAAGTCAGGCAGGAGAGGACACACTGGTAATCCCAGCACTGAAAAGACAAAGAGTTGAAACCTTGGGACTTGCTGGCCCGCTCAGCTGGGTCAGAGTTCCAGGTTCAGTGAAAGGCCCCATCTCAAAAAACAAAATAAGTGGTACCTGAAGAAAAGCATCCAAGGTTGTCTTCTGTAAAACAAACCACATCACCACACCCCCAACACACACATACACACACACAAACATGCACACACACAAACATGCACACACACAAACAAGCACACACACTCATGCACACATACAAATATGCCCACACATAAACATGCACACACATAAACATACACACATAAACATGCACACACACATGCACATGCACATACACACACATGCACACACACATGCACACACACATGCACACAGATGCATGCACACACACACACATACCCCTCTTCTTTGTTCAATCTTGAAGCATTTGTGTTGGTTGTGGGTCCTGGGTGATGCTGCTGTGAATGCATCACAAATTGTCAGCTCCTCACACAAGTACCAAGTTGCTGCCTAGGAAGCTCTTCCTAGAGGTCCAGCATATACCTGCCTTGTGGTCCCTGGCACCACCTGGGAGCTTGTGAGGTCAGAAGCATGCAAGGGAGGAAGGGAAGGCACAGCAGGTAGGCATCAAGCTGACAAGGTTCATCTGGGTATGAGAAGAGGACACCTACCCCCAACCCAAAGAACGGGGAGGGAGGATTGCCAGGGGCCAGCCCCAGTGTGGTAGGGGAGAGAAGTCTTCTTTCTTCTTGTTCTTCTTGTTGGTTCTTCTTGAGGCAGCCAGGGGGCGGGGGGTGGAGAAGGAATAGCATGGGGGGGGGGGGGTAAGACCTTGGGTCTTACAAGATTTTTAGGGTTGCTGTATAGCAAAATTTTACTTATCTACGCTAGAAAAGTTCACTTACTATGCTACTGTAGCTGGCCTGCCCTCTGGTATCCTCTGAGGCCAGAAACTGCAGTTTCTGGCACTTATTATCTTAGCCCAGAAATAGCAGAGGATTAGGCAAAAAGCCTTTGTACTTTCTCAGCAGGAACTGCTGGGCTCTAAGCCTGCTAGTCTGAGGTCGCAGGAAGAAAAAGACACTTAGAGAAGTTATTAGAGAGCTTATTACTAAGTGTAAAAAGTTTCTTATGAAAGCTATCTAAGGGGAAAAGTGGAAAGGTCCTAAGTCGGGAAAAGGAAAAAAATCTAACAAAGGAAAAATTCTAAGGAAAAAAATTCTAGGCAGAGGAAAAGGAAAGGACAAACGGCTCCTAAAGAACGTCTACATCTACGACTATTCTACTACTCTTTGTCTTTGTCTTCAGTATTTATGCATCTTTCACAGTACATGGTCACATCTTATGAAGTTCATCACAAGTTCACACCAAAATTCAAATCATAAATTGAAATAGAAGTTTACAACAGAGAATGTTTACATGCATATCCATTAGGAGTAATTATCTCACTAAACACCCACCACCTGTCCAGCTCCACAGGTTCACTGAAGGTTTAAAACTATAACTAAGAAAATAGTGAAGTTTTGTATAGATAAACCCAGGCATTATTTTATCTTCCGTCTTAGCACCTATAATAAATCGTGAGTTCCCTTTTAGTGACCTTTGGTTAATTGTTTTACAACCTCTTGGAATGTGCTCTGAGCAGGAGAAAGTCTGGTTACTATCTAAGGGCAATTAGCTGATGACACTTGGGAGACTGGCAGAGTTCTCATTGCAGTTTTGACTATCAGAAAGGGACCCAATAGCAGTCCCACTATAAAAGAGCTTAATAATCATTGATATAATTTTAGGAATTCTTATAGGATCATCATCAGGACTTAAGAAGTCATCTATTTGTCTATATAGCAACACCACAAGACAGTGCATCTTTGTGGATCTGCAGAGATCTGCTCCAAAGGGGTGTGATATTGCTTAGTGATTGTTACATATGTTTAATAATAATAATAGGAAAAGCATATTAATAGCAGGAATCTTTCCTAAAATAAGTTACTTACAGCTTTGGTGAATGAGGACTCACTTTTTGCAGACTCTATAATAATCCAAGGCAAGCATTTTCAGGATGATCACCTGCTAATTATTAGCTTGTCCCATTATGGCTCCTGACAGAGGATGGCTGCTTTGATGTCAGACTCCTGAGTCACTCTCTGGGCCTCTCTCTCTCTCCCTCCCTCTCTTCCTCACCTCTCGTGTGTGTGTGTGTGTGTGTGTGTGTGTGTGTGTGTGTGTGTATAAATATGTATATTCATTTCCCAAATGGCTCACCAATGTAGCAGGCTGACCTCGAATTCCTAATCCTCCTGCCTCCACCTCCCTCAGGAAATCCTACCAGAGTGCGCCACCACAACCACCATGGCTCACCAATGTAAAAGGTTCACTCCAAGGAAACCTGAAGCCTGAGGTGGGTGTTACAGGGAGTTACCTGACACATGCTGGCTCCTAGCTATCTGGCTTCCAGGGGAACTAGAATAAATGGTATGTTCCTGCCACGTCCATCTTCCTCAATATCCCCAATGTCCTCAGCTGATAGCTAGCCCATCGCCACACCCCTGCTATCCATTCAGCTGTTGACCTCTGGGAATTAGGTTCTGGGGAACTAAGTCTATCCCTGTGAACTATAGACTCACCGCACAGACCTAGCTGTGTCTGGCCACGGCCCAGGCCCACCAAGGTGAGAACTAGGCACTCTTTTGAAAGGACAGGACAATGTGACTAGAACACTAACATCTGGAGATCTGCTCCCCACACTACAGAAGACTGCCCACAGGATTGTAAGTCTTACTATGATCTGTGAAGGCATCCAAGAGACAAGCTTAAGCTTCTAGTATTTAATCTATCATCGAAAGCTGGCTATGGAGGAGTGAGCGCCCTCTGTCTAAGGAGGACAGAGCAGGTGCGCCTGGCCTGTTTGGGAGCAACACCATGGAGCACCTAATCAGGATCTCCTGCAGTGCCTGTGGATGCACACGGGTCTATGTTTAGACTAGACCTAGCTCCACCCTGCTACTCAAACACAGGAAAGCTCAGAGCTAGAACACAGAGCAGCGGTAGAACACGTACTTAGCATGCACAGGGCCCAGGGGTTCAGTCACCAGCACACAGAGAGAGGCCTTGGCCAAGCCCCTCTAAGGGCTAGTTTAATCACATGGGATGAAAGGAGTTGGTTCTCACTGAGGCTACCCACTTGTAGAGACTTGAACTGAAAATATCAATCACACAAGGGCCAACCCAGGCCTCGTGAATCAACAGTTCGAAGGTGGGCAACTTCTGTTGTTGTTGTTTAGCTTTTTAAAGTTTATTTTTGTTTTTAATTTTGTGTTCATGTGCAGGTATCTGAGGGGTCCAGAAGAGAGTTGTCAAGCTCCCCAGGAGCTGGAGTAACAGGCAGTGATGAGCTGCCCAACGTGGGTGCTGGGAGCAAACTGTATGATTGCTAGAGCAGCATGTCCACCTAACCGCTGACCCACCCTGCCAGCCCCTGGAAACTCTCAGTTTTAGCGGTTCCCTAGAGAACTGTGAGAGATAGCCAAACATGGGAACACTGAAGCCCTCCTCAATCTAGGAAGCCCTGCTCTCAGAACTGGTGGCTTATGACAATAGCTTAAAACCTAAGGGTACTATTTCCTTTTTGTTGGGTATTTCGGCTAATGTCATCCTCGTTGGGTTCTGGGAACCTCTTGCTTCCCTGGAATCTGGGACTTTCTAGTGGCTACCCTCAGTTCCCCATCCCCCACTGCTACATACCTCTGTTCAATTTCCTGACCCTCTGGTACTTCTCCCCTTCCCCCAGTCTCCCCCCATAATTAATCCTGCCTCCTCCCTTTGGTCCTCCCCCTCTTCTTTCTCCCTCCTTCTACCTCCTATGATTATTTTGTTCCCCCTTCTAAATAGGACTGAAGCATCCACACTTTGGTCTTCCTTCTTCTTGAGCTTCATATGGTCTGTGAGTTGTAACACGGGTATTCCAAGCTTTTAGGTTAATATCCACTTACTGGTGAATACATACCATGTGTGTTCTTTTGTGACTGGGTTACCTCACAAAGGATGATATTCTTGACTTCTATCCATTTGCCTGCAAATTTCATGAAGTTATTGTTTTTAATAGCTGAGTAGATTAAACCATCAACCAAAGAGTACACATGGAGGGACCCATGGCTCCACCTGCTTATGTAGCAGAGAATGGCCTCATCTGGCATCAGTGGGAGTGGGCACTTGGTCCTGTGGAGGCTCAGTGCCCCAGCACAGTGGGATGCTAAGGTGGTAAGGCAGGAGTGGGAGGGTGGGTAAGTGGGTGGGTGGTGAGCACCCTCATAGAGGCAGGGGGGGGAGGGATGGGATAGGGATTGGTAGAGGGGAAATCAGAAAGGGGGACAATATTTTAAATGTAAATAAATAAAATAACCAATAAGAAAAATGCCTAAGGGAGAGGAGAAAGAAGAGGGAAGAGGTAAAAAGGTAAGGTTCATGTCCTACAGGAGGTTGGTGCTCACCAGCTGGGTGATATTGTGACATCAGACACTGTGGGGTACACCAAGAAGCCCTTTTCTGTATGGACAATCATGAGGAATCCACCCCACAGAGTCTGTGAAATATAGAGAAGCAGCCCCGGACTATGTCCTTCAGATGCTGGGCCCTGACCTACAGACCTTACAGACAGCAAAACAAACATTGCCATGTGAGCCACCTGCCAACAGGGCCTGGCTGGGGCTGCTTTCCCTCACCCCAAAACTGTTACCCATGTGCTTCAACATTCTTTCCAGACTGGACTGAACCAGAGGGCAGAAAGGCCACTGGGAAGGGCTCTCTGGGAATAGGGCTGAGGGGAGGGTCTTGGCTTCTAGCCTAACAGGTCAGGACTAGGCAAAGGGTAGAGGCAAGGGTAGGAATGTTTAAAAACCCAGCAGGCAGAGGAACAAGTGTGAACGTGACAAATGTTTGCTTCAGTTTTATAAATTTCAAGAGATCATATAGACAGAATCAAAGTTGGTGTGATAAGGTCTGAGGCTGAACTCCCAACATGTCTGCCTCAGAGGACACCTCTCTTTTCTTGGGGCCTCCATATTCCCAGGGCTGCTGAGGCTCTGCCTGGTTTTATTCTCTAGGTTTGTTTGTTTGTTTGTTTGTTTGTTTAACTTCAGGGACTTCTCTGGAGATCCTGTTAAGTGCTGAGGCAGGAACAAATGTCCACAAAACCAACTCAAATTGGATGTACTCAGAAAATGGAGAAATCAACGCTGAGACTTCCATCTGGTTGTGTCTATGTGTTCTCACATAACTGCTGCAGGCAACAAATCTGAGGAGAGTCACAAGTCACCGCTGCTGAGTCCTTTCCCCTCCCCACTGGCTGCTTTGCCTGTGTGAATCTCCCTTCCACTTAGCCCCCAGGCTCACTGTTGGTGCTGTGGATTTTCAAGAAGGTTGTGAATTTTCTAAGATCTGGGTTTTCCTTCTTAAGTTTGTTTCTGGGCTGAGAGAGACTCCTTGTGTCTTCAGAGCCCTTGACACACTTCCTGAGTAAACATGGCAACCAATGAGAGTGTACAGGAAAAAAAAACCCATAGAAAGGGAAGCAAATCTCCTAAGGACCTGCTGCTGTGTGAAGACTAAAGGGGACCCAGCCCTTCTGCAGCTAGATTCAGGGAACTACGATAAACCGCCTTCACTCAGAGCCGCCTCTCCCCTGCAACCCCTCCGCCTGACTCTGACTTTCCTGTCATTTGCTGAGGAAACCATGTCCCCATCCGCTGGTGTTGTTCAGTTGTCTGTGTGTGTTTGTGTTCATGTCCCCGCTGTCACTGAGAGACCACAGGTCCTCTGTAACTCATATTGCCAGCAAAAATAGGAAACCTAGATGCTTGGATCTCAGGTAAATAAAGAATGTGCTGGCCATAGAAGTAAACCCCAAACACCACATGTGACACATTTATAAATTCTAATTTTACTGAGCTTCTTGCCTTTTCGTTTTGCAGAACCCATCACCCTCACATGTGGTGGGAATCTTCACCCAGTTCCAACTTCCAGGTTGTTCCTGACCTGGTCACCTTCTTGTAGAATATGTCCCGTCTGCTAAAGTAGGATGCTTAGACATGCTGGAGGACCCAATGCCTCAATATCATGGTGGCATCCTCTGGGCAGGGCCCTTCTATCATGGGCCATACCAGGTACAACACCAAGAGCCAAGCCAGCAGTAGAGGGAAGCCTAACTTTCCTGGATGCACATATGATGCTTCCTGGCATTATACATTCAACCTATTCGTCCAGTTAAGAACTGTAGGAAGAAATAGCTATATATTTCCCTGGGATGAGAGAAGAGAACATGGCTGAGGATTTAACTTGGCAGTAATGAAGGTTCTGGGTTCGAACTGAGTATCAGTCTGTTGTAGGACCGGTGCTTCATGAGGTCATTGCCGTATTCCCCTGGACTGGATGCTGAGGGAGGTACTGCCATCCTCTTACAGATCACCCAAATCAAGGGGCTAGACTATAACATGCTAAGGCAGTTAGTTACACAGGATCTCAACATCTTAATATTTGTATTTGCATTTCACATGAAGTAACAGGCAAAATGGTAAGGGGAGGGGACTCTTTGCTTCATACGGTTTCCAGGAGACTTTTACCATCTTGTAGCTGCTCCATCCAGGACAAGTGATGTCCTAATATGGTTTCTGCTTGTTGAGGCTCGGCCTGTTGCTGTGTACTGTAATGCTAAGTGCTGGCCCAAGACCTGGCTGCCCCAGAGACTAGAAAGTCTACACATAGACCCTAGTGAAGCTATGCAACCTGGCCCCCACATTAGTTTTGATTGGAGAATAAAGATGCCTACAGCCTATAGCTGGGCAGAATTGAGATAAGCCAGCCTTGGCGTTCCTGCCCTGGAGGCCAGAGGAGACCATGAGGCAGGGGAGAAGAAGGTGAAGAGAGGAGAAAGATGCCATGGGCTAGGAATCAAGAAAGCATGGCCCTGAGGGCTGGCCAGTTGGAGTTAAGGGCAGCCCAGATGAAACATAGTAAGTCATACATCAGGGTTATTGATAGGAAATAGATTTTAATAGCACAGAGAGTAGATATCTGCCAAGCATTAGTGCTAATAAAGGTTTATTATAAATTTAAAGATCACACATATCTTTTATACAGAAACTAAATGGTCAAAGGCAGTGTAGAAACCCTGGATTGAGATTAAAATTTTTCTACATCTGTTGCTGTGATAAACACCATAACCAAAAGCAACTGGGGGAAGAAAAAGACTTGTTTCATCTTACACTTTGAGGGGACAGTCCATCTTGGGAGAGAAGTCAGGACAGGAGTTCTAGGGAGGAGCCTGGAGGCAAGAACTGAAGCAGAAGCCACAGAGAAGGGCATGCTTCTGTCTGGCTTGTTCCTCACGGCTTGTTCAGCTGGCTTTCACATACAACCTAGGACCACATGCCCAGGGAGGGCACCACCTGAAAGAAAATGTCGCAAAGGATAATTTGTAGATCGTAATGTCTCAGAGAAACCACAAGGAGAAGTGGCTATGGGATGTGAGCTCAGTTTGCTGGACCTGGATCATGTTTGCCAGCCAAGAAACCCTAGCAATATCGACAATGAGCCCCCTCAAATTCCAGCCAGAGGAAATAACTCATGAGATCTCGCCACTCTGAATATTCCATATCCCTAGAAACACCTTGGTTTGTGAGCAGCTGTTGACTCAGATATACATCAAAACTCTCTCCTCAGACAACTGTAATTTGACCTTACATGGTCGCTTCAGTAAACTCTCCATGGAGATATGCACTGGCTACAGGGAGAACCCAAGCCTGAGTCTAAGAACAGCCTAGGTGGAAATAGCCCGTGAGAAGTAGGTGCAGTGGCTCCTGCCTGTAACTCCAGCATTTAGAAGGCTGAGTAGGGGTGTTGCAATGAGTTTGAGGCCAGCCTGGGCTACAGAGTGATTTTGAGGCTAATGAGTTACAGAGTAAGAGCATGTTGAAAACAAAAAAGAAAGAATAAGAGAAAAGAAAGGAGAGAGACAGAGAGAGAAGAGAGACAAAGAAAGAGACAGAGAGAGAAAAGAGAGAGGCAGACACAGAGAGAGAATGAAAATAAATAGTACACAAATAGCCCACAGAATAAAACTTGCCCACAGGAAGGGACTCAGGTGGGCTTCTGGATTCAGGCAGGCTTGCTGAGGGAAGCAGTCCTCTTGTGATAGGTGGGAGAAGAGAATGTTAACCTGGAACAGTCAGTTACGGGAGGTCTTTCCCACTCGAATTACAGCACCAATCATATACTTGTAGGCACATTAACAACTATGCCTGTCTCAAGTCAAATGCCACCAAGGCTACCCGCACCATCATGAACGTGCACTGTTCTAAACACGTGCATACAGATGTCCGCACGGACACAGACCTTTGCCTCTTCCCTGTTGCGTGTTGTTGGTTTTGGCTGGTGCCCCGTTAGTGAGTTGGGTTTGGTGTAGACTTTGTCCTAAACATACTCCAACATCCTCAGGTTCAAGTCCACAAAGTCCCCTGCCAGGTTCTCAGGGTCCAGCTGGACGTCGCCTTTCAGTGCCTAAGTCACACAGTCCCCCTCACCCTTCTGCTTCTGCTATCCACTACCACATTTAGACTGGATTCATCCTGATCTACCTGACTACACAGCCATATCACCCTCCTATGAGCCCGACAAAGTCCTAATCCGAGATCAGCTCTGATTTCTGGATCTGTGGTGGCTTCTCTTCAATTTTTATCATTGCAGGCAGCCAAGTTTCCTGTACAGTTCAGTCGGAAGCTGGTTCTGTTCTGTAAGTCCTGTAAACGTCTCGAATTCATATACTCAATACCATTCAACCTTTAATTTGCATAAGTAGGCCTCAGAGGTGAAAGGAATGTCCTCAAGGCCAATGTATCCCCAGGTAGTACCCGGCTTAATGTTTCAATTAGAAAGTGCTTAAACAAAATTACTACAGACTCTTAAGAAAGAAAATAATAATAAAACACAACTTGAAGGAAACGTAACAGTATGAATTTACACACTCCACTATGCCCCACTCAGGATTCCTATTCCTGTTAAAAAGAAAAAACTACCTTCAGCCTAAGGCTCAGGGGTCCTTGTGGAAGGGGGACAGAAAGATGAGAGGGGCCAAAGGAGTCGGGAGTTTGCTGTAAGCTTGTCTCTCCTAGAAATGTCAACAATTACACCCATGAAGTCTCACCAACATGGCTGCCTAGATATGTCCTGAGTGAGAATAACACAAACAAACCTTTAAATGTGCACAGGAGAAAACTCATGAGGCCTCAGCCCTCAACAGAGAACCACAGGGAAATAAGGAAAACTGAGCAGGAGAAACAGCCTTCCCCAGGGAGGGCACACCAGTTGTTATCCAACACTAAATGGTCAGCCCTGAAAACACGCAAGTATCATTATGTGAACAGAGCAGGTTGTGTTTATGTATTTAGTAATATATGTATATGTCTACATGTGTGTGCTACTAAATATAAATGCAACCTACTTATATGTATACATATATATTAAAGACAGAGAGGTTATAAATTTGGGAGAGAGCAGAAGGGGTACATGGGATGGTCCGTGAGGGGGAAAGGGAAGGTGAAAATGGTATAATTATAATCTCAAAAATTAAAATATATTTTAAATAATTGGAATCTGAGAAAATTCTGAATCACCTTTTATCAGTAGAGTTCTGAGCCTTGTAACCTTGAGCCAAATGCCAACTTCCTACTCTAGCTGACATCTCTAGGGCACAGAAAAGGGAAGACTGGAACCCAGAGTAATGCTACTGTGACATGAGGAACTGAAATATCTGTGGGGCCAGGATGGGAGTGTAGGTGTTAAACTGCTGGAGACCAGCATTTAGGACTGGGGTAGTGAGGAAAGATGTGGGTCTGTAGGTGATAGGACACAGGTGGGTCTGCAGGTGAGGACACAGGTGGGTCTGCAGGTGAGGGCACAGGTGGGTCTGCAGGTGAGGACACAGGTGGGTCTGTAGGTGATAGGGCACAAGTGGGTCTGCAGGTGAGGACACAGGTGGGTCTGCAGGTGATAGGGCACAGGTGGGTCTGCAGGTGAGGACACAGGTGGGTCTGCAGGAGAGGAGGGCACAGGTGGGTCTGCAGGTGATAGGGCACAGGTGGGTCTGCAGGTAATAGGGCACAGGTGGGTCTGCAGGTGAGGACACAGGTGGGTCTGCAGGTGATAGGGCACAGGTGGGTCTGCAGGTGAGGACACAGGTGGGTCTGCAGGTGATAGGGCACAGGTGGGTCTGCAGGTGAGGACACAGGTGGGTCTGCAGGAGAGGAGAGCACAGGTGGGTCTGCAGGTGATAGGGCACAGGTGGGTCTTCAGGTGATAGGGCACAGGTGGGTCTGCAGGAGAGGACACAGGTGGGTCTGCAGGAGAGGAGAGCACAGGTAGGTCTTCAGAAGAGGAGGGCACAGGAGAGTCTGCAGGTGATAGGGCATAGGTGGGCTTGCAAAGAAGGCAGGTTCAATGGCCAATGGCCATAGGTTCTCAGGAGGGGCATGCACTTGTATTCATGTATTGGAGATGGTATTGACAGACCATGGTAAGCAGGTCTGTCAGCTGCTGCCTGTCTCCAGGGTACCAGTTGTCACATGTCCTCTAGAAGTGTGAGGTTATCTCAGCCCCTGGCCCGTGAGTGCCAAGTACTACACACCGGCAAATGTGGTCTGAGATGGTTAAGTCTACTGTGCAGGGCATAGTGCCCCAAAGATGGACAGGAGTCTTAAGGGAATGCCTCTGTGCTAGGTGAAGCCCCTCTGCATGACCAGTCCACTGTGTCTCAGGGCTCTCTGTATGGGTCTTTAACAGGGTGTTATCCTGATGATGTTCTGGGTGTCTGGAGCTGGGTCTACCCTCCCAATCCATCCAAGCATATACAGCTCCTCTAATACCAGGTCCCGTCATCTCCTTGGCCTGAACTTTTCTTGTAGTTCATCACCTGTCAACAGACACTTCTGACTTTTAACCCAGAAACACAAAAACATTCATTCACTCAGTAAATATTTATTGAGCACCCACCCAGTGCCAGGTGCCGTCACTCACTGTTCAGAGGAAGACTGCTGTCTCGTAGGACACAGACATTGCACAGTTACCAAATAGTTGGTCAGTTTTGCAACGGATGTGACTAACTTTTTCAGCTGTCCAAGAGCCACAATCTTCTATGGTCCCATAACGATTCTGAGACTCCTAAAGCTAGATATTCACGCATAAGCTCATCCTAGCTGTCCAAACATTTCTCCACACTGACCAAAGCCTCTTCAGGGTCTTTGCATGGCCCTTCCTCCATTCCTTGGAGAGCAAGACGCACAGCTCTTAAGCCAAGAATATAAAACCCTTTACTGGAAATGTGGGGTGACAGCCTGAAAGTAGCCATAGCTTCTGTGGGCCCCCCAAATCCACACAACAGTAGCATCTCTCCAATGCCTCCTTTCTTAGCAGCTGGGGACCTCCTTCTCCCTTCCCAGTCCCAGGAGACAGCCTCCTACAGAGCAATCTCCAGTAGCTACTTGTCATGTGACAAAAACTTCCCTGACAAAGCAATTTTAGGAAGGAAAGGTCTGGGAAGATGGGAGGGAGACATGCATACTGGCGCTCAGTTTACTTTCTCATTTTTATTTTCTGGGACCCGAGCCTATGGGATGGTGTTGCTTTAGTCTATGCTGGGTCTTCCCTCTTTAATTAATCTTCCCTGGCTATCCTTACAGACACACCTAGAAGTGCTCCTCCTGGGTGATTCTAAAGCCAGTCAAGCTGACAGTGAAGAACAGCCATATGATCCAAACTGGCCAATCTGCCTGAGATAAACCTGCTTGGTACTTTGTCAAGAGCCGTCATTCATTATTTGTTCTTCTAGCAAATACTTCTTGAATCCTTACATTGACGCAGGCATTACCTAGGTGGAGAAAACTTGGCATCCAACAAAATGAATGAGGGCCTGTAGCCAGACTCCTGGCCACTTTGTGGGCTCTGCTTTCTTCCGGCCCTCTTCACTCCTCTTCTCCCATCCTATCAACCCCTCACACTAGGTAGGAGAGAAGAAAGGATAGAGGGAAAAGGCTGATAATATCATTAGACTACTTTCTGATTAGGGGTGTTGAGTTCCTTGGGGGCAAGTTTGGTTTTCTCTGTCACGATTTCTAATTTCTTCTTTTCATCTCTTCACCCAAGACTATTTAATAAATTCAAACAAAAGCATCCAACCACCAACTGGCTAACCAGCCCCTTATATCCTTTTCTAACATTTATATATCCTCTGAAAAGACCCCAGATTTCCAAACATCACACACTTGCACAAACTATCTACAGCTAGAAAAGCCATGCCCCTGCTAAGGCAGTGGGCAAATCACAGTCACCTGCTGCGAAGCAGCCCCATATCCCCACACCTGGGATTAAAACTAAACCATGTTCCTATAATATTTCTGTGACATTTTTTTAAAAAGAAATAACCACTATGAGGACCCTTGCCCCAAGAACACAAATAATGGAGAGTAAACTAGAAACTAAATTTGGCCATTGTAGGTTTTAATACTGTGAAACACTGGAGAGAAAACAAAAACAATATCATAACACAGGTAGGTAGGGGTGCCACTTCAGAAAGGATGGAGATGGGAGGGGGCAAGCCTTGGGGCTGTGTTCCCTGGGCCAGCTGAACATATTTTAGTTAGCTGCAAAAATCGAGCAACACCAACATCCGTTTTGAAATGTTTCTTTTTATTGTTTCAAAACAGACACTAAGATGATACCTTTTTAAAATTAGGATGCTGTAGCTCTTCCCTTGTGCATATTTTAAAATTACACACACAGAGAGAGAGAGAGAGAGAGAGAGAGAGAGAGAGAGAGAGAGAGAGAGAGAGAGAGAAGGGGGAAGGAGTGAGAGAGACAGGGAGGGGAAGGGGGAGGGAGAGGGGGGAAGGAGGGAGAGAGACAGGGAGGGGAAGGGGGAGGGGGAGGGGGAGGGATAATTTTTTGTGTGCATGAAAGTTTCACCTGCATATTTGTCTATGAATTACTTGTGTATCCCCTGCCCACAGAGGCCAGAAGAGGGTATTAGATCCGCTTAAACTGAAGTTATGGATGGTGGTAACTTCCATGAAGATGCTGGGAATGAAACTCAGTCCCTCGAAGGGCATCCAGTGCTCTTAACCTCTGAACGGTAACTCCAGCCCAAGTTTCCTATTGTTTTTATCTTTATTTACCTGGGCAGGAAGGACTCGTAACCCTTTTAGGAATTAAGATGTCCAAAGCTGTACTCAGGAATCAGACAATTCTATAGGAGTTGTCCTGGGCAGGAGAAGAGCCAACCCAGAAGTACTATAGCTGGAAGAGCTTAGACCGTGGTAAAGAACACAGCACAAGAACAGCAAGCAAAGGCAGAAGACACAGGCCAGGGCAAGGTCACAGAAGTGGTTCTTGTGTGGACATGAGCTGTCCTTGGAATGTTTTCACATTTTCTGATGCTTCCACCTTACTCCACAAGATTTGACTCTACTGGTATGGGACGGATTTTAGTATCACTCAGGTTAAAGAATCACTGACATTCAGTCTGGTGAGCAACCAGAAACACAGGCACCAAATTGTTAAGAGTGTGGTCCCGGGATCAATTTGCTTAAAGTCCAACTCTGCTGCTCACTAGATTTGTGGTCCAGATACCTCGAATTAGCCTTTTGCTCCTCAGTTTCCCCATCTCATAGAGTTGTTGTTGTTGTTGCTGTGGTGGTGGTGGTGGTGGTGGTGGTGGTGGTGGTGGTGGTGGTGGTAGTGTAGCGTTGGTGTTGATGAGTTAATATATACCCAGCTCTCAGAAAGCACGTACTAGGTATCACTGGCATCTAGCTCTGACCACCTGTGTGGCCATAGTGGCTGACTGTCCTAGGCTGCAGGCAGAGGAGGTGGAGAAGAGAGGACAGAGTCAAACTCTTCCTTCGAAGTAAGATAGACTGACAGGACCTGCTGGAAAATCATGCAAAGGAAATGTGGGAAGAAGGGACTAAAGAATGATTTCCATGTCTGGCTTCTAGCAGTCGATTGTAAAATTGTGTTGTCTCCCAACAAGAGCATGAGTGGGACACATGCCTAAGGAAAGTATCAGAGCTTAACAACATTTAGAGTGGTGATTTCCCCCCAACAGCCGTAGACTGACCAAGGCCCTAGTATCAGGCTTGAGAAACTTCTAAGCTGTTGGTCAGGGGAGTCTAAGAGACTGCCAAAATAATATGGGCTATTGTCATTGCGCTCGGTTGCCTCCCAGAAGTTGAAAGTAAGTTCTTATCGCTAACAGTGCCATGCACTTCAGTCACAGGACTTGGATGAATCAAACTAGATCTGAAGCTACAGTCTCCTTCCTGAAGCCCAGCTTTCATAGAATCAGAAGACGCTGTGCCAAGGGAAGAAAACCATTAATAGTCCTGCCCAGCTCTGACGCCTATGAACCACATAGGACTCTAAGACTTACTGGTGTGATACTGACACTTACATCTTGGCAGTAACCAACAGCTGTCTAGTTGGACTTAAGGTCTACTAACAGTGGGAAGATTGTGTGGTATTGGAAACCTAGCTAACTACACATTGGTGGTGAGTTCATGGATCTTAGAGAATCCACTGTTGCCAGTATAATTCCTAACTGCATTCTCAATATTTATCCTTAAACTCAAGAGTAAGTGTTCTCACCCTTCATCAAAGAAGCTTCCTTTTGCACCGGAGACGATGACTGAAAGCTACAAGCTGGTCAAAATGCAGAGAAGAGTGGGATGCCAAATCCCAGCTGATACATTTACAACACGATCCCTACACCTAAGGCTCAGGGAACATTGCAGGGAATGGAAAGAGTAAGGACCCGAAGACCAAGAGCTGGCTATGAGATTGTGTCTTCTAGGTATGACAAGAAAGCTATACTCATGAAATCTCAACAACAGAGTTATCTAAACAAGACCTGGACAATGAAAATACGGTTAATGTGGATGGGAGACAGCTAGGGGCAAGTAATGACTGTTAAGAGAGGAAGAATTAAATCTTCCCCAAGGATGAGTCTCCAATTGGTTATCCAACACCAAGTGTCAACCCTAAAAACATGCACATACAGGCAAGACTAAACCAATTCAACAGGTTCTATATTTTTTGGGGGGGGGTCTTTTTTTGTCTTTGTTTTTTGTTTGTTTGTTTGTTTGTTTGTTTGTTTTCAAGACAGGGTTTCACTGTGTGGCCCTGTGTAGTCCTGGCTGTCCTGGAACTCATAGAGATCTGCCTGTCTCTGTCTCCAAAGTGCTGGGATTAAAGCTGTGCACCACCACTGCCCAGCTAGCAGGTCAAATTTTACACTTATTCATTTGTATATGTAACAATAAATATTTTTTAAGGTATCCATGAGATTGGGAGGAAGCAAAAAACTCATGGGAGGTACTGGAGGAATAAGGGGTGGGGGTAAGTGATGTAATTATACTTTAATTAGAAAGAAAATAAGCTATAAAATCTTCTATTTTGTGTGCATTCAGCTAAAAACATAGGTGTTGCTTTTCTCATTGCAGAGATAGAGATAGAGATAGAGATAGAGAGAGAGAGAGAGAGAGAGAGAGAGAGAGAGAGAGAAAATAACCTTAAAAACAACTTGAAAAAGTTTATCTAGCTTGTAATTTGAAGAACTACTGTCCCTCATCCTGAGGCAGGCAGGTCATCAGGGATATGGTGCAGCTGACCATGTTGCCTCTGCAGTCAGGAAGTAGACAGTAGACAAGTAGGTGAAGACTATAATACCTTCACCCTCAGAGGCCCTCTTCTTCCACTGAGCCAGGATGGGAAATTTCACATCCCAGCCGCCGCAATGCCTGTTAGATACCTAAAATGAGAGAGACACCTGCCGAAGTCATTAGCTCATAGAACAGCGTTTGCCAATCCAGCAGTCACCACACGAGTACCTGGGATTATCTAATGCAAATTAGGAAAAGTAAAATTAATCGATTTGGCCACATGCCAAGCATTTGATAGCCATAGATAGCTACATTGCCGGACAGCACAGATGAGAAACCACTGTGACTGAAGGCACTGCTATACGGAACACCGAGTGAGCAGTGAAAAGCAGCCAACATCTACACTGTGTGCAGGTCTGGGAACATACTAAAGTCACCCAGGTATTCAGCCAGTTCCCCTGGGGAAAGCTGAGATGACCCCTGGTGATGAAGGGCCGATGGGGGTGGGGGTAGACCACTAACATGGGCAAGGACACAGAGGGCAGCACCACCCTGGGTCCCTCCAACATGAAGGGTGCTGACTTCCAATCTGAACCACATGCTAAAACCACCTGTAAATCTTTAAACATTGCTGATGTCAGGGCCTCCCCGGAGAGAGGTCTGATTTAATGGGTCTGAGGTGCAGCCTGCTCTCAGAGAGTTTGGAAGACCGTCAATGAGGACAAAGTGAGAGGAAGGGGTCCAGAGAAGGTAACGGAGGAGGAAAAAGACAAAATCTCAAAAATTCCCTCTTATCTGGAGAAACTATATTTAACAGTACAAACAGACATGTATAAACACATATGGCATAAAAGAAAAGGAGAGTGTCTGTTAGGGTTTTACTGCTGTGAACAGACACCACGACCAAAGCAACTCTTACAAGGACAACATTTACCTGGGGCTGGCTTACAGGTTCAGAGGTTCAGTCCATTATCATCGAGGCAGAGGTATGGCAGTGCCCAGGCAGGCATGGCGCTGGAGGAGCTGAGAGTTCTACATCTTGTTCCAAAGGCAAACAGGAAAAGACTGGCTTTCAGGCAGCTAGGATGAGGGTCTTAAAGCCTACACCCTCAGTGACAGACTTCTTCCAACAAGGCCACACCTACTCCAACATGGCCACACCTCCTAATAGTGCCACTCTCTGGGCCAAGCATATTCAAACCACCACAGGGGCTACCTGGGGAGAGGAAGGGCCAACAAGAGGTGGGGGGGGGCAGTGTCAATAGTAAATGTGAGGGAAATCCAGTGATATATATGTATAAAAAAGTCACAGTAAAGTTTGCTATTTTTTCACACTAAAAAATTTACTAAAATTCAGTTTTAAAAAATGTTAGCTGCTGAAGATAACTCATCAGTTAAGAACGCTCAAGGCTCTTGCAAAAGGCCCAAGTTTAGTCCCTAGCATCTACCTCCGGCAGCAGCATCTCACAGTCACTTGTAACTCTAGCTCCAGGGGATCTGACACCTTCTTCTGGCCCCTTCAGGCACCTCACTCAAATGCACAACCCACACACACAGACACATGCACATAATTTTAAATTTTTTAAAGTTTTTATGGAACTTTGTAATTGACTGTGATTCTGATGTGCTTACAAGGTTGATGACCAATGGCCCATAGGGAAAAGAAACAAGATCTGGAGATAAGGAAGACAGAAAATAGAACGTGCCCTGGGGAGGATAGACGAGCTGGTGAGGGGTAATGAAGTCTCACCCAACGTTGGTAGAGGAGATGGAAGACAGATGTACTGGGTCCAGTGGTCGCAGGGCCCTCCACTAACTGCACACTTCTAGCTATGAAGAGAGCACAGTGTGCAGTCAGAGGCGGAGTTTGGATTTTGCCAGGGGTTTGTTTGTCTTTGTTTTACAGTGTGGGAGCTGGAGTCCAAAGCTTCACTCATGATAAACACACAAGCACAGGCCACTGAGCTACACCCCAGACACATAAGACGTCTTAATATTAGAGCATCTATGTGCTGGTGTATTGCTGTCATAGAGAAACGATGGCAAACACTTGCCTGCAGGTGAGGACGTTTTTTTTTTCTTAGTCCGTCTATGATGCCAGTGTGAGAGGCTCGTTCCCCAACTTCTAGCTCTCCCAGGAAGGGCTTCCTTGTTGAGGCAGAGCAACATTTTTTGTTGGATATTGTCGACTTGGATGTGACACCTGAAATTATGGCACAGTGCTGTGTGCTGTGTGGAAGCAGAGGGTTCCAACGCAGGGAAGAGCCTCAACTCTCCACATACGGTCAAGCTAGTAAAGTAGCCAGTTCTAGAATCCATAGTTAATACACTTTCTTACTGCTGAACCCAACTTTGATTGGATTTTCCTAATTGTGGCCCAAAGCAGCCTAACTCATTCAAGGACTCCCAAACCAAGCAAACGAGTGTGGGGGGAGGGGGGGAGCACAGAGCGATGCAACCCAGGACTCTACGGCTCCATGTCATTATTCTAGAAGGTCTGCTAGACAGAAGGCTGGACTCACAGGTTCTGATCCAACTGATTTCACGGCCTGGAGATGAAGGAGCTCCTGTCAGACTCTTAGAATTTTACAAAGTCATTATAGAAGGGAAAAGAAACTGTGTGTGTGTGTGGGGAGGGGGTTACAAAATAATAAAAATGAGTAGCTGTGGTGGATTTGGTTTAATGTTTCTATTATGGGTTTACAAAACTGAACGAGAATCTCATATGTGAGACGTTAAGGGTCCCTGCCCCCAGCTGGTTTTGAATGGCAAATAAAGTTGCTGAGCAGGGAGACAGAGGTGGGTGTTAGCATTCTGTCTAAATTCCACCCCACAGTTACCTGGCAACAGCCAGGTATGCCTGACTCACTATAAAAGGGGCTGCTTGCCCCTCCTCCCTCTCTTGCTCCCTTGTTCTCTTGCTCTTTCTCTTGGCTTCCTGCTCCCACTCTTTCCCCCTCCCCTTCCCCCACATGCTCATGACCGGGCCTCTACTTCACTTCACTTCACTTCACTTCACTTCACTTCCTTCCCTTCCCTTCCTTCCCTTCCTTCCCTTTCCCTTCCCTTTTCTCTTCCCTTCCCTTTTCCCTTCCCTTCCTTTCCCTTCCCCTCCCCTTCCCCCCTCCCCTCCCCTCTGCCCTTCTCTCTTTCTCTGCCTCCACTACCTTCTTAACTCCCCTCCCCATGCCCTAAACAAACTATGCTATACCATAATGTGGTTGGTCCCTCAGGGGGAAAGGGGTGCCTCAGCATGGGCCCACTGAGGCACCCTCTTCCCCCACACCTCACCACACCTCCATAGAACATATCCTCCCTCTTTTTATCTTTTTATAAACACATCAGTGGGACTTTAGGTTTTGTAGGCAAGAGGACCAAGGAGAAGGAGACTCACCATGTCTGTCGGGGAAGTAGAAGGACTAGGCTTGAGATCTGTCGAAGGGAAGGCATATGATCATGTAAGAGCAGGGAAGAGTGGTCCCAGGGCCCTCTCCCCTCAATTGGGTCTAGGATAGCAAAGATGGAAAATAGATTTTAATAAGTAATAATTCAGGAATATTGGGGAGGGAGAGAGTGTGTTAGCAACATGGAAGTTTGGGATTGGGCCAAACACTGAGCAGATAAAGGCATATTAAATATAAGGAGATCTCTCTCTCTCTCTCTCTCTCTCTCTCTCTCTCTCTCTC